>NC_057814.1:140162248-140531194 GCF_018294505.1 Triticum aestivum
GGGCGACGTGGCGGCTCGGGATTGGGCGCGGGGGCGGCGGCGCGGGATTGGCCGGGCGACGTGGCCGGCGGACATGTCCGGCGCGGACGGATTTGTCCGACGGCGCGAGAGGAAGAAGTCTAGGGTTTTCATCCGTGATTTTGGTGGGGGAGGCACCTATTTATAGGTAGGAGGAGCTAGGAGAGTGCAAATGAGGTGCGGTTTTCGGCCACGCAATCGTGATCGAACGACCGAGAGCATGTAGGGGGTTTTGATGGGCTCATGGGCTGTGGTGAAGGGGTGTTGGGCTGCAAAGAGAGAGGTGTTTCGGGCTACGCGGTTAACCGTTGGGGCATCAAACGACCTCCAAATTGAACGAAATTTGACGGGCGGTCTGTCGGTGTAATACCAAGGCCACTCGGCAAATCTCGGCACATTCCGAGAACGTTTTTCGGTGGCTCACACAACAAGGTCTGAGAGGGGCGAGGGCGCGTGTGGGAGTGTCGGAACGCGAAACGGACAACGGGGAAAAAGACCGGATGCAAGTTTTGAAAAACATGATGATGCAATGCAGATGATGACATGGCAAAATGCAACACGCAAGCAAATGACATGGCAAGAATGACGAATAACTGGAAGACACCTGGCGCATCGGATCCGGGGCGTTACAACACTCCTCCACTAACAAGAGATCTCGTCCCGAGATCTTAGGAACGAGACGTAAGGAAAAAAAGATGAGGTGAAATAAGAACAAAACAGTGAGGATGAACAAAGTCAAGAACACTCGAGTAGGAAAGAGGAATGTTGAATGAGACAAGAAGCAAAAGCTCAAGGAATAAGGCTGAATTTGAAACCTCTCTGGTTAGGACAAGATAGAAAAAGAATAATAACAAAGGAATTTATACAGCACTCCGGCTGAACAAGGAAAGAATAGAACATGAACTTGAGAAATGGAACGATACTTGACTTGAGGAACAACACAAAACCTTCGGAAGACTTGAACGAGTGGAATGAGAAGAACGGGGAGGAGGATTACAACTTCTACCAAGAATGAAATAGAGAGCATCCTTAGAAGGAAACATTGAACGGAGTTGTTGGAAATTCAACAACAAAAGAATAAGCTTGTTGTGGACTTATGGATAACATCTCAAAATTATGAGGTGGTAACCTACCACAAGCGGAAAAGATTGAAAAGCTAAGAAGAACGAGGAAATGCAAAACTCCACTTCAGAAGAATATGGAGAATTAATTGCACTTTGAGAAGCAACAAGAAGATACTTGAGCTACGCCTACAAGAATCTTGACGGACACTTGAAGAATGAATTAAATCACGACGAGCCACCGTGATGAACTCCGGTAACAAAAGAATGACGAGATAAAATTGAAGGATGAAAGGGATAAGATTAAATCCTTGCGATGATTTGGATGGAGGTTCGCGACGAAATCGGCGAGAAGCTTGGAACTCCGGAAAAGAAAAGATGAAAACACTTTGAACCGAGAATGTGATAAGATGAACAATCTCCGAAAAGAAGAGATAAAACCACTTGAAGAAAGAAAATAAGAATTACGTTATGCTTATCCTCCACCAATTAAATTGATAAGAACCAATGGATTTGCATACTACTTATTCTCGTTGGAAAGATTAAGGGGGATATAGCGCAAAACTTGAGAAAGTCTTCGTGAATCACACGTAGGGCTGGAAAGAACGAATGAATTGATATGATAACAACAGAAAGAATCTTGAACGAGCCACCATAGGAATTGAAACGAATGACGAAAAGAGAATGAATCACCGGAAAGAATTAGAGAAAGCAGGAAGATACTTGAGGGAATCTAGAGACAAGAGAACGAAGAGATCGCAAACTAATTAAAGAGCAAAACACCGAAAGAATATGGAGACGAACGAAAAGGCATGAATATAGAATAATCGGAGAACGGATTTGAAAACTTAGAACGAGGAAATATTCTGAAATGGAGGCCTCCGGATAATTGAGACGGAAAACAACTCCTGAAATACTCCGGAGTGGGTGGAAATAATTGCATGACTAGAAACAATTTGAGAGGATAACATGAGGCTAGCACCATGAATCTCCGAGAGAACGGGCAAGATTTAAAAGAAACTCTTCTTCGGTCCTCAAATGTTGAGAATGACGACGAGAAACAACACCAAAATTGTTGAGATACTCCGGGAGAATGAAAAGAGGAAAAAAGGTTGACCCGATCATGAAAGAATTTGAAAACGATCTTGGAGAAGGCAAGTGACTGCTGAAATTCATTCTTACGTCAATTTCAAAAAGAATTTGAGAATATCACGGGGAAATTAGAAGAGTCAGGTAAGATCCTGGGAAAGACCTGTGGGTTAGGGCCCAATAAACAGAGACACCGTTGAAAAAAGATTGTTGCAGAGATAGATGATGCACCGGAACAATTGAAAGATTTGAATGAGGTGACAACCTCGAATTAGATGGATGCAAACACGAATCTTCTGAGATGTCTTCAACACTCCGGAAGGATTAAATGGCGAGAGGAGAACGATCAAAGGGAAACATTTGATTTGAGGGAAATAATGTAATCAACCCGAAAAACTTGAATTGGATCCACCGGAAAAGGAAATGAGACAAACAATGATTAACTAGGCGAGAATTCACCAGTTGAGACAACTGAGGAAAGACTGAAGATACTCCGCACGAATGAAATTTATGCTCGAATAGAGGCTCAGACTCCGGGAATAAAAGGGGTGGGAGGGCGGGAAAAACACAGGCAACTCAAACGACAAATAATTGAATAGAGAAGCACCGGTTGAAATCATTGAGGAAAGAATGCAAAGACTTTGCACGAGTAGGATGGATACTCAATCACGGACTCTGGTCCCGAGAAGAAAAAGGGTGGGCGGGTGGGAAAAAGAAAACAACTGAGGACAGAGAAACAACTTCGTTGAGAGAGAAACTGAGGATTAAACTTGCAAAAACAAAGAGGTCAAATCGAGTTGACGAGAAATGCACTGGATGCAAAGAGCTGAGGAACAACGATCGGAAAACCAACTGCGTGATCCTAAAGAAAATTTGAAGGGGAAGAGAAGTAATTCGAAACACCTACGTCAAGATTCCTCACCAGAGCGACGAAGGGGCTGAGGAGTAAAAAGAATTCCTACTCTCCGATGTAGCTAGACTCAGAAATAGTTTCCTTCTAGACTCAATAACGGCCAAACTATACGATCAATCAAGGGGGGCTCCTAAGGTCGGTCGAGGCTCTGATACCAACTTGTCACGCCCAATATGCGATACTATCCTAAAGAGACTCGAAGGTCCCACCAAGGATAGAACCGCATATTGAAACGCTTTTGCAAGGTGGATATTACATCAACATTACATAATAGATGGGTATACATACAAGGCATACAAATGCCGCAAGAATACATCAATACATCATACACATGATCAACATCCGACTACGGACAAAACACCAATAGAAACTCAAACGACATCCACCCTGCTAGCCCAGGCTGCCGACCTGGAACCTATCCCCTGATCGAAGAAGAAGCAGAAGAAGAACTCCAAAACAAGCAACATCGCTCTCGCGTCATGATCATCGCAAAACCTGTACCCGCAACTGGTGTTGTAGTAATCTGTGAGCCACGTGGACTCAGCAATCCCATTACCATGGGTATCAAGACTAGCAAAGCTTAAAGGGGTAAGGAAGGTGTTGAGGATATAACCATTGGAGTCACCCGCCCAGGAGGGGCCGGGTTACGTCATGATGGTCATCACGCGAAGCCCAGTACAGGCCCGTAGTGATAACCGCCGTTATGGTGAAACTTGTAGTGTAAGGCAAGAATAGTTAGGAGTCCGAGCCGGACACTGTTATGAGCCGGTCAGGACTCTGAGAGCCGCTGGGCTTCAACCTCTCTATATAAAGGGACGACCCGGCGGCGGTTTAGGGACAAGTAAGAGAAAATCGATAACCAGGCAGGACGGTTTAGCTCCTGGTCGTCGAAACCCTAATCAATACCACCTCAACTGGACGTAGGCTTTTACCTTCACCGTAAGGGGCCGAACCAGTATAACCCTTGTGTTCCTTGTCCCGTTTAACCCCTTTAAGCTTCCTAGCTGCGATGGCTCCACGAATAAGTCCTTGCACGAGGACATCTGCCGTGACAATTCCACGACAGTTGGCGCCCACCGTGGGGCCAGCGCACGGTGGATTTGAGTTCTTGAAGGGCAGCTTCGAAGGGCTCAAGGGATACGCTGTGGGCCGGATGACCAAGAGTCGTCGCGGCAAGCTCTACATTGACGATGCAAATTGGGGCCCCGACGCCGGCTCAATCGAGTACGGGTACCGGGTCCCCTTCGGCGGAATTCATGTCTTCATTGGCAAGATTGGTGAGCCGGGCCCTGAGCCGGATCTCTGCGCCGATTTAATCGAGACGGCTCAGCGTGCACGACCCGCCCGGGCTCTACCTACCTTGAAGCATGCTTTCATGGGATGTGTCCATGGAGGACTCTCTGAAGGATCTGGATCTGGTGATGAGACGGCCGCCGGCTCTGACGGCGAGTCGTTTACGGATGAGTCAAACTCGTTGTATCAACTTCAAGATGGCAGGCTCAGGGGTTGTTCCGATGGAGACAGCATTTCGGACCCCTTTGAGCCGCCGAGCCGGGTTGGAATCTTCATGGCCGGCGCACAACCTATTCAAAGCCCCGCCGCCGGGTCAGGAAGCCCTGTGCCCTCGCCGGCTCAGGTGCTGATGGATCTCACAGACAAGATGACAGTCTTGTTGACCGCTACGGTTGCCCCGGCGGATCAAGTTCAGCATGACGCGGAGGTGGCACCGTTAAAGTTGGATTTAGCAAAAGCCAAGGAGGATCTGGCGGCGGAAGGGATCAGGATGGCTGCAGAGAGGGCGGCTCTCGACGCCCAGACTCAGCTGATCCAGGCACAATCTTTCCGGCTCACGATGGATCAAAACGCGTCCAATGAGGTCATGAGAAGGAGGCATCAAATGGCCCAATCTCGACTCCCTCCGGTTTACGATCCTCGAAACCTCTTCGACACGCCTGGGGCAGGGCCTAGTAACCCGCCAGAAATCATAGTGCCCGGGGCTGGAACGCCAATTCAGCCCCAAGTGATGGGACCTCCCCGGGTGAACCCTGCCCCGCCTCAGTACGTGCCAATACCACCGGGTCATTATGCCAACCCGTTGGAAAACATGGTCGCCGCGGCGGCACGGCTGGCGGCTCTCCCAATTGATGGTGACTCTCCAACGGCGGTTGAAACCCGCCGGGTCAGAGAACTCCTTCAGACGGCTCTGGTGCAGCAAGAGGCATATTCTTATAGCCGGGACAGGATTCATTCAACCCCTCGTCCAGGCCGGAGCCCGAGTTATAGCAGACACATGGTCTCAGCGACCGGCTCAAGTAATGTCCGACGCCATGACTTGCCTCCTGGCCACGGCCCAGCTCATAACGGAGCCTTTCACGCGGTAGACCAAGACAGAGCACGGCAAGAGGCGGAGCAGGTGCCTCAGTTGACGGCTTACCAGCCACCCCCGGCTTATCCGACGGCTTCCATCGACGTGGGTATACCTACGAGGACTGGGGGTGTCCCTTGTCTGGTGCCGGCTCTCCGCAATGAACGTCTGCCCAAGGATTTCAAAGGGCCTAGGAAGGTGCCTAATTACACGGCTAATTTACAACCCGGAGCCTGGATCGAGAGTTACGAGATGGCCATGGAGTTGCTGGAGGTCAGCGAAGCGGCAATGGCCAAGTACTTCACCATGATGTTAGATGGGACTGCCCGCACTTGGTTGAAAGGGCTGCCACCGAATTCTATCGGGTCTTGGGCTGAGCTGAAAGCCCGGTTCATCCAAAACTTCAAAGATACCTGTAGGCAGTCTATGTCAATTGTGGATTTGACTAACTGTAAACAGCAGGAGGGTGAGTCTACAACCCATTGGGTTCGCCGGGTCAAAGAGATAATACATTCATCTGATAAGATGGATGCCGGCTCTGCAGTCTTACTGTTGGAGCAGAATTGTCGTTTCCTGCCCCTGAAGATGAAACTCGGGCGGCTCAAGCGCGATTGCAATGATATGGGTACGCTGATGGCGGCTCTCGTCAAGTACGCCGACTCTGATAGTACCAAGGACCCCGCGTCAGATGATGAAAGGACAGGGAAGGGAAAGAAGAACGGCAATGGCAAGGGTCCTCAGCATAACCCGGCGAGCCAAGGAGGTAGCAAGCGTAAGGCTGACGGTAGCATAGAGTTTGTGGCCAATGCCAGCTCGCAGGGTAACAACCAGCAACGTAAGGGGAGGCCACCTCCCCGAGCCGGCGGGTCAGGCCCGACGCTTGAGCAGTTGTTGAATGAGCCTTGTCCAAGGCATGGCTCTAGGGAGAAGCCAGCTACTCATCTATGGAAAGATTGCGCAATCATGAAGGCCTTTAAGAATTCCAATGCCTTTAATGGCAACAATGGCCCGGGCGGCGGCTCAAATTCCAATCCTCAGAATGTTCAAGGGGGCTTTAATCAGCAGTCCGGCCAGGGTCATCAATAGCAGCAGGGGGGATACCAGACCAATCCAAAGCAGCTCAATGGTGGACAGTATCATGTGTTTACCACCAGTCTATGTAAGCGAGATCAGAAGCTTCATAAGAGGGTTGTGAATGCTGTTGAGCCGGCGGTTCCACGCTATTTAAGATGGTCTGAGCAGCCTATTGTGTGGAGTAGGGAAGATCACCCCCCCCGGGTTGATAATCCGGGTCACCTGGCCCTGGTGGTGGCTCCTCAGGTGGGGGGATATAAGTTCACTAAGGTGCTCATGGATGGAGGCAGCAGCATCAACATCCTCTATTATGAGACCTTCCGTCGTATGGGCTTGATTGATAAGAACCTCAGCCAGTCCAATACTGTTTTCCATGGTGTGGTGCCTGGTAAGTTGGCATATCCAGTTGGTAAGATCGAGCTGGAAGTGTCCTTTGGAGATGAGTACAACTACAGGGCGGAAAAATTGACCTTTGAGGTGGTCAAGATAAGAAGTCCGTATCATGCTATATTTGGGCGGCCGGCTTACGCCAAATTCATGGCACAGCCGTGTTACGTATATTTACAGCTCAAGATGCCGGGTCACAATGGGACCATTACGGTTCATGGCAGCCGAAAGATAGCCTTGGAGTGTGAGGAAGGTGACGCGGCTTACGCAGAATCTGTTTGTGCAACAGAGGAGTTGAAGTTTTATAAGGACAATGTTGACCCGACAGATATGACATCTTTGAAAAAGCCGACTACGGAGCATGAGCCGGCGATGAAATTCAAGTCAGCTGATGAGACTAAACTTGTTGACTTCGTTCCAGGTGACTCATCTCAGCAGTTTAGTATCAGTGCCAATCTGGATCCGAAATAGGAAAGCGCGCTCATCGAGTTAATCCGTGAGAACAGGGACATCTTTGCATGGAAACCTTCTGACATGCCAGGTGTACCTAGGGAACTCCCTGAGCACACTCTCAATATTGATCCGAAATTTAAGCCGGTCAGGCAATTCCTTCGGCGGTTTAATGAGGAGAGGCGGAAAGCCATTGGTGAGGAGGTGGCCCGGCTCTTGGCGGCCGGGTTTATTGTCGATGTCTTTCATCCAGAATGGTTAGCTAACCCGGTACTCGTGCTCAAGAAGAATGGCACCTGGCGGATGTGTGTGGACTACACGGACTTAAACAAGGCTTGTCCGGCTGATCCTTTTGCTCTCCCCCGTATTGACCAAATTATTGATGCTACGGTGGGTTGTGAGCGCTTAAGTTTTTTGGATGCTTATTCTGGATACCATCAGATTAAAATGGCAATTAAGGACCAGGAGAAGACGGCGTTCATCACTCCCTTTGGAGCCTTCTGTTATGTGTCTATGCCTTTTGGACTCAAGAGTGCATAGGCGACTTATCAGCGTTGTGTGCAGAATTGTCTTCATAACCAGATTAGGCGCAATGTTCATGCCTATGTGGATGATACCGTGGTTAAGTCCAGGGAGAAGGAGACCCTGGTAGATGACCTTAGAGAAACCTTCGATAATCTCCGGGTTTACAAGATGATGCTTAACCCGGCCAAGTGTGTTTTTGGTGTTCCCGCAGGCAAGCTCTTGGGTTTCCTGGTTTCTAACAGAGGCATTGAAGCTAACCCGGAAAAAATCAAGGCAATCACCTCTCTGGCTAAGCCGGCATGTATAAACGACGTTCAGCGTCTGGCAGGCCGCATCGCTGCTTTGAGCCGTTTTATAAGCCGTTTGGGTGAAAAGGCCATGCCACTGTACCAGTTGATGAAGAAAACTGATGACTTTATCTGGAATGATGCTGCTAATGCTGCTTTTGAGGATTTGAAGAGACAGCTGGCTGAGCCCCCAGTTCTTGCTGCTCCGGTTGACAAGGAGCCCTTATTACTGTATGTAGCTGCTAACACACGAGCCGTCAGTGTGGCTGTGGTGGTGGAGCGCAAGGAAGAGGGTAAGGAGTATCTGGTTCAGCGGCCGGTTTACTACGTCAGTGAAGTGCTCATCGAGTCCAAACAGCGGTATCCACATTGGCAGAAGCTTGTTTATGGTGTGTTCATGGCAAGCCGGAAGCTTAAGCATTATTTCCAGGGTCACCCCATCACTCTGGTTAGTTCTGCTCCCCTTGGAGATATCATCCAAAACAGAGAAGCCACAGAAGAGTGGCTAAGTGGGCTATAGAGCTTGGGCCTCATGGTCTGAAATACGTACCATGCACTGATGTCAAATCTCAAGCATTGGTGGATTTCATCAACGATTGGACAGAGCTGCAGGTGCCTAAAGAGAAGCCGGATAATACATATTGGACTATTCACTTCGATGGGTCTAGGCAATTGGAGGGCTCGGGGGCTGGAGTTGTATTGACTTCCCCTAAAGGTGACAAGTTTCGTTATGTGCTACGGTTGATGTTTCCCTGTACTAACAATGCGGCTGAGTACGAGGCCTTGCTCCATGGTCTTCGGATGGCTAAGGAGATGAGCTTGAGCCGGGTAAGGTGCTTTGGCGACTCAGATTTAGTGGCTCAACAAGTGTCAGGCAAGTGGGATTCCAAGGACCCTCTCATGGCGGCTTATCACCGTGAAGTTGATGCCATTGCTGGACACTTTCAGGGTTACCAAGTAGAACACATCGATCGCAGGAAGAACGAGGCGGCTGATGCATTAAGCCGGCTGGGCTCTCAGCGAAAGCCGGTGCCGCCTAATACTTTCTTGGACATCTTGCATAACCCTTCTGTTAAGTTGCCTACAGAGGAAGACTTGGTTGTCCCCGACACGGAGGCACAGTTGGTGGCGGCTCTTCACATCACCCCAGACTGGACAGTACCGTACTTGGCTTACATGACCCGGGGAGAGTTGCCTGAGGATGAAACTTTGGCCAGACAAATAGCCCGGCGGTCTAAGTCAATGATAATTATCAATGGTGAGCTACATCGTCGCAGTGTCACTGGAACTTTCCAGCGTTGTGTTTCCCCTGAGGAAGGCCAAGATATTTTGCGTGAGATTCACGAGGGGGATTGTGGCCATCATGCCGGCTCAAAATCCCTTGTGGCCAAGGCTTTTCGTCATGGTTTTTATTGGCTGACGGCTCATGCTGATGCGGAGGACTTGGTCAGTAAATGTGACGGCTGTCAGAGGTTCTCGCGACGGGCTCAGCTGAGGATGATCCCAATTACTTGGCCATTTGCGGTCTGGGGGCTTGATATGGTTGGGCCTTTTAAAAGGTCCAAGGATAAGAAGACCCACCTCTTGGTGGCAGTTGACAAGTTCACAAAGTGGGTTGAGGCAGAGCCAGTTAGCAAGTGTGACGCGGCCACAGCAGTTCAGTTCATGAAAAGGGTGATATTTCGCTTTGGTTTTCCACACAGCATTATAACTGACAATGGTACCAATCTGTCTAAGGGCGCCATGGAGGAGTTTTGTCAACGAGAGCATATTCGACTTGATGTTTCATCAGTGGCTCACCCTCAATCCAATGGTCAAGATGAGAGAGCTAATCAGGAGATCTTGAAGGGTATCAAGCCCCGGCTTTTGGTCCCTCTGCAACGGACGCCGGGTTGTTGGGTGGAAGAGTTACCCTCCGTGTTATGGAGCATCAATACTACTCCTAACAGATCTACGGGTTACACGCCTATCTTTATGGTTTATGGAGCGGAAGCAGTCCTCCCTAGCGACATCCGTCATGACTCACCTCGAGTGGCGGCTTATGTTGAGGCGGATAATGAGCGGGCGCGCCAAGATGCTCTTGACTTGTTGGACGAACAGCGTGATGTGGCAGCAGCTCGCTCAGCGATTTACCAACAAGACTTGCGCCGTTATCACAGCCGCCGGGTTAAGTCCCGGGTCTTCCAGGAAGGTGATCTGGTGCTCCGGCTTATCCAAGATCAAACGGATGCACACAAGTTATCCCCGCCTTGGGAAGGGCCCTTTGTGGTCAGCAAGAACTTGCACAATGGGTCATACTACCTTATCGATGTTCGGGAGCACAAAGATTCACGCAAGTCGGAGGAAGAGACCCGTCGGCCGTGGAACATAGCTCAGCTTCGGCCTTATTACACTTGAGCCACCGGCTCTCATAATGTACATATTTCTATAGCCATGTATATATTATGATAAATAATAAAGCAGGACCTCTGTCCTTTTCTCCTCCAAAGGTAAACGTGTTATTTCCATTACAACATCACATGGTCACTTGGAGGTGGATCCGGCTTACGATCGTATTCGAATCTAGCCGTAAACAATATGATCACCTGGGGGCTTCCTGTTCAAACATAGGTCATATTCGAACCAAAGAGAACATAGCTGTTGATACCCACTTGATTGGCAAATTGCCGAGCTCATTGGGGAGTTTTCCTTGATCATATTTGAATCATAGTTGAACCCCCTTTGGGAACCGACGTGGATCGTATTTGAATCAGCGTCATTAAACAACTCTTAAAGTCATTTGGGGGCTTCCTGTTCAAACATGGGTCGTATTCGAACCTAAGAAAACATAGCTGTCGGTACCCTCTTGATCGGCAACGCCAAACCCACTGGGGGCTATATGATCGCATTCGAATCTTAGCTTAAACCCCTTTGGGACGGTTCTCTGGTCGTATTCGAATCAGAAACCCTTAAGTTTTGATCTTTTGGTTTGCAACAAGTTGTTTTGATCATATCAACAGTGTGCAAGGGCGGTTCTTGCTCCGCCGGCTTAACTTTGGTTAACAATGTTGTTAGCATACAATAAGCATTATCGATGCTGGTGAACCGGAGTTGAGGTCTTAATCTCATTATTCGGGTTACATAAACCGGAAGTATACTTGAAGGCTTGTAAGTATGCTATTATGGTTACATCGAGGATATAATTGAGGGCCAATCTTTGGTGACTTTGGTTCATATTCCGGGTTATATATAAAGTCTATGATTCTCAGTGCGGTAAGCCGCTCAGAGACTTGTGATTTGTTTTCTATGCAGGATGGTTAAAGACAGTTCCTCAAACTTAAGGAAAATAAATGGT
This sequence comes from Triticum aestivum, assembly GCF_018294505.1. Classification (NCBI taxonomy): domain Eukaryota; kingdom Viridiplantae; phylum Streptophyta; class Magnoliopsida; order Poales; family Poaceae; genus Triticum; species Triticum aestivum. The sequence continues at coordinate 140,173,752 of NC_057814.1, forward strand.
CAATTATAACCCGGAGGAATATGAAGAAGCAGCTTAAATGGAGTTAAGCATTCAACATGTGCACGATGGCACGGCAGAATTAAGTGTTTGTCCTACTCTATTACAAGACTCCCCGAGTCCAAAAGGTGAGGCATTGTTTTAAAGTGTAACCATGAGCCGCCTGGAAATCAAGATGCTTGTTGGGTCGAAGCTTCCGGCTCATCCCTCTCCGCTCCTCCGGCTGATTCCATGACCTGGAAGGTTGATGATTTCCAGTCAATGCCGCTCAAAGCTTCAAATTGAGCCTCATCATCAATTAACCCAGCCGGGTCAACTTCTGGGGCGAAGGTATGCTTACGAGTCGGAGGGATCAAGCTGATTGCTTCATAGCGTGGAGTGGAGATCCTCTGATTTTCCGCGTCATAGCCTGGCTGATACTTGGTAAGGTCGGTGTCGTTCCCAATCAGGGTGGCCACCGGGCGCACGCTCTTCACACAGGCAGCGAAGTCTTTCTGGTCAAAGGGGGTGCCATCTTCCTTCAGGCTGGGGTATCCAAGAGCTATGTCGGCCGGGTCTAGCTCCGGGAGAAAAGCCTTGGCCCGGCTCAGCGCAGCTATAGCTCCGGCTCTTGCAGAGGCCCGTCTTAGCTCTTGGAAGCGCTGAGGAAGAACGTCAAGCCGCCTGAGTACGTCCGCCAGGTGAGTCGGTACCTCGTTGGATAGAGCCACAACGGCTAACGCACGCTGTGACCCGGTGTAGAGTTGCTCCACCAATGTGTACACGGACTTCAGCTTGGTCAGAACACTCTGATTCAGGTTGGAGCTTCTGGGACCTGTTTAACAAAGTCAGGTGAGCTGAATGGCAATGGTGGGACTTATAAGATAGAACAAATGCAAACTTGGTAAAGGCTGGCAAAATGACTCACCGAAGATTGCGGAGACCATCTGTGACACATGGCGTTTTAAGCCGGAAAGTTCGGCGCTTGTCTCAGCCAGCGCAGCTTCTGCCTGTTCGGTCCGGCTGAGCAAGGCAGTTCTCTCCTCGGCCCAAGTCTTTCTTTCTGTTTCAAATTTCTTCTTCAGCTTTTCCTGTGCAGCAACACTGAACTCAAATTTGGCATTGGCCTTCCGGGTCTCAGTTTCCTGAGTGTTCGGGCGGTTCTTCAGTTCAGAGATTTCAGATTCCAATGTCTTGCAGGCAGCCTGTATAGATATTGGAAATATGCCCTAGAGGCAATAATAAATGGTTATTATTATATTTCTTTGTTCATGGTAATTGTCTATTATTCATGCTATAATTGTGTTATCCGGAAATCGTAATGCATGTGTGAATACATAGACCACAACGTGTCCCTAGTAAGCCTCTAGTTGACTACCTCGTTGATCAACAGATAGTCATGGTTTCCTGGCTATGGACATTGGATGTCATTGATAACGGGATCACATCAATAGGAGAATGATGTGATGGACAAGACCCAATCCTAAGCAAAGCTCAAAGACCGTGTAGTTCGTTTGCTAGAGCTTTTCCAATGTCAAGTATCTTCTCCTTAGACCATGAGATCGTGCAACTCCCGGATACCGTAGGAGTACTTTGGGTGTGCCAAACGTCACAACATAACTGGGTGACTATAAAGGTACACTACGGGTATCTCTGAAAGTGTCTGTTGGGTTGGCACGGATCGAGACTGGGATTTGTCACTCCGTATGACGGAGAGGTATCTCTGGGCCCACTCGGTAATGCATCATCATAATGAGCTCAATGTGACTAAGGAGTTAGTCACGGGATCATGCATTGCGGTACGATTAAAGAGACTTGCCGGTAACGAGATTGAACAAGGTATTGGGATACCGACGATCGAATCTCGGGCAAGTAACATACCGATTGACAAAGGGAATTGAATACGGGATTGATTGAATCCTCGACATCGTGGTTCATCCGATGAGATCATCGTGGAACATGTGGGAGCCAACATGGGTATCCAGATCCCGCTGTTGGTTATTGACCGGAGAGGCGTCTCGGTCATGTCTGCATGTCTCCCGAACCCGTAGGGTCTACACACTTAAGGTTCGGTGACGCTAGGGTTGTAGAGATATGAGTATGCGGAAACCCGAAAGTTGTTCGGAGTCCCGGATGAGATCCCGGATGTCACGAGGAGTTCCGGAATGGTCCGGAGGTGAAGAATTATATATAGGAAGTCCAGTTTCGGCCACCGGGAAAGTTTCGGGGGTTATCGGTATTGTACCGGGACCACCGGAAGGGTCCTGGGGGTCCACCGGGTGGGGCCACCTATCCCGGAGGGCCCCATGGGCTGAAGTGGTAAGGGAACCAGCCCTTAGTGGGCTGGGGCGCCCCCCATGGGCCTCCCCCCTGCGCCTAGGTTTGGAAACCCTAGGGTGGGGGGCGCCCCACTTGACTTGGGGGGGGGGAGTTTCCCCCCTTGGCCGCCGCCCCCCCCCAGATGGGTTCTTGGCCGGTGCCCCCCCTCCCAGGGGGCCTATATAAAGGGGGGAGGGAGGGCAGCAACACTACAGCCCTTGGCGCCTCCCTCCTCCCCTGCAACACCTCTCCCTCTCGCAGAAGCTTGGCGAAGCCCTGCCGAGATCCCGCTACATCCACCACCAAGCCGTCGTGCTGCTGGATCTCCATCAACCTCTCCTTCCCCCTTGCTGGATCAAGAAGGAGGAGACATCGCTGCTCCGTACGTGTGTTGAACGCGGAGGTGCCGTCCGTTCGGCACTCGGTCATCGGTGATTTGGATCACGGCGAGTACGACTCCATCAACCCCGTTCATTGGAACGCTTCCGCTAGCGATCTACAAGGGTATGTAGATGCACTCCTTTCCCCTCGTTGCTAGTATACTCCATAGATGGATCTTGGTGATGCGTAGAAAATTTTAAAATTCTGCTACGATCCCCAACAGTGGCATCATGAGCCAGGCCTATGCGTAGTTACTATGCACGAGTAGAACACAAAGCAGTTGTGGGCGTAGATGTTGCCAATTCTTCTTGCCGCTACTAGTCTTATCTTGTTTCGGCGGTATTGTGGGATGAAGCGGCCCGGACCGACCTTACACGTACGCTTACGTGAGACAGGTTCCACCGACTGAAATGCACTAGTTGCATAAGGTGGCTAGCGGGTGTCTGTCTCTCCCACTTTAGTCGGAACGGATTCGATGAAAAGGGTCCTTATGAAGGGTAAATAGAAATTGGCATATCACGTTGTGGTTTTACGTAGGTAAGAAACGTTCTTGCTAGAAACCTATACAAGCCACGTAAAAACTTGCAACAACAATTAGAGGACGTCAAACTTGTTTTTGCAGCATGTGCTATGTGATGTGATATGGCCAGAAGATGTGATGAATGATATATGTGATGTATGAGATTGATCATATTCTTGTAATAGGAATCACGACTTGCATGTCGATGAGTATGACAACCGGCAGGAGCCATAGGAGTTGTCTTTATTATTTTGTATGACCTGCGTGTCATTGAATAACGCCATGTAAATTACTTTACTTTATTGCTAAACGTGTTAGCCATAGAAGTAGAAGTAATCGTTGGCATGACAACTTCATGAAGACACGATGATGGAGATCATGGTGTCATGCCGGTGACAAAGATGATCATGGCGCCCCGAAGATGGAGATCAAAGGAGCAAAATGATATTGGCCATATCATGTCACTATTTGATTGCATGTGATGTTTATCATGTTTTGCATCTTATTTGCTTAGAACGACGGTAGTAAGTAAGATGATCCCTTATGATAATTTCAAGAAAGTGTTCCCCCTAACTGTGCACCGTTGCGAAGGTTCGTTGTTTCGAAGCACCACGTGATGATCGGGTGTGATAGATTCTAACGTTCGCATACAACGGGTGTTGACGAGCCTAGCATGTACAGACATGGCCTCGGGACACACGCAATACACTTAGGTTGACTTGACGAGCCTAGCATGTACAGACATGGCCTCGGAACACGGAGGACCGAAAGGTCGAGCATGAGTCGTATAGAAGATACGATCAACATGGAGATGTTCACCGATCTTGACTAGTCCGTCTCACGTGATGATCGGACACGGCCTAGTTAAACTCGGATCATGTTTCACTTAGATGACTAGAGGGATGTCTATCTGAGTGGGAGTTCATTAAATAATTTGATTAGATGAACTCAATTATCATGAACTTAGTCTAAAATCTTTACACTATGTCTTGTAGATCAAATGGCCAACGTTGTCCTCAATTTCAACGCGTTCCTAGAGAAAACCAAGCTGAAAGATGATGGCAGCAATTATACGGACTGGGTCCGGAACCTGAGGCTCATCCTCATAGTAGCCAAGAAAGATTATGTCTTAGAAGCACCGCTAGGTGATGCACCAATCCCACAGAACCAAGACGTTATGAACGCTTGGCAATCACGTGCTGATGATTACTCCCTCGTTCAGTGCGGCATGCTCTACAGCTTAGAACCGGGTCTCCAAAAGCGTTTTGAGAAACATGGAGCATATGAGATGTTCGAGGAGCTGAAACTGGTTTTTCAAGCTCATGCCCGGGTCGAGAGATATGATGTCTCCGACAAGTTCTTCAGCTGTAAAATGGAGGAGAACAGTTCTGTTAGTGAGCACATACTCAGAATGTCTGGGTTGCACAACCGCTTGTCTCAGCTGGGAGTTAATCTCCCGGATGACGCGGTCATTGACAGAATCCTCCAGTCGCTTCCACCAAGCTACAAGAGCTTTGTGATGAACTACAATATGCAGGGGATGGAAAAGACCATTCCCGAGGTATATTCAATGCTGAAATCAGCTGAGGTAGAGATCAGAAAAGAACATCAAGTGTTGATGGTGAATAAAACCACTAAGTTCCAGAAGGGCAAGGGTAAGAAGAACTTCAAGAAGGACGGCAAGGGAGTTGCCGCGCCCGGTAAGCCAGTTACCGGGAAGAAGTCAAAGAATGGACCCAAGCCCGAGACTGAGTGCTTTTACTGCAAGGGAAGTGGTCACTGGAAGCGGAACTGCCCCAAATATTTAGCGGACAAGAAGAAGGCCGGCAACACCCAAGGTATATGTGATATACAAGTAATTGATGTGTACCTTACCAATACTCGTAGTAGCTCCTGGGTATTTGATACCGGTGCGGTTGCTCATATTTGTAACTCAAAACAGGAACTACGGAATAAACGGAGACTGGCAAAGGACGAGGTGACGATGCGCGTCGGGAATGGTTCCAAGGTCGATGTGATCGCCGTCGGCACGCTACCTCTGCATCTACCCACGGGATTAGTTTTAAACCTCAATAATTGTTATTTAGTGCCAGCTTTGAGCATGAACATTGTATCTGGATCTCGTTTAATTCGAGATGGCTACTCATTTAAATCTGAGAATAATGGTTGTTCTATTTATTTGAGAGATATGTTTTATGGTCATGCCCCGCTGGTCAATGGTTTATTTTTGATAAATCTCGAACGTGATGTTACACATGTTCATAGTGTGAATACCAAAAGATGTAAAGTTGATAACGATAGTCCCACATACTTGTGGCACTGCCGCCTTGGTCACATTGGTGTCAAGCGCATGAAGAAGCTCCATGCAGATGGACTTTTGGAGTCTCTTGATTACGAATCATCTGACACGTGCGAACCATGCCTCATGGGTAAGATGACCAAGACTCCGTTCTCCGGAACAATGGAGCGAGCAACCAACTTATTGGAAATCATACATACCGATGTGTGTGGTCCAATGAGTGTTGAGGCTCGCGGAGGATATCGTTATGTTCTCACTCTCACTGATGATTTAAGTAGATATGGGTATGTCTACCTAATAAAACACAAGTCTGAAACCTTTGAAAAGTTCAAGGAATTTCAGAGTGAGGTTGAGAATCAACGTGACAGGAAAATAAAATTCTTACGATCAGATCGTGGTGGAGAATATTTAAGTCGCGAATTTGGTACACACTTAAGGAAATGTGGAATAGTTTCACAACTCACGCCGCCTAGAACACCTCAGAGAAATGGTGTGTCCGAACGTCGTAATCGCACTCTATTGGATATGGTGCGATCTATGATGTCTCTTACCGATTTACCGCTCTCATTTTGGGGTTATGCTTTAGAGACTGCCGCATTCACTTTAAATAGGGCACCGTCTAAATCCGTTGAGACGACACCGTATGAATTATGGTTTGGGAAGAAACCTAAGCTGTCGTTTCTAAAAGTTTGGGGATGCGATGCTTCAACCTGAAAAGCTCGAACCCAAATCGGAAAAATGCGTCTTCATAGGATACCCTAAGGAAACTATTGGGTACACCTTCTACCTCAGATCCGAAGGCAAGATCTTCGTTGCCAAGAACGGGTCCTTTCTAGAGAAGGAGTTTCTCTCGAAAGAATTGAGTGGGAGGAAAGTGGAACTTGATGAGGTGATAGTCACCCCTTCCGAGTCGGAAAATAGCGCAGCGCGGGAAAATGTTCCTGTGGTGCCTACACCGACGGGGGAGGAAGTTAATGATGATGATCATGAAGCTTCGGATCAAGTTGCCACTGAACTTCGTAGGTCCACAAGGACACGTTCCGCACCAGAGTGGTACGGCAACCCTGTCCTTGAAATCATGTTGTTAGACAATGGTGAACCTTCGAACTATGAAGAAGCGATGGCGGGCCCGGATTCCGACAAATGGCTAGAAGCCATGAAATCCGAGATAGAATCCATGTATGAAAACAAAGTATGGACTTTGACTGACTTGCCCGATGAGCGGCGAGCCATAGAAAACAAATGGATCTTTAAGAAGAAGACGGACGCAGATGGTAATGTGACCATCTACAAAGCTCGACTTGTCGCTAAGGGTTATCGACAAGTTCAAGGGGTTGACTACGATGAGACTTTCTCACCCGTAGCGACGCTGAAGTCCGTCCGAATCATGTTAGCAATTGCCGCATACTATGATTATGAGATATGGCAGATGGACGTCAAAACGGCATTCCTTAACGGCTTCCTTAAGGAAGAGTTGTATATGATGCAGCCGGAAGGTTTTGTCGATCCTAAGAATGCTAACAAAGTATGCAAGCTCCAACGCTCAATCTATGGGCTGGTGCAAGCATCTCGGAGTTGGAACATTCGCTTTGATGAGATGATCAAAGCGTTTGGGTTTACACAGACTTATGGAGAAGCCTGTGTTTACAAGAAAGTGAGTGGGAGCTCTGTAGCATTTCTCATATTATATGTGGATGAAATACTATGATGGGAAATGATATAGAATTCTTGGAAAGTATAAAGGCCTATTTGAATAAGTGTTTTTCAATGAAGGACCTTGGAGAAGCTGCTTATATATTAGGCATCAAGATCTATAGGGATAGATCAAGACGCCTCATTGGTCTTTCACAGAGTACATACCTTGACAAGATATTGAAGAAGTTCAATATGGATCAGTCCAAGAAGGGGTTCTTGCCTGTATTGCAAGGTGTGCAGTTGAGCACGGCTCAATGCCCGACCACGGCAGAAGATAGAGAAAAGATGAGTGTGATCCCCTATGCCTCGGCCATAGGGTCTATTATGTATGCCATGCTGTGTACCAGACCTGATGTAAACCTTGCCGTAAGTTTGGTAGGAAGGTACCAAAGTAATCCCGGCATGGAACACTAGACAGCGGTCAAGAATATCCTGAAGTACCTGAAGAGGACTAAGGATATGTTTCTCGTTTATGGAGGTGACGAAGATCTTGACTAGTCCGTCTCACGTGATGATCGGACACGGCCTAGTTAACTCGGATCATGTTTCACTTAGATGACTAGAGGGATGTCTATCTGAGTGGGAGTTCATTGAATAATTTGATTATATGAACTTAATTATCATGAACTTAGTCTAAAATCTTTACAATATGTCTTGTAGATCAAATGGCCCACGTTGTCCTCAACTTCAACGCGTTCCTAGAGAAAACCAAGCTGAAAGATGATGGCAGTAACTATACGGACTGGGTCCGGAACCTGAGGATCATCCTCATAGCTGCCAAGAAAGATTATGTCCTAGAAGCACCGCTAGGTGAAGCACCAATCCCAGAGAACCAAGACGTTATGAACGCTTGGCAATCACGTGCTGATGATTACTCCCTCGTTCAGTGCGGCATGCTTTACAGCTTAGAACTGGGTCTCCAAAGCGTTTTGAGAAACATGGAGCATATGAGATGTTCGAAGAGCTGAAAATGGTTTTCCAAGCTCATGCCCGGTCGAGAGATATGAAGTCTCCGACAAGTTCTTCAGCTGTAAAATGGAGGAAAATAGTTCTGTTAGTGAGCACATACTCAGAATGTCTGGGTTACACAACCGCTTGTCTCAGCTGGGAGTTAATCTCCCGGATGACGCGGTCATTGACAGAATCCTTCATTCGCTTCCACCAAGCTACAAGAGCTTTGTGATGAACTTCAATATGCAGGGGATGGAAAAGACCATTCCTGAGGTATATTCGATGCTGAAATCAGCGGAGGTGGAGATCAGAAAAGAACATCAAGTGTTGATGGTGAATAAAACCACTAAGTTCAAGAAGGGCAAGGGTAAGAAGAACTTCAAGAAGGACGGCAAGGGAGTTGCCGCGCCCGGTAAGCCAGTTACTAGGAAGAAGCCAAGGAATGGACCCATGCCTGAGACTGAGTGCTTTTATTGCAAGGGAAGTGGTCACTGGAAGCGGAACTGCCCCAAATACTTAGCGGACAAGAACGCCGGCAACACCAAAGGTATATGTGATATACATGTAATTGATGTGTACCTTACCAGTACTCGTAGTAGCTCCTGGGTATTTGATACCGGTGCGGTTGCTCATATTTGTAACTCAAAACAGGAACTGCGGAATAAACAGAGACTGGCAAAGGACGAGGTGACGATGCGCGTCGGGAATGGTTCCAAGGTCGATGTGATCGCCGTCGGCACGCTACCTCTGCATCTACCTACGGGATTAGTTTTAAACCTCAATAATTGTTATTTAGTGCCAGCTTTGAGCATGAACATTGTATCTGGATCTCGTTTAATTCGAGATGGCTACTCATTTAAATCTGAGAATAATGGTTGTTCTATTTATATGAGAGATATGTTTTATGGTCATGCCCCGCTGGTCAATGGTTTATTCTTGATGAATCTCGAACGTGATGTTACACATATTCATAGTGTGAATACCAAAAGATGTAAAGTTGATAACGATAGTCCCACATACTTGTGGCACTGCCGCCTTGGTCACATTGGTGTCAAACGCATGAAGAATCTCCATGCAGATGGACTTTTGGAGTCTCTTGATTACGAATCATTTGACACGTGCGAATCATGCCTCATGGGTAAGATGACCAAGACTCCGTTCTCCGGAACAATGGAGCGAGCAACCAACTTATTGGAAATTATACATACCGATGTGTGCGGTCCAATGAGTGTTGAGGCTCGCGGAGGATATCGTTATGTTCTCACTCTCACTGATGACTTAAGTAGATATGGGTATGTCTACCTAATGAAACACAAGTCTGAAACCTTTGAAAAATTCAAGGAATTTCAGAGTGAGGTTGAGAATCAACGTGACAGGAAAATAAAATTCTTACGATCAGATCATGGTGGAGAATATTTAAGTCACAAATTTGGTGCGCACTTAAGGAAATGTGGAATCGTTTCACAACTCACGCCGCCTGGAACACCTCAGCAAAACGGTGTGTCCGAACGTCGTAATCGCACTCTATTGGGTATGGTGCGATCTATGATGTCTCTTACCGATTTACCGCTCTCATTTTGGGGCTATGCTTTTGAGACTGCCGCATTCACTTTAAATAGGGCTCCGTCGAAATCCGTCGAGACGACGCCGTATGAATTATGGTTTGGGAAGAAACCTAAGCTATCGTTTCTAAAAGTTTGGGGATGCGATGCTTATGTCAAGAAACTTCAACCTGAAAAGCTCGAACCCAAGTCGGAGAAATGTGTCTTCATAGGATACCCTAAGGAAACTATTGGGTATACCTTCTACCTCAGATCCGAAGGCAAGGTCTTCGTTGCCAAGAACGGGTCCTTTCTGGAGAAAGAGTTTCTCTCGAAAGAATTAAGTGGGAGGAAAGTGGAACTTGATGAGGTGATAGTCACCCCTTCCGAACCGGAAAGTAGCGCAGCGCGGGAAGATGTTCCTGCGGTGCCTACACCGACTGGGGAGGAAGTTAATGATGATGATCATGAAGCTTCAGATCAAGTTACTACTGAACTTCGTAGGTCCATAAGGACACGTTCCGCACCAGAGTGGTACGGCAACCCTGTCCTAGAAATCATGTTGTTAGACAACGGTGAACCTTCGAACTATAAAGAAGCGATGGCGGGCCCGGATTCCGACAAATGGCTAGAAGCCATGAAATCCGAGATGGGATCCATGTATGAAAACGAAGTATGGACTTTGACTGACTTGCCCGATGATCGGCGAGCCATAGAAAATAAATGGATCTTTAAGAAGAAGACAGACGCGGATGGTAATGTGACCATCTATAAGGCTCGACTTGTCGCTAAGGGTTATCGACAAGTTCAAGGGGTTGACTACGATGAGACTTTCTCACCCGTAGCGAAGCTGAAGTCCGTCCAAATCATGTTAGCAATTGCCGCATACTATGATTATGACATATGGCAGATGGACGTCAAAACGGCATTCCTTAACGGCTTCCTTAAGGAAGAATTGTATATGATGCAGCCGGAAGGTTTTGTCGATCCTAAGAATGCTAACAAAGTATGCAAGCTCCAACGCTCAATCTATGGGCTGGTGCAAGCATCTCGGAGTTGGAACATTCGCTTTGATGAGATGATCAAAGCGTTTGGGTTTACACAGACTTATGGAGAAGCCTGTGTTTACAAGAAAGTGAGTGGGAGCTCTGTAGCATTTTTCTTATTGTATGTGGATGACATACTATTGATGGGAAATGATATAGAATTCTTGGAAAGTGTAAAGGCCTATTTGAATAAGTGTTTTTCAATGAAGGACCTTGGAGAAGCTGCTTATATATTAGGCATCAAGATCTATAGAGATAGATCAAGACGCCTCATTGGTCTTTCACAGAGTACGTACCTTGACAAGATATTGAAGAAGTTCAATATGGATCAGTCCAAGAAGGGGTTCTTGCCTGTATTGCAAGGTGTGCAATTGAGCACGGCTCAATGCCCGACCACGACAGAAGATAGAGAAAAGATGAGTGTCATCCCCTATGCCTCGGCCATAGGGTCTATTATGTATGCCATGCTGTGTACCAGACCTGATGTAAACCTTGCCGTAAGTTTGGTAGGAAGGTACCAAAGTAATCCCGGCATGGAACACTGGACAGCGGTCAAGAATATCCTGAAGTACCTGAAGAGGACTAAGGATATGTTTCTCGTTTATGGAGGTGACGAAGAGCTCTCCGTAAAGGGTTACGTCGACGCTAGCTTCGACACAGATTTGGATGACTCGAAGTCACAAACCGGATACGTGTATATTTTGAATGGAGGAGCTGTAAGCTGGTGCAGTTGCAAGCAAAGCGTCGTGGCGGGATCTACATGTGAAGCGGAGTACATGGCAGCCTCGGAGGCAGCTCAGGAAGCAGTCTGGATGAAGGAGTTCATTACCGACCTAGGGGCGATTCCCAATGCGTCGGGCCCGATGACTCTCTTCTGTGACAACACTCTAGCTATTGCCCTTGCGAAGGAGCCCAGGTTTCACAGGAAGACCAGGCATATCAAGCGTCGCTTCAACTCCATTCGTGAAAGTGTTCAAAATGGAGACATAGATATTTGTAAAGTACATACAGACCTGAATGTAGCAGATCCGTTGACTAAACCTCTCCCTAGAGCAAAACATGATCAACACCAGGACGCAATGGGTGTTCGATTCATCACAATGTAACTAGATTATTGACTCTAGTGCAAGTGGGAGACTGTTGGAAATATGCCCTAGAGGCAATAATAAATGGTTATTATTATATTTCTTTGTTCATGGTAATTGTCTATTATTCATGCTATAATTGTGTTATCCGGAAATCGTAATGCATGTGTGAATACATAGACCACAACGTGTCCCTAGTAAGCCTCTAGTTGACTAGCTCGTTGATCAACAGATAGTCATGGTTTCCTGACTATAGACATTGGATGTCATTGATAACGGGATCACATCATTAGGAGAATGATGTGATGGACAAGACCCAATCCTAAGCATAGCTCAAAGATCGTGTAGTTCGTTTGCTAGAGCTTTTCCAATGTCAAGTATCTTCTCCTTAGACCATGAGATCGTGCAACTCCCGGATACCGTAAGAGTACTTTGGGTGTGCCAAACGTCACAACGTAACTGGGTGACTATAAAGGTACACTACGGGTATCTCCGAAAGTGTCTGTTGGGTTGGCACGGATCGAGACTGGGATTTGTCACTCCGTATGACGAAGAGGTATCTCTGGGCCCACTCGGTAATGCATCATCATAATTAGCTCAATGTGACTAAGGAGTTAGTCACGGGATCATGCATTGCGGTACGAGTAAAGAGACTTGCCGGTAACGAGATTGAACAAGGTATTGGGATACCGACGATCGAATCTCGGGCAAGTAACATACCGATTGACAAAGGGAATTGAATACGGGATTGATTGAATCCTCGACATCGTGGTTCATCCGATGAGATCATCGTGGAACATGTGGGAGCCAACATGGGTATCCAGATCCCGCTGTTGGTTATTGACCGGAGAGGCGTCTCGGTCATGTCTGCATGTCTCCCGAACCCGTAGGGTCTACACACTTAAGGTTCGGTGACGCTAGGGTTGTAAAGATATGAGTATGCGGAAACCCGAAAGTTGTTCGGAGTCCCGGATGAGATCCCGGACGTCACGAGGAGTTCCTGAATGGTCCGGAGGTGAAGAATTATATATAGGAAGTCCAGTTTCGGCCACCGGGAAAGTTTCGGGGGTTATCGGTATTGTACCGGGACCACCGGAAGGGTCCCGGGGGTCCACCGGGTGGGGCCACCTATCCCGAAGGGCCCCATGGGCTGAAGTGGGAAGGGAACCAGCCCTTAGTGGGCTGGGGCGCCCCCATGGGCCTCCCCCTGCGCCTAGGGTTGGAAACCCTAGGGTGGGGTGGCGCCCCACTTGACTTGGGGGGGGGGGGAGTTTCCCCCCCTTGGCCGCCGCCCCCCCTCAGATGGGTTCTCGGCCGGTGCCCCCCCTCCCAGGGGGCCTATATAAAGGGGGGAGGGAGGGCAGCAACACTACCGCCCTTGGCGCCTCCCTCCTCCCCTGCAACACCTCTCCCACTCGCAGAAGCTTGGCGAAGCCCTGCCGAGATCCCGCTACATCCACCACCACGCCGTCGTGCTGCTGGATCTCCATCAACCTCTCCTTCCCCCTTGCTAGATCAAGAAGGAGGAGACGTTGCTGCTTCGTATGTGTGTTGAACGCGGAGGTGCCGTCCGTTCGGCACTCGGTCATCGGTGATTTGGATCACGGCGAGTACGACTCCATCAACCCCGTTCATTGGAACGCTTCCGCTCGCGATCTACAAGGGTATGTAGATGCACTCCTTTCCCCTCGTTGCTAGTATACTCCATAGATGGATCTTGGTGATGCGTAGAAAATTTTAAAATTCTGCTACGATCCCCAACAATTGATTCCGGGTTACAGTTTAAGTAGTTATCATGCAATATTAAAGTCCCAAGCACTTTGCAAGCAAAGACACTTGGCACTTGGGGGCTAATGTATGCTGAAAGATTCTATTTATAATTGCCGGATCATGACAGTCAGCCGGAAATTAAGTCTACAACATATTCTATCATAAGTAATAGACTTGGGGGCTAGCATGGTAAGAATGACTATGGAGTAAGCAAGCGAGTTGTACCTCAGATTTTTGCTGTATCTGCTTTACCATGTCAATCTCTAGGTCCCGGCTGTTGTGCACCTGATTAACATAGCCGGAGACGATATCTCCAATGCTCAAGTTAGCATAGTTGGTGATATCCAGCTTGGCCCTGCGGCACTCTAGCAGCTCTTCCTTGGCAGAGCATTTAGCCAGCACAGTGGGTCTCCCCGGCTCGACAAATTCTGTCCGGGTGATTACAACGTCCGGGTCATCGACTGGTTGAGCCGGGCTGGGGATCTCCGGGTTATTAGAACCCTCTATGACTTGCTCATTAGTTGGAGCGGTGGTTTCAGGGGCTGAGGCAGACGGCGGCTCATGAGCAGAAGCCTCCGGTTCAGTCAAGACCGGCTCTTCGACCGGCTTAGTTTTCTTCGCTCTCTTGCTGAGCTTTGCTTGAGCACTGAAAGGACAAAAGGTTAAGTACAAAACCATGAGTAAGATAAGCACAACATAAGCTGATCGTTGTTACCCGGGTGCAGTCTTGAAAGCCGGCAAGTTGGATTGCATGGAGTCACCGGAGGAAGGTGAAGTTTCCTGGTAATTTGAATCAGAAGAGTTGAGTGGTTGACGTGTGATGCCCGCCAAAGGATGAAGTGGATATAAGTTGGAGATAACCTCGGTCCGGCGCTTCCTTGATGCTTCAGGTAAGCCGGAGGAGAGGTCTGCATCCTTTTTGGCCCAGGTTTGCCTCCGGCTCTCATGAATCTGTTGCTTCAAAAGAAATTGAGGATCTTGATAAGCTAAAGGATGCGAAAATCTTACTTTCCGGGTTACTCTTCGGACTTTCAGCCTTGGCAAGGGGTCCGAGTCGGAGGAAAGTATAGTTACCTCTTCAGTCACCGGGTTACTCGCTCCGGTATCATCCTGCGGATAATCAAGTCAATAAGGTGGTTAAAAAGCAGACGAAAAACAAAAGAAGAGCCTAACGAATCAAGGGTTACCTCTGACTCGGAGCTATCATCCAACTGAAGCAGCTCTGAGGCGCTAGGCTTACTACCCTTCTTACAGGGAGCGGCTCTCCTGGCGGCTTTCTTAGCTTCCTAGCTTTTTTGGCAGCCTCAGGGTCATACTTGACCTTCCAGAACTTGTCATTAGCCTGGCAAAACGCAACAAGGGTTTCCTTGAAGTTAAAACGAACATTGTTGAAATAGAAAGTAAAGTGCTCAGATTGGTAGCTTACCGCCGGAACCGGGTTAGCTTGGCAGAAGGGGTTTAAGTCGGTCCTCCCGCAGTCTGTCAAGCTCTCATTCAAGAGGGACTTGGTCATGTCATCAACGACGTCCTCAGGTAGATCGTTGCGGCTGTGCCGCAGAGGGTCATCTTTCCGGCCCGTGTAATCACACATTAAGCCGGGGCGGCGGCTCAAGCGGATCAACCGCCAAGAAATCCAGACCCGGACCAGATCAATGTCGTTGAGGCCATTTCCCAGAAGAGCCTTAATCTTGTTGATGGTGGGGATCGGTGGTTGACGCTCAGCTTGAGATTGTTTGTCTGGCAGGGGTGATTTGGTTCCAGACGCAGGGCACGAAAGCCGGGCAGAGGGTTCTCATCAGCCGGAGAAGTATCCTGGCAGTAGAACCATGTCTGGTTCCAGTCCTTTGGGTGGCTTGGCGGCTCAGCATAAGGAAAGAGGCAATCTCTCTGTCGTTGAATGGAGATTCCACCAAGTTCCAAGCTCGGCCCGTTGGCGCACTCGTTCTGGCGGTTCAGATAAAACAGCTCCCTAAAGAGCAGTAGGCTGGGCTCTTCTCCAAGATATACTTCAGAATACTTGAAAGTTGCAAATATTTGACACGGAATTGGGTCCTATGTCTTGCGGCCGCAGATCGAAGAAGTTCAGAACATCCCTAAAGAATTTTGAGCCGAGCGGTGCGAAGCCCCGGCTCATGTGATCAGCAAATATCACAACCTCGCCATCTCTTGGTTGAGGTCTTTCTTCCGACGGGTCAGGGGCACGATAGGACATGACCTCCTTTTTTGGCAGATAACCCGTCTTCACGAAATCAGCTAAAGTATCATCAGTAACGTTGGAGCTCATCCAGTTGCATGTGATGGGTGCCTTGGGAGCCTTGGGCAGCATTGTGAAAGACGAAAGCCTATGACAAAAGGAAATGTCCGATTCAACTATAAGCCGGAGGAAGTTTACAGTTCAGTATTCAAGATGGCGGCTTATGAAGGGGCCTAATGACATATGGCTGATTGTGTCGGGTTATCTAAGCCGCTGTGGGCATCGTGAGTAATTCAAGTTGTTTAAAACTCTATCATAAATGAACCGGAAGTTTCACAGCGCATGGCCTCTCTTAAGCCGGAGATATGAGCCGCCATAGCTAACAGATGCAATTTTTGACTAAGTGTGGCGCAAACAAGTTTCACAGATCGCAGTAATTATTTTGGATCAAACGATCGACTGGAAAGAAAAAATTTCTAGACCTAAAAAGCTGATACAGAGAAGTTCATGAGCTCTAAGGGGATCTCTTTGTAAGTAAAGGGGACATGCTACTATTGAAAATGGGTGCGAAACCACAGCCGCACGAGTTCTATATGGTTTCTGGATCTAAGGGGGCCGTGTAGAAGAAATTGTGAAGAAATGGCGACGAACTGGGAAGAACAGGGGAGAATGGCAAGAACCCTAATGCGGATCTACTCTATGGAGTGGCAAGGACTTACGGGTGCTGATGAGTCGCGGAGGTCACCGCCGTTTCTCTGGACAAGTCAGGGTGATGCAGCGGCCGAGGTTGACGAAGACCAGGAGAGCGGCGGCGGCGGCGGAGCTCGAGCTCTCGGGTGCCAGAGGAGGAAGACGATGGAGGAGATAAGTAAATGAGGGCTTATGGGTTGGGCCTATTTATAAGGTGAGGCTGATAAGTGGGCGCGAGAAACGAGGAGGCCAAGGCGTGATTATCTCGCCACAGAAGCGCCTCGATTTTCGGGATGGCCATTAAAGATAAAGATCCGTTGGAGTATGGCAGAATAAAAAAATGAATTTAATGGAAGATGATGTCATGGCAGGTTACCAGGAATCCAGAAGATGACGTCACGGCGGGTTATAACCTTCGCACAAATATAAGCCGGAAGATTTTCTCTCAAAGAGATTGAAGATTGACATGAACCAGTTCAAATCAATCTGGGGCCTAATGTTGAGGATATAACCATTGGAGTCACCCGCCCAGGAGGGGCCGGGTTACGTCATGATGGTCATCACGCGAAGCCCAGTACCAAACTTGTAGACGGCGGGTTAATAATGGGCTTAAGACCCGCAGATGGCTTAAGGCCCGTAGTGATAACCGCCGTTATGGTGAAACTTGTAGTGTAAGGCAAGAATAATTAGGAGTCCGAGCCGGACACTGTTATGAGCCGGCCGGGACTCTGAGAGCCCCTGGCCGTCAACCTCTCTATATAAAGGGACGACCCGGCGGCGGTTTAGGGACAAGTAAGACAAAATCGATAACCAGGCAGGACGGTTTAGCTCCTGGTCGTCGAAACCCTAATCAATACCACCTCAACTGGACGTAGGCTTTTACCTTCACCGTAAGGGGCCGAAGCAGTATAACCCTCGTGTTCCTTGTCCCGTTTAACCCCTTTAAGCTTCCTAGCTGCGATGGCTCCACGACTAAGTCCTTGCACGAGGACATCTGCCGTGACAATTCCACGACAGAAGGGGTAAAGTGGTGAGGTTGCAGCCGCGACTAAGCATGTATGGTGGCTAACATACGCAAATAAGAGCGAGAAGAGAAGCAACGGAACGGTCGTGAAACTAGCAATGATCAAGAAGTGATCCTGAACTCCTACTTACGTCAAACATAACCCAGAAACCGTGTTCACTTCCCGGACTCCGCCGAGAAGAGACCATCACGGCTACACACGCGGTTGATGCGTTTTACTTAAGTCAAGTATCAAGTTATCTACAACCGGACATTAACAAATTCCCATTTGCCACATAACCGCGGGCTCGACTTTCGAAAGATAATACCCTGCAGGGGTGTCCCAAATTAGCCCATTATAAGCTCTCACGGTCAACGAAGGATATTCCTTCTCCCGGGAAGACCCGATCAGTCTCGGAATCCCGGTTTACAAGGCATTTCGACAATGGTAAAACAAGACCAGCAAAGCCGCCCGATGTGCCGACAATCCCGATAGGAGTCGCACGTACCTCGTTCTCAGGACACACCGGATGAACACTATGTACAACTAAAACCAGCCCTCAAGTTTCCCCGAGGTGGCACTGCAAGTGGCTCTAGTTTGGACCAACACTCCGAGGAGCACTGGCCCGGGGGGGGTAAAATAAGATTACCCTCGGGAGTGCGACTCCCAAGGGAAAAAGGCTAGGTGAGGCAAATGTAAAACCAAGGTTGGGCCTTGCTGGAGGAGTTTTATTCAAAGCGAACTGTCAAGGGGGTCCCATAAATCACCCAACCGCGTAAGGGACGCAAAATCAAGGAACATAACACCGATATGACGGAAACTAGGGCGGCAAGAGTGGAACAAAACACCAAGCATAAGGCCGAGCCTTCCACCCTTTACCAAGTATATAGATGCATTAATAATATAAGAGATATTGTGATATCCCAACATAAACATAATCCACCATGGAGCAATCTTCATCTTCACCTGCAACTAGCAACGCTATAAGAGGAGCTCAGCAAAGCGGTAACATAGCCAAACAACGGTTTGCTAGGAAGGGTGACAAAGGTTAGAGGTTCATGGCAATTTGGGAGGCTTGAAGAGCAAGTGAATAGGTAGCGCAGCATAGCGATAGAACGAAGCAACTAGCATAGCAATGATAGTAGTGAGATCCAAGGTAACGGTCATCTTGCCTGAAATCCCGCTAGGAAGAAGAACGAGTCCATGAAGAAGATGAAGCCACGAAGACGAACCAAGCGTAGACGAACGAATCCTCACGGTCGCAACGAAACGGGAACTATCGAGAAGAAGCACACAACATGGTAAACACTCAACACATAAACAAGACATGATGCTCAACCAAGTATGATGCATGACAAGGCTACATGAAGCTACTCATGGCAAGAGATGATGCATACAAGAACAACACATCAAAGCAAGTTTAAATGAGGCCGGAAACAACATATAACAATTCCGGTAAGTCCTCATATACAAATTTCGAAATTGGTCCAGATCTGAACAAACCTTATGTTCAAGTTGTTAAACAGAAAGTTAAGATGCATCAAGTTGATCTACACGAAATTCTAGTCAAGTTACATATAAAGTTCATTTAGTTCGGAGCTACAGCCTAGAAGATATGAGCAAAACAAGTTAAACATGGCATTGATGCCAAATGCATTCAATCATCAAGCAAACACATTCAAAACATGGATCCAACAAGGTAACATGAATCTACATGCAATTCTAAGCAAGTTTGATATAGAGCATGCCCAAAACGGAGCAACGGTGCAACACTTACACTCCAAACAAGATATAACAACAATCTATCTAAAACAGCAACTAGGCAACTTGCAAGTATCAAAACAACATGCTACAGCACCTCAACATGATAACAAAAGGCATGGACATGATGTACAGGTAAAGCACAACAAAACATAAACACTGAGATATCTTCAGAAACCACTATAACATGCTCAAAAGGACATGGCAAGATTGCAAATAATAACAGTTTCACAAACTTGGCAGAAATTACTGGACATGACAGAAATAACATCAGGTTGCAGAGTTTAGAGCTATCAAACAACATGCTACAGGAACATATCATAGCAAACAAAGGCATGGCATGAATCTACTAATTGCATAGAACAAAAGTCTCTTACTGATCACGAGCCAAAAAGGCACAGAAGATATGATGGCACCCATGTAAACATAGCAAGTTTCATAAACAGATTCAGACAGCAGAAAATAACAGTTCATGGCAGAAACAACGATACATAGGCATGTTGGTGAGCTTGAACCATTCGCCACAGAGCATTACATGGAATGTGAAGTCAACCAACAGTAATATGGCATAAATATGTAGCTAAACATGGCAATAGCATAGTCATAGGGTGCATGGATCACTAGGAAAACACATGTCAAAACTGAACTTAATGTTAACAGGCTGAGAGCAACATTATTTAGCAACTTGAGAGCAAGTTTGCAACAAGATACAGCAGGCTATAAATGCAACCAAAGTCATGGATGGATACATCATAACATGTATAATAAAACATCCTTAGTGAACATCTCCATATTACGCATGGAACTCATGGTAGCAGCAGGTTTACATGGCATCACAGTGTTACAGCTACAGACTTGGCAGAAATCACTAAGTCACAGAAATCAGCAACATCATGAAGGCTACTTTGCATGCTTGTGCTAGTCACCACATAGATCACAAAAATACAAGACAAGCACCTATGTAAATATGGCATGATGTAGATCAAACCACATGTAGAGCTCATGCTCAAAGGATGCACACACAAAATGCAAAGAAAAAGACAAATCACCAGGTTGTAACAGTTCCAGCAGGTTAACATCATCTAGCACTTTTGCAACGAGTCTTAGGGCATCAAGATGAACTCACAAAAGCATGGCACAGTGGAACAAAATGAAGAGCATCTCACAATGAACATTTTGACATATCATGCACACAAAACGGAGCTACGGTCATGGAGATATGATGCAATGAACATGGCATGAAAAAGTTGCAGATCCGGGGACGGATCTACGGTTTTGGCACGCGGATCGAGGCAGGGCCGGATCGGGTCACCGGAGTTGGTGCCGGAGAGGAGGGAGATGGCCGGAGCTCGGGGAGGAGGCGTTTCGGCGAGGGGGCGCCGGATCCGGCCGGATCCGGTGGCGCGGGGGCGGCACCGGCCGGAGGAAGGCGTGGCGCAGCGACCAGAGGCGACGACGCCGGGCGAAGCTGACGGCGGCGGCGGGCGGAGGAGCGGTCGGCGGCGGAGGTCGGCGCCGGCGGGAGGCGGACGGTGGCGCGAGGCGGCGACGGGACGGGCGCGGTCGCCCACAGGCGGCGGCGGAACGGCACGGCGGTGCGGAGGGCGAGCGCGGGCGGCTCGAGGCCCGGTCGCGGCGCGGACGGGCCGGCGGCGCGGGGAGAGAGAGAGGAGGGCGACGTGGCGGCTCGGGATTGGGCGCGGGGGCGGCGGCGCGGGATTGGCCGGGCGACGTGGCCGGCGGACATGTCCGGCGCGGACGGATTTGTCCGGCAGCGCGAGAGGAAGAAGTCTAGGGTTTTCATCCGCGAATTTGGAGGGGGAGGCACCTATTTATAGGTAGGAGGAGCTAGGAGAGTCCAAATGAGGTGCGGTTTTCGGCCACGCGATCGTGATCGAACGACCGAGAGCATGGAGGGGGTTTGGATGGGCTCATGGGCTGTGGTGAAGGGTGCTGGGCTGCAAAGAGAGAGGAGTTTCGGGCTACGCGGTTAACCGTTGGGGCATCAAACGACCTCCAAATGGAACGAAATTTGACGGGCGGTCTGTCGGTGCTATACCAAGGCCACTCGGCAAATCTCGGCACATTCCGAGAACGTTTTTCGGTGGCTCACGCAACAAGGTCTGAGAGGGGCGACGGGCGCGTGTGGGAGTGTCGGAACGCGAAACGGACAACGGGGAAAAAGACCGGATGCAGGTTTTGAAAAACATGATGATGTAATGTAGATGATGACATGGCAAAATGCAACACGCAAGCAAATGACATGGCAAGAACGACGAATAACTGGAAGACACCTGGCGCATCGGATCCAGGGCATTACATGATGTGATCCCGTTAATCAAATGACAACTCATGTCAATGGCTAGGAAACATAACTATCTTTGATCAACGAGCTAGTCAAGTAGAGGCATACTAGTGACACTCTGTTTGTCTATGTATTCACACAAGTATTATGTTTCCAGTTAATACAATTCTAGCATGAATAATAAACATTTATCATGATATAAGGAAATAAATAATAACTTTATTATTGCCTCTAGGGCATATTTCCTTCAGTCTCCCACTTGCACTAGAGTCAATAATCTAGATTACACAGTAATGATTCTAACACCCATGGAGCCTTGGTGCTGATCATGTTTTGCTCGTGGATGAGGCTTAGTCAACGGGTCTGCAACATTTAGATCCGTATGTATCTTGAAAATTTCTATGTCTCCCACCTGGACTAGATCCCGGATGGAATTGAAGCGTCTCTTGATGTGGTTGGTTCTCTTGTGAACTCTGGATTCCTTCGCCAAGGCAATTGCACCAGTATTGTCACAAAAGATTTTCATTGGACCCGATGCACTAGGTATGACACCTAGATCGGATATGAACTCCTTCATCCAGACTCCTTCATTTGCTGCTTCCGAAGCAGCTATGTACTCCGCTTCACACGTAGATCCCGCCACGACGCTTTGTTTAGAACTGCACCAACTGACAGCTCCACCGTTCAATGTAAACGCGTATCCGGTTTGCGATTTAGAATCGTCTGAATCAGTGTCAAAGCTTGCATCGACGTAACCATTTATGACTAGCTCTTTGTCACCTCCATAAACGAGAAACATATCCTTAGTCCTTTTCAGGTATTTCAGGATATTCTTGACCGATGTCCAGTGATCCACTCCTGGATTACTTTGGTACCTCCCTGCTAGACTTATAGCAAGGCACACATCAGGTCTGGTACACAGCATT
Organism: Triticum aestivum; assembly: GCF_018294505.1. NCBI lineage: Eukaryota > Viridiplantae > Streptophyta > Magnoliopsida > Poales > Poaceae > Triticum > Triticum aestivum. The sequence goes on from NC_057814.1 coordinate 140,196,215, forward strand.
GCATACATGATAGAGCCTATGGCTGAAGCATAGGGAACATCTTTCATCTTCTCTCTATCTTCTGCAGTGGTCGGGCATTGAGTATTACTCAACTTCACACCTTGTAACACAGGCAAGAACCCTTTCTTTGCTTGATCCATTTTGAACTTCTTCAAAACTTTGTCAAGGTATGTGCTTTGTGAAAGTCCAATTAAGCGTCTTGATCTATCTCTATAGATCTTGATGCCCAATATATAAGCAGCTTCACCGAGGTCTTTCATTGAAAAACTCTTATTCAAGTATCCCTTTATGCTATCCAGAAATTCTATATCATTTCCAATCAACAATATGTCATCCACATATAATATCAGAAATGCTACAGAGCTCCCACTCACTTTCTTGTAAATACAGGTTTCTCCAAAAGTCTGTACAAAACCAAATGCTTTGATCACACTATCAAAGCGTTTATTCCAACTCCAAGAGGCTTGCACCAGTCCATAAATGGATCGCTGGAGCTTGCACACTTTGTTAGCTCCCTTTGGATCGACAAAACCTTCCGGTTGCATCATATACAACTCTTCTTCCAGAAATCCATTCAGGAATGCAGTTTTCACATCCATTTGCCAAATTTCATAATCATAAAATGCGGCAATTGCTAACATGATTCGGACAGACTTAAGCATCGCCACGGGTGAGTAGGTCTCATCGTAGTCAATCCCTTGAACTTGTCGAAAACCTTTCGCAACAAGTCGAGCTTTATAGACAGTAACATTACCGTCAGCGTCAGTCTTCTTCTTGAAGATCCATTTATTTTCAATGGCTTGCCGATCATCGAGCAAGTCAACCAAAGTCCACACTTTGTTCTCATACATGGATCCCATCTCAGATTTCATGGCCTCAAGCTATTTTACGGAATCTAGGCTCACCATCGCTTCTTCATAGTTCGTAGGTTCGTCATGGTCTAGTAACATAACCTCCAGAACAGGATTACCGTACCACTCTGGTGCGGATCTTACTCTGGTTGACCTACGAGGTTCAGTAACAACTTGATCTGAAGTTCCATGATCATCATCATTAACTTCCTCACTAATTGGTGTAGGCGTCACAGGAACCGGTTTCTATGATGAACTACTTTCCAATAAGGGAGCAGGTACAGTTACCTCATCAAGTTCTACTTTCCTCCCACTCACTTCTTTCGAGAGAAACTCCTTCTCTAGAAAGGATCCATTCTTAGCAACGAATGTCTTGCCTTCGGATCTGTGATAGAAGGTGTACCCAACAGTCTCCTTTGGGTATCCTACGAAGACACATTTCTCCGATTTGGGTTCGAGCTTATCAGGTTGAAGTTTTTTCACATAAGCATCGCAGCCCCAAAAATTAAGAAACGACAACTTTGGTTTCTTGCCAAACCACAATTCATAAGGCGTCGTCTCAACGGATTTCGATGGTGCCCTATTTAACGTGAATGCAGCCGTCTCTAAAGCATAACCCCAAAATGATAGGGGTAAATCAGTAAGAGACATCATAGACCGCACCATATCTAGTAAAGTACGATTACGACGTTCGGACACACCATTACGCTGTGGTGTTCCGGGTGGCGTGAGTTGCGAAACTATTCCATATTGTTTCAAATGTAGACCAAACTCGTAACTCAAATATTCTCCTCCACGATCAGATCGTAGAAACTTTATTTTCTTGTTACGATGATTTTCAACTTCACTCTGAAATTCTTTGAACTTTTCAAATGTTTCAGAATTATGTTTCATTAAGTAGATATACCCATATATGCTCAAATCATCTGTGAAGGTGAGAAAATAACGATATCCGCCACGAGCCTCAACATTCATCGGACCACATACATCTGTATGTATGATTTCCAACAAATCTGTTGCTCTCTCCATAGTACCGGAGAACGGCGTTTTAGTCATCTTGCCCATGAGGCACGGTTCGCAAGTACCAAGTGATTCATAATCAAGTGGTTCCAAAAGTCCATCAGTATGGAGTTTCTTCATGCGCTTTACACCGATATGACCTAAACGGCAGTGCCACGAATAAGTTGCACTATCATTATCAACTCTGCATCTTTTGGCTTCAACATTATGAACATGTGTATCACTACTATCGAGATTCATCAAAAATAGACCACTCTTTCAGGGTGCATGACCATAAAAGATATTACTCATATAAATAGAACAACCATTATTCTCTGATTTAAATGAATAACCGTCTCGCATCAAACAAGATCCAGATATAATGTTCATGCTCAACGCTGGCACCAAATAACAATTATTTAGGTCTAATACTAATCCCGAAGGTAGATGTAGAGGTAGCGTGCCGACGGCGATCACATCGACTTTGGAACCGTTTCCCACGCGCATCGTCACCTTGTCCTTGGCCAGTGTTCGCTTAATCCGTAGTCCCTGTTTCGAGTTGCAAATATTAGCAACAGAACCAGTATCAAATACCCAGGTGCTACTGCGAGCTCTAGTAAGGTACACATCAATAACATGTATATCACATATACCTTTGTTCACCTTGCCATCCTTCTTATCCGCCAAATACTTGGGGCAGTTCCGCTTCCAGTGACCAGTCTGCTTGCAGTAGAAGCACTCATTCTCAGGCTTAGGTCCAGACTTGGGTTTCTTCTCTTGAGCAGCAACTTGCTTGATGTTCTTCTTGAAGTTCCCCTTCTTCTTCCCTTTGCCCTTTTTCTTGAAACTGGTGGTCTTATTGACCATCAACACTTGATGCTCCTTCTTGATTTCTACCTCCGCAGCCATTAGCGTTGCGAAGAGCTCGGGAATCGTCTTATCCATCCCTTGCATGTTATAGTTCATCACGAAGCTCTTGTAGCTTGGTGGCAGTGATTGAAGAATTCTGTCAATGACGCTATCATCCGGAAGATTAACTCCCAGTTGAATCAAGTTATTGCAATACCCAGACATCTTGAGTATATGCTCACTGACAGAACTATTCTCCTCCATCTTGCAGCTGTAGAATCCGGGCATTCTTTTGAAATATTAACTTCAATTCCTGGAACATCTCATATGCTCCATGACGTTCAAAACTTCGTTGAAGTCCCGGTTCTAAGCCGTAAAGCATGGCACACTGAACTATCGAGTAGTCATCAACACGTGACTGCCAGGCATTCACAATGTCTGCAGTTGCTGGCGCAGGTGGTACACCTAGCGGTGCTTCCAGGACATAACTCTTCTGTGCAGCAATGAGGATAATCCTCAAGTTACGGACCCAGTCCGTGTAATTGCTACCATCATCTTTCAATTTTGCTTTCTCAAGGAACGCATTAAAATTCAACGGAACAACAGCACGGGCCATCTATCTACAATCAACATAGACAAGCAAGATACTATCAGGTACTAAGTTCATGATAAATTTAAGTTCAATTAATCATATTACTTAAGAACTCCCACTTAGATAGGCATCCCTCTAATCCTCTAAGTGATCACGTGATCCAAATCAACTAAACCATAACCGATCATCACGTGAAATGGAGTAGCTTTCAATGGTGAACATCACTATGTTGATCATATCTACTATATGATTCACGCTCGACCTTTCGGTCTCAGTGTTCCGAGGCCATATCTGCATATGCTAGGCTCGTCATGTTTAACCTGAGTATTCCGCATGTGCAAAACTGGCTTGCACTCGTTGTAGATGGACGTAGAGCTTATCACACCCGATCATCACGTGGTGTCTGGGCACGACGAACTTTGGCAACGGTGCATACTCAGGGAGAACACTTTTATCTTGAAATTTAGTGAGAGATCATCTTATAATGCTACCGTCAATCAAAGCAAGATAAGATGTATAAAAGATAAACATCACATGCAATCAATATAAGTGATATGATATGGCCATCATCATCTTGTGCTTGTGATCTCCATCTCCGAAGCACCGTCATGATCACCATCGTCACCCGCGCGACACCTTGATCTCCATCGTAGCATCATTGTCATCTCTCCAATCTTATGCTTCTACGACTATCGCTACCGCTTAGTGATAAAGTAAAGCATTACAGGGCGATTGCATTGCATACAATAAAGCGACAACCATATGGCTCCTGCCAGTTGCCGATAACTTGGTTACAAAACATGATCATCTCATACAATAAAATTTAGCATCATGTCTTGACCATATCACATCACAACATGCCCTGCAAAAACAAGTTAGACGTCCTCTACTTTGTTGTTGCAAGTTTTACGTGGCTGCTACTTGGCTTAGCAAGAACCGTTCTTACCTATGCATCAAAACCACAACGATAGTTTGTCAAGTTGGTGCTGTTTTAACCTTCGCAAGGACCGGGCGTAGCCACACTCGGTTCAACTAAAGTTGGAGAAACTGACACCCGCCAGCCACCTGTGTGCAAAGCACGTCGGTAGAACCAGTCTCGCGTAAGCGTACGTGTAATGTCAGTCCGGGCCGCTTCATCCAACAATACCGCCGAACCAAAGTATGACATGCTGGTAAGCAGTATGACTTATATCGCCCACAACTCACTTGTGTTCTACTCGTGCATATGACATCTACGCATAAAACCTGGCTCGGATGCCACTATTGGGGAACGTAGTAATTTCAAAAAAATTCCTACGCACACGCAAGATCATGGTGATGCATAGCAACGAGAGGGGATAGTGTTGTCCACGTACCCTCGTAGACCGAAAGCGGAAGCGTTAGCACAACGTGGTTGATGTAGTCGTACGTCTTCACGATCCGACCGATCAAGTACCGAACGTACGGCACCTCCGAGTTCAGCACACGTTTAACCCGATGACGTCCCTCGAACTTCGATCCAGCCGAGTGTTGAGGGATAGTTTCATCAGCACGACGGCGTGGTGACGATGATGATGTTCTACCGACGCAGGGCTTCGCCTAAGCACTGCTACAGTATTATCGAGGTGGACTATGGTGGAGGGGGCACCGCACATGGCTAAAAGATCAAACGATCAATTGTTGTGTCTCTAGGGTGCCCCCTGCCCCCGTATATAAAGGAGCAAGCGGGGAGGTGCGGCCGGCCAGGAGGGGGCGCGCCAGGAGGAGTCCTACTCCCACTGGGAGTAGGACTCCCTCCCTTTTCCTTGTTGGATTAGGAGTGGAGGGGGAAAGAGGTGGAGGAGAAGAAGGAAAGGGGGGCGCCCCCCCCCCCTCCTTGTCCAATTCGAACTAGAGGGGGAGGGGCGCGCGGCCTGCCCTGGCCGCCCCTCCTCTTCTCCACTAAGGCCCACTATGGCCCATTAAACCCCCGGGGGGTTCCGGTAACCCCTCCGGTACTCCGGTAAAATCCCGATTTCACCTGGAACACTTCCGATATCCAAATATAGGCTTCCAATATATCAATCTTCATGTCTCGACCATTTCGAGACTCCTCGTCATGTCCGTGATCACATCCGGGACTCCGAACAACCTTCGGTACATCAAAACATATAAACTCATAATATAACTGTCATCAAAACGTTAAGCATGCGGACCCTACGGGTGCGAGAACTATGTAGACATGACCGAGACACGTCTCCGGTCAATAACCAATAGCGGAACCTGGATGCTCATATTGGCTCCCACATATGTTGTTCCCTTTTTCATCGGTATTTTACTTGCCCCAGATTCGATCGTCGGTATCTCAATACCTAGTTCAATCTCGTTACCGGCAAGTCTCTTTACTCGTTCTGTAATACATCATCCCGCAACTAACTCATTAGTTGCAATGCTTACAAGGCTTAAGTGATGTGCATTACCGAGAGGGCCCAGAGATACCTCTCCGACAATCGGAGTGACAAATCCTAATCTCGAAATACGCCAACCCAACAAGTACCTTCGGAGACACCTGTAGAGCACCTTTATAATCACCCAGTTACATTGTGACGTTTGGTAGCACACAAAGCGTTCCTCCGGTAAACGGGAGTTGCATAATCTCATAGTCATAGGAACATGTATAAGTCATGAAGAAAGCAATAGCAACATACTAAGCGATCGAGTGCTAAGCTAATGGAATGGGTCAAGTCAATCACATCATTCTCCTAATGATGTGATCCCGTTAATCAAATGACAACTCATGTCAATGGCTAGGAAACATAACCATCTTTGATCAACGAGCTAGTCAAGTAGAGGCATACTAGTGACACTCTGTTTGTCTATGTATTCACACAAGTATTATGTTTCCGGTTAATACAATTCTAGCATGAATAATAAACGTTTATCATGATATAAGGAAATAAATAATAACTTTATTATTGCCTCTAGGGCATATTTCCTTCAATAGCGCAGGCTGGCGACATAGCAGTCGGTAAGCCCTATCCCCATCAGTTCATATTTGGTTCTTAAGGCTATACAAAGCTAGCTCAGATATGTCACGGCGTAGATATCTTTACAAATCTCCCCACGAGTTCTAGCAGGGTTTTTATGACCGTGGGCAAGGACACTAGGGGTTTGTGGGTGCGATTCTGATACGTCCATTTTGCATCATGCTTTTATATTGATATTTATTGCATTATGGGTTGTTATTACACATTATGTCACAATACTTATGCCTATTCTTTCTTATTTTACAAGGTTTACATGAAGACGGAGAATGCCGGCAGCTGGAATTCTAGGCTAGAAAAGGAGCAAATATTAGAGACCTATTCTGCACAACTCCAAAAGTCCTGAAACTTCACGGAGGCACGTTTTGGAATATATAAAAAATACTGGAGAAAGAATCAACCAAAGGGGGCCCACACCCTGGCCACGAGGGTGGGGGGCGCGCCCTACCCCCCTGGGCGCGCCCCCTGCCTCGTGGACCCCTTGGCAGGCCTCCGGTTCCCATCTTCAGCTATATGAAGTCTTTTACCCTGGAAAAAATCATAAGCAAGCTTTCGGGACGAAACACCGGAACCTTGGCGGAACCAATCTAGGGCTCCGGCGGAGCTATTCTGCCGGGGAAACATCCCTCCGGGAGGGGGAAATCATCACCATCGTCATCACCAACGATCCTGTCATCGGGAGGGGGTCAATCTCCATCAACATCTTCACCAGCACCATCTCCCCTAAAACCCTAGTTCATCTCTTGTACTCAATCTTTGTCCCAAAACCTCAGATTGGTACATGTGGATTGCTAGTAGTGTTGATTACTCCTTGTAGTTGATGCTATAGTTGGTTTATTTGGTGGAAGATCATATGTTCAGATCCTTTATGCATATTAATACCCCTCTGATTATGAACATGAATATGATTTGTGAGTAGTTACGTTTGTTCCTGAGGACATGGGAGAAGTCTTTTGATGACCCACAAGTATAGGGGATCTATCGTAGTCCTTTCGATAAGTAAGAGTGTCGAACCCAACAAGGTGTAGAAGGAAATGATAAGCGGTTTTCAGCAAGGTATTCTCTGCAAGCACTGAAATTATAGGTAACAGATAGTCTTGTGATAGGATAATTTGTAACGAGCAACAAGTAACAAAAGTAAATAAAGTGCAGTAAGGTGGCCCAATCCTTTTTGTAGCAAAGGACAAGCCTGGACAAACTCTTATATAGAGAAAAGCGCTCCCGAGGACACATGGGAATTATCGTCAAGCTAGTTTTCATCACGTTCATATGATTCGCGTTCGGTACTTTGATAATTTGATATGTGGGTAGACCGGTGCTTGGGTGCTGTCCTTACTTGGACAAGCATCCCACTTATGATTAACCCATATTGCAAGCATCCGCAACTACAAAAGAAGTATTAAGGTAAACCTAACCATAGCATGAAACATATGGATCCAAATCAGCCCCTTACGAAGCAACGCATAAACTAGGGTTTAAGCTTCTGTCACTCTAGCAACCAATCATCTACTTATTACTCCCCAATGCCTTCCTCTAGGCCCAAATAATGGTGAAGTGTCATGTAGTCGACGTTCACATAACACCACTAGAGGAGAGACAACATACATCTCATCAAAATATCGAACGAATACCAAATTCACATGACTACTAATAGCAAGACTTCTCCCATGTCCTCAGGAACAAACGTAACTACTCACAAAGCATATTCATGTCCATAATCAGAGGAGTATTAATATGCATATAGGATCTGAACATATGATCTTCCACCAAATAAACCAACTAGCATCAACTACAAGGAGTAATCAACACTACTTGCAACCTACAGGTACCAATCCCAGACTTGGAGACAAGAATTGGATACAAGAGATGAACTAGGGTTTGAGAGGAGATGGTGCTGGTGAATATGTTGATGGAGATTGGCCCTCTCCCGATGAGTGGAGCGTTGGTGATGACGATGGCGATGATCTCCCCCTCCCGGAGGGAAGTGTCCCCGGCAGAACAGCTCTGCCGGAGCCCTAGATTGGTTCCGCCAAGGTTCCGCCTCGTGGCGGCGGAGTCTCGTCCCGAAATCTTTCTTATGATTGTTCTTCGGACGAAAGACTTCATGTAGCAGAAGATGGGCACCGGAGGGCCAACAGGGGGCCCATGAGGCAGGGGCGCGCCCAGGGGGGTAGGGTGCGCCCCCACCCTCGTGGCCAGGGTGTGGGCCCCCTCTGGTATTTCTTCCGCTCAGTATTTTTTATTATTTCCAAAAACAACTTTTGTGGAGTTTCAGGACTTTTGGAGATGTGCAGAATAGGTCTCTAATATTTGCTCCTTTTCCAACCCAGAATTCCAGCTGCCGGCATTCTCCCTCCTTATGTAAACCTTGTAAAATAAGAGAGAACAGGCATATGTATTGTGACATAATGTGTAATAACATCCCATAATGCAATAAATATTGATATAAAAGCATGATGCAAAATGGACGTATCAACTCCCCCAAGCTTAGACCTCGCTTGTCCTCAAGCGGAAGCCGATAACGATAAATATGTCCACATGTTTAGAGGTAGAGGTGTCGATAAAATAAAATACGGACATGAGGGCATCATGATTAATCTTATAACAGCAACATATATGGATATTGTCATATGATTTCTTATGTTCAAGTAATAATCTATTCACAATGCAAAGTATGAATCAGAAACTTTATTGAGAACCAACAAACTATAATCTCAGTCATTGAAGCAATTGCAATTTATCATAACATCAGAAAGAGTCTATGTCAGATCTTTTTAGCAAGTCCACATACTCAACTATCATTTAACCTTTCACAATTGCTAACACTCACGCAATACTTGTGGTTACGGAGTTTTAATCGGACACAGAGAAAGATAGGGGCTTATAGTTTCGCCTCCCAACCTTTTACCTCAAGGGTAATGTCAACAATAATAACTCATGCTAACTTACATCCAATTAGATATATATATATCAGGATCTTTCCAACACACTGTGCTTGCCAAAGGATAAAATGTAAAAAGGAAAGGTGAAGATCACCATGACTCTTGCATAAGGTAGAAGATAAAAGTAAAAGATAGGCCCTTCGCAGAGGGAAGCAGAGGTTGCCATGCGCTTTCAGAGTTGGATGCACAAAATCTTAATGCGAAAGAACGTCACTTTATATTGCCACTTGTGATATGGACCTTTATTATGCAGTCTGTCGCTTTTATTTCTTCCACATCACAAGATCGTATAAAGCTTATTTCCTCCACACTAATCAATCATACATATTTAGAGAGCAATTTTTATTGCTTGCACCGATGACAACTTACTTGAAGGATCTTACTCAATCCATAGGTAGATATGGTGGACTCTCATGGCAAAACTGGGTTTAAGGGTTTTTGGAAGCACAAGTAGTATCTCTACTTGGTGCAAAGAATTTGGCTAGAATGAGGGGGAAAGGCAAGCTCAACATGTTGGATGATCCATAACAATATACTTTATTTCAGATATAAGAAAACATAACCCATTACGTTGTCTTCCTTGTCCAACATCAACTCTTTAGCATGTCATATTTTAATGAGTGCCCACAATCATAAAAGATGTCCAAGATAGTATATTTATATGTGAAACATCTCTTTCTTTATTACTTCATATTAATTGCAACGATGACCAAAGTTATGTTTGTCAACTCTCAACAATTTTTAATCATCATACTCTTTCTATGTGAAGTCATTACTCTTCATAAGATCAATATGATCTCTTTGTTTCTTTTTATTCTTTCTTTTTCTTTTATTCCCTCAAGATCATAGCAAGATAATCAAGCCCTTGACTCAACACTAATCTTTATTATATAGCTCACGGACTCAATTACATAAAGGGATCATAAAGCAAAACTCAAAACTAAATCATACTAAAAACTTTTACTCTACTAGATCAAGATATTGTTGGGGATCGTAGCAGAAATTTAAAATTTTCTACGTATCACCAAGATCAATCTATGGAGTCATCTAGCAACGAGAGAGAGGGAAAAGAGTGCTCTACATACCCTTTTAGATCGCGAGCGGAAGCGTTCAAGAGAACGGGGTTGATGGAGTCGTACTCGTCATGATCCAAATCACTGATGACCGAGCGCCGAACGGACGGCACCTCCGCGTTCAACACACGTACGGTTGGGGAAGACGTCTCCTCCTTCTTGATCCAGAAAGGGGGAGGGAGAGGTTGATGGAGATCCAGCAGCACGATGGCGTGGTGGTGGAAGCAGCGGGGATCTCGGCAGGGCTTCGCCAAGCTCAGCGAGAGGGAGAGGTGTCACGGGAGGGAGAGGGAGGCGCCAGGGGCTTAGGTGCTGCTCCCATGCGCCTCCCCACTATATATAGGGGTGGAGGGGGCTGGTTTCTTGCCCTCCAAGTCCATTGGGGCATTGGCAAAGGTGGGGGAAAGAAATCCCATCATTTCCCTTCCCCACTGATTGTTATCCCCCTTTTTTAGGGATCTTGATCTTATCCCTTCGGGATATGATCTTATTCCTTCTAAGGTGGGATCTTGGTGCGCCTTGACCAGGGGTGTGGGGCCTTGCCCCCACTACCCACGTTCATGTGGGTCCCCATGCAGGTGGGCCCCACTTTGGAACCTTCTAGAACCTTCCCGGTACAATACCAAAAAATCACGAACATTTTCCGGTGGCCAAAATAGGACTTTCCATATATAAATCTTTACCTCCGGACCATTCCGGAACTCCTCGTGACGTCCGGGATCTCATCCGGGACTCCGAACAACTTTTGGATTTCCGCATACTAATATCTCTACAACCCTAGCGTCACCGAACCTTAAGTGTGTAGACCCTACGGGTTCGGGAGACATGCAGACATGACCGAGACGACTCTCCGGTCAATAACCAACAGCGGGATCTCGATACCCATGTTGGCTCCCACATGTTCCATGATGATCTCATTGGATGAACCACGATGTCGAGGATTCAATCAATCCCGTATACAATTCCCTTTGTCAATCGGTACGTTACTTGCCCGAGATTCGATCGTCGGTATCCCAATACCTTGTTCAATCTCGTTACCGGCAAGTCACTTCTCGTACCGTAATGCATGATCCCGTGACCAAACACTTGGTCACATTGAGCTCATTATGATGATGCATTACCGAGTGGGCCCAGAGATACCTCTCTGTCATACGGAGTGACAAATACCAGTCTCGATTCGTGCCAACCCAACAAACACTTTCGGAGATACCCGTAGTGCACCTTTATAGCCACCCAGTTACGTTGTGACGTTTGGCACACCAAAAGCACTCCTATGGTATCCGGGAGTTGCACAATCTCATGGTCTAAGGAACTGATACTTGACATTTGGAAAAGCTCTAGCAAACGAACTACACAATCTTGTGCTATGCTTAGGATTGGGTCTTGTCCATCACATCATTCTCCTAATGATGTGATCCCGTTATCAATGACATCCAATGTCCATAGTCAGGGAACCATGACTATCTGTTGATCAACGAGCTAGTCAACTAGAGGCTCACTAGGGACATGTTGTGGTCTATGTATTCACACATGTATTACGATTTCCGGATAACACAATTATAGCATGAACAATAGACAATTATCATGAACAAGGAAATATAATAATAACCATTTTATTATTGCCTCTAGGGCATATTTCCAACAGATACTACTCAAAGGATCGAACTAAGAAAAATAGTAAAGATAAGAGACATACCCATAGGATTTTTATATGCAGTTCTATAGGCCCATAATGCATCATCAAGTTTCTTGGACCAATTCTTTCTAGATCTATTAACAGTCTTTTGCAAAATTAATTTGAGCTCTCTATTGCTCAATTCTACTTGACCACTAGACTGTGGGTGATAAGGAGATGCAATTCTATGATTAACATCATACTTAGCAAGCATTTTACGGAAAGCACCATGAATAAATTGCGAACCGCCGTCAGTCATTAAATATCTAGGGACTCCAAACCTTGGAAAAATAACTTCTTTAAGCATCTTAATAGAGGTGTTATGATCAGCACTACTAGTTGGAATAGCTTCTACCCACTTAGTAACGTAATCAACAACAACTAAAATATGCGTATATCCATTAGAGGCAGGAAACGGTCCCATATAATCAAAGCCCCAAACATCAAATGGTTCAATAACAAGTGATTAATTCATAGGCATTTCTTGACGTCTACTAATATTACCAATTCTTTGACATTCATCACAAGATAAGACAAACTTACGGGCATCCTTGAAGAGAGTAGGCCAATAAATACCAGATTGCAATACCTTATGTGCAGTTCTATCTCTAGCGTGGTGTCCTCCATAAGCTTCGGAGTGACACTTGCGTAGGATCTGTTCCTGTTCATGCTCAGGTACACAACGTCTAATAACACCATCTACTCCCTCTTTATAAAGATGTGGGTCATCCCAAAAGTAATGTCTCAAATCATAGAAAAACTTTTTCTTTTGCTGGTATGTGAAACTAGGTGGTATAAATTTAGCAACAATGTAATTAGCATAATCAGCATACCATGGAGCAGTACGAGAAGCATTTATGACATTTCATTGTTCATCAGGAAAGCTATCATCAATAGGTAGTGGGTCATCAAGAACATTTTCCAACCTAGACAAGTTGCTGCAATGGGGTTCTCAGCTCCCTTTCTATCAATAATATGTAAATCAAATTCTTGTAGCAGGAGAACCCATCTAATAAGTCTAGGTTTAGCATCTTTCTTTTCCATAAGGTATTTAATAGCAGCATGATCCGTGTGAATAGTTACTTTAGAATCAACAATATAAGGTCTGAACTTATCACACGCAAATACAACTGCTAGAATTCTTTTTCAGTGGTAACATAATTTGTTTGATAATTGTCTAGAGTTTTACTAGCATATTGGATAACATTTAATTTATTATCAACTCTTTGCCCTAGAACAGCACCTACAGCATAATCACTAGCATCACACATAATTTCAAAAGGTAAATTCCAATCAGGTGGCTGAACAATAGGTGAAGAAATCAATGCTTTCTTAAGTATTTCAAATGCTTCTACACAATCATCATCAAAGACAAATGGTATATCTTTTTCTAATAAATTAGTCAGAGGCCGAGAAATTTTTGAGAAGTCTTTAATGAACCTCCTATAAAAGCCGGCATGACCAAGGAAACTTCTTATACCTTTGATGTGCTTGGGACATGGCATCTTTTCAATAGCATCAACTTTGGCTTTATCAACTTCAATACCTCTCTCAGAAATTTTATGCCCCAAGACAATACCTTCATTAACCATAAAGTGGCACTTTTCCCAGTTCAAGATAAGATTAGTTTCTTCACATCTCTGCAAAACTCGATCAAGGTTTCTTAAGCAATCATCAAAAGAGGATCCATAAACGGATAAATCATCCATGAAAACCTCACATATCATTTCACAAAAGTCAGAGAATATAGCCATCATGCATCTTTGAAAGGTAGCAGGTGCATTACATAAACCAAAAGGCATACGTCTATAAGCAAAAGTACCGAAAGGGCCAGTAAAAGTGGTCTTTGATTGATCATCAGCTGACACGGGTATTTGAGAGAAACCAGAGTAACCATCTAGAAAGCAAAAATGTGTATGTTTGGATAATATTTCTAGCATTTGATCAAAAGAAGGTAAGGGGTAATGATCCTTTTTAGTAGCTTTATTTAATTTGCAGAAATCAATTACCATCCTATTGAAGGAAATATGCCCTAGAGGCAATAAGAAAGTTATTATTTCTTTCCTTATATCACGATAAATGTTTATTATTCATGCTAGAATTGTATTAACCGGAAACATGATACATGTGTGAATACATAGACAAACAGAGTGTCACTAGTATGCCTCTACTTGACTAGCTCGTTGATCAAAGATGGTTATGTTTCCTAGCCATAGACATGAGTTGTCATTTGATTAACGGGATCACATCATTAGGAGAATGATGTGATTGACTTGACCCATTCCGTTAGCTTAGCACTTGATCGTTTAGTATGTTTCTATTGCTTTCTTCATGACTTATACATGTTCCTATGACTATGAGATTATGCAACTCCCGTTTACCGGAGGAACACTTTGTGTGCTACCAAACGTCACAACGTAACTGGGTGATTATAAAGGTGCTCTACAGGTGTCTCCGAAGGTACTTGTTGGGTTGGCGTATTTCGAGATTAGGATTTGTCACTCCGATTGTCGGAGAGGTATCTATGGGCCCTCTCGGTAATGCACATCACTTAAGCCTTGCAAGCATTGCAACTAAGAGTTTGTTGCGAGATGATGTATTACGGAACGAGTAAAGAGACTTGCCGGTAACGAGATTGAACTAGGTATTGAGATACCGACGATCGAATCTCGGGCAACTAACATACCGATGACAAAGGGAACAACGTATGTTGTTATGCGGTCTGACCGATAAAGATCTTCGTAGAATATGTGGGAGCCAATATGAGCATCCAGGTTCCGCTATTGGTTATTGACCGGAGATGTGTCTCGGTCATGTCTACATAGTTCTCGAACCCGTAGGGTCCGCACGCTTAACGTTACGATGACAGTTATATTATGAGTTTATATGTTTTGATGTACCGAAGGTTGTTCGGAGTCCTGGATGTGATCACGGACATGACGAGGAGTCTCGAAATGGTCGAGACATAAAGATTGATATATTGGACGACTATATTCAGACACCGGAAATGTTCCGGGTGATTTCGGAGAAAACCGGAGTGCCGGAGGGTTACCGGAACCCCCCCGGGAGAAGTAATGGGCCTTATGGGCCTTAGTGGAGAGAGAGAGGGGCAGCCAAGAGGGGCCGCGCGCCCCCTCCCCCTCTGGTCTGAATTGGACTAGGAGAGGGGGGCGGCGCCCCCCTTTTCCTTCTCCCTCTCCCCCTCTTTCCTTCTCTCCTACTCCAACAAGGAAAGGAGGAGTCCTACTCCCGGTGGGAGTAGGACTCCCCCCTTGGCGTGCCCTCCTCCTTGGCCGGCTGCCTCCCCCCTTGCTCCTTTATATACGGGGGCAGGGGCACCCCATAGACACAACAATTGATCTATTGATCTCTTAGCCATGTGCGGTGCCCCCTCCACCATATTACACCTCGATAATATCGTAGCGGTGCTTAGGCGAAGCCCTGCGTCGGTAGAACATCATCATCGTCACCACGCCGTCGTGCTGACGAAACTCTCCCTCAACACTCGGCTGGATCGGAGTTCGAGGGACATCATCGAGCTGAACGTGTGCTGAACTCGGAGGTGCCGTACGTTCTGTACTTGATCGGTCGGATCGTGAAGACGTACGACTACATCAACCGCGTTGTGTTAACGCTTATGCTTTCGGTCTACGAGGGTACGTGGACAACACTCTCCCCTCTCGTTGCTATGCATCACCATGATCTTGCGTGTTCGTAGGAAATTTTTTGAAATTACTACGTTCCCCAACAGTGGTATCAGAGCCAGGTTTTATGCGTTGATGTTATGCATGAGTAGAACACAAGTGAGTTGTGGGCGATATAAGTCATACTGCTTACCAGCATGTCATGCTTTGGTTCGACGGTATTGTGAGATGAAGCGGCCTGGACCGACATTACGCGTACGCTTACGCGAGAGTAGTTTCACCATTGCGAGCACTCATTGCTTAAAGGTGACCGGCGGGTGTCTGTCTCTCTCACTTTAGTTGAACCGAGTGTGGCTACGCCCGATCCTTGCGAAGGTTAAAACAGCACCAACTTGACAAACTATCGTTGTGGTTTTGATGCGTAGGTAAGAACGGTTCTTGCTAAGCCCGTAGCAGCCACGTAAAACTTGCAACAACAAAGTAGAGGACGTCTAACTTGTTTTTGCAGGGCATGTTGTGATGTGATATGGTCAAGACATGATACTGAATTTTATTGTATGAGATGATCATGTTTTGTAACCGAGTTATCGGCAACTGGCAGGAGCCATATGGTTGTCGCTTTATTGTATGCAATGCAATCGCCATGTAATTGTTTTACTTTATCACTAAGCGGTAGCGATAGTCGTAGAAGCAATAGTTGGCGAGACGACAACGATGCTACGATGGAGATCAAGGTGTCGCGCCGGTGACGATGGTGATCATGACGGTGCTTCAGAGATGGAGATCACAAGCACAAGATGATGATGGCCATATCATATCACTTATATTGATTGCATGTGATGTTTATCTTGTATACATCTTATCTTGCTTTGATTGACGGTAGCATTATAAGATGATTCCTTACTAAATTATCAAAGTATAAGTGCTCTCCCTGAGTATGCACCGTTGCGAAAGTTCTTCGTGCTGAGACACCACGTGATGATCGGGTGTGATAGGCTCTACGTTCAAATACAATGGGTGCAAAACAGTTGCACACGCGGAATACTCAGGTTAAACTTGACGAGCCTAGCATATAACAGATATGGCCTCGGAACACAGAGACCGAAAGTTCGAGCGTGAATCATATAGTGGATATGATCAACATAGTGATGTTCACCGTTGAAACTACTCCATCTCACGTGATGATCGGACATGGTTTAGTTGATATGGATCACGTGATCACTTAGAGGATTAGAGGGATGTCTATCTAAGTGGGAGTTCTTAAGTAATATGATTAATTGAACTTAAATTTATCATGAACTTAGTCCTGATAGTATTTTGCAAATTATGTTTATTTTTGATATGTTCCTAGAGAAAAATTATGTTGAAAGATGTTAGTAGCAAAGATGCGGATTGGATCCGTGATCTGAGGGTTATCCTCATTGCTGCACAGAAGAATTATGTCCTTGATGCACCGCTAGGTGATAGACCTATTGCAGGAGCAGATGCAGATGTTATGAACGTTTGGCTAGCTCAATATGATGACTAATTGATAGTTTAGTGCACCATGCTTAACGGCTTAGAATCGGGACTTCAAAGACGTTTTGAACGTCATGGACCATATGAGATGTTCCAGGAGTTGAAGTTAATATTTCAAGCAAATACCCGAGTTGAGAGATATGAAGTCTCCAACAAGTTCTATAGCTAAAAGATGGAGGAGAATAGCTCAAGCAGTGAGCATGTGCTCAGATTGTCTGGGTACTACAATCGCTTGAATCAAGTGGGAGTTGATCTTCCAGATAAAATAGTGATTGACAGAATTCTCTAGTCACCATCACCAAGTTAGTAGAACTTCGTGATGAACTATAGTATGCAAGGGATGACGAAAGTAATTCCCGAGCTCTTCGCGATGCTGAAATCGACGAAGGTAGAAATCAAGAAAGAGCATCAAGTGTTGATGGTTAACAAGACCACTAGTTTCAAGAAAAGGGCAAATGGATAGAAGGGGAACTTCAAGAAGAACGGCAAGCAAGTTGCTGCTCAAGTGAAGAAGCCCAAGTCTGGACCTAAGCCTGAGACTAAGTGCTTCTACTGCAAGGAGATTGGTCACTGGAAGCGGAACTGCCCCAAGTATTTGGTGGATAAGAAGGATGGCAAAAGTGAACAAAGGTATATTTGATATACAGATTATTGATGTGTATTTTACTAGTGTTCGTAGCAACCCCTCGGTATTTGATACTGGTTCAGTTGCTTAAGAGTAGTAACTCGAAACGGGAGTTGCAGAATAAACAGAGACTAGTAAAAGGCGAGGTGACGATGTGTGTTGGAAGTAGTTCCAAGATTGATATGATCATCATCGCACACTCCCTATACTTTCGGGATTAGTGTTGAAACTAAATAAGTGTTATTTGGTGTTTGCGTTGAGCATGAATATGATTTGATCATGTTTGTTGCAATACGGTTATTCATTTAAGTTAGAGAACAATTGTTGTTCTGTTTACATGAATAAAACCTTATATGGTTACACACCCAATGAAAATGGTTCGTTGGATCTCGATCATAGTGATACACATATTCATAATATTGAAGCCAAAAGATGCAAAGTTAATAATGATAGTGCAACTTATTTGTGGCACTGCCGTTTAGGTCATATTGGTGTAAAGCGCATGAAGAAACTCCATGCTGTTGGGCTTTTGGAATCACTTGATTATGAATCACTTGATGCTTGCGAACCATGCCTTATGGGCAAGATGACTAAGACTCCGTTCTCCGGAACAATGGAGCGAGCAACTGACTTATTCGGAAATAATACATACTGATGTATGCGATCCGATGAGTGTTGAGGCTCGCGGCGGGTATCGTTATTTTCTGACCTTCACAGATGATTTGAGCAGATATGGGTATATCTACTTGATGAAACATAAGTCTGAAACATTTGAAAAGTTCAAAGAATTTCAGAGTGAAGTGGAAAATCATCGTGACAAGAAAATAAGGTTTCTACGATCTGATCGCGGAGACAAATATTTGAGTTACGAGTTTGGTCTTCAATTAAAACAATGTGGAATAGTTTCACAAATTCGTGCCACCTGGAACACCACAGCTTAATGGTGTGTTCGAACGTCATAACCGTACTTTATTGGATATAGTGCAATCTATGATGTTTCTTACCGATTTACCACTACAGTTTTGGGGTTATGCATTAGAGACAGCTGCATTCACGTAAAAAAAGGGGCACCATCTAAATCCGTTTGAGATGACACCATATGAACTGTGGTTTGGCAAGAAACCAAAGTTGTCGTTTCTTAAAGTTTGGGGTTGCGATGCTTATGTGAAAAGTTTCATCCTGATAAGCTCAAACCCAAATCGGAAAAGTGCGTCTTCATAGGATACCCAAAAGTTACTGTTGGGTACACCTTCTATCACAGATCCGAAGGCAAGATATTCGTTGCTAAGAATGGATCCTTTCTAGAGAAGGAGTTTCTCTCGAAAGAAGTGAGTGGGAGGAAAGTAGAACTTGATGAGGTAACTGTACCTTCTCCCGAATTGGAAAGTAGTTCATCACTGAAATCAGTTCCAGTGATGCTTACACCAATTAGTGAGGAAGTTAATGATGATGATCATGAAGCTTCGGATCAAGTTACTACCGAACCTCGTAGGTCAACCAGAGTGAGATCCGCACCAGAGTGGTACGGTAATCCTGTTCTGGAGGTCATGTTACTTGACCATGACGAACCTACGAACTATGAGGAAGCGATGGTGAGCCCAGATTCCGCAAAATGGCTTGAGGCCATGAAATCTGAGATGGGATCCATGTATGAGAACAAAGTGTGGACTTTGGTTGACTTGCCCGATGATCGGCAAGCCATAGAAAATAAATGGATCTTCAAGAGGAAGACGGACGCTGATAGTAGTGTTACTATCTACAAAGCTAGACTTGTTGAAAAAAGGTTTTTGACAAAGTTCAAGGTGTTGACTACGATGAGATTTTCTCACTCGCAGCGATGCTTAAGTCTGTCCGAATCATGTTAGCAATTGCCGCATTTTATGAAATCTGGCAAATGGATAAACAAAACTGCATTCCTTAATGGATTTATTAAAGAAGAGTTGTATATGATGCAACCAGAAGGTTTTTGTCTATCCTAAAGGTTCTAACAAAATATGCAAGCTCCAGCGATCCATCTATGGACTGGTGCAAGCATCTCGGAGTTGGAATATACGCTTTGATAAGTTGATCAAAGGATATAGTTTTATACAGACTTGCGGTGAAGCCTGTATTTACTAGAAAGTGAGTGGGAGCACTACAGCATTTCTGATAAGTATATGTGAATGACATATTGTTGATCGGAAATAATGTAGCATTATTCTGCAAAGCATAAAGGAGTGTTTGAAAGGAGTTTTTTAAAGAAAGACCTCGGTGAAGCTGCTTACATATTGAGCATCAAGATCTATAGAGACAGATCAAGACGCTTGATAAGTTTTTCAATGAGTACATACCTTGACAAGATTTTGAAGTAGTTCAAAATGGAACAGTCAAAGAAAGAGTTCTTGCCTGTGTTACAAGGTGTGAAATTGAGTAAGACTCAAAGCCCGACCACGGCAGAAGATAGAAAGAGAATGAAAGTCATTCCCTATGCCTTGGCCATAGGTTCTATAAAGTATGCCATGCTGTGTACCAGATCTATTGTATACCCTACACTGATTTTGGCAAGGGAGTACAATAGTGATCTAGGAGTAGATCACTGGACATCGGTCAAAATTATCCTTAGTGGAATAAGGATATGTTTCTCGATTATGGAGGTGACAAAAAGAGTTCGTCGTAAAGGGTTACGTCGATGCAAATTTTGACACTGATCCAGATGACTCTAAGTCTCAATCTGGATACATATTGAAAGTGGGAGCAATTAGCTAGAGTAGCTCCGTGCAGAGCATTGTAGACATAGAAATTTGCAAAATACTTACGGATCTGAATGTGACAGACCCGTTGACTAAAATTATCTCACAAGCAAAACATGATCACACCTTAGTACTCTTTGGGTGTTAATCACATAGCGATGTGAACTAGATTATTGACTCTAGTAAACCCTTTGGGTGTTGGTCACATGACGATGTGAACTACAGGTGTTAATCACATGGTGATGTGAACTATTGATGTTAAATCACATGGCGATGTGATCTAGATTATTGACTCTAGTGCAAGTGGGAGACTGAAGGAAATATGCCCTAGAGGCAATAATAAAGTTATTATTTATTTCCTTATATCATGATAAATGTTTATTATTCATGCTAGAATTGTATTAACCGGAAACATGATACATGTGTGAATACATAGACAAACAGAGTGTCACTAGTATGCCTCTACTTGACTAGCTCGTTGATCAAAGATGGTTATGTTTCCTAGCCATAGACATGAGTTGTCATTTGATTAACGGGATCACATCATTAGGAGAATGATGTGATTGACTTGACCCATTCCGTTAGCTTAGCACTTGATCGTTTAGTATGTTGCTATTGCTTTCTTCATGACTTATACATGTTCCTATGACTATGAGATTATGCAACTCCCGTTTACCGGAGGAACACTTTGTGTGCTACCAAACGTCACAACGTAACTGGGTGATTATAAAGGTGCTCTACAGGTGTCTCCGAAGGTACTTGTTGGGTTGGCGTATTTCGAGATTAGGATTTGTCACTCCGATTGTCGGAGAGGTATCTCTGGGCCCTCTCGGTAATGCACATCACTTTAGCCTTGCAAGCATTGCAACTAATGAGTTTGTTGCAAGATGATGTATTATGGAACGAGTAAAGAGACTTGCCGGTAACGAGATTGAACTAGGTATTGAGATACCGACGATCGAATCTCGGGCAAGTAACATACCGATGACAAAGGGAACAACGTATGTTGTTATGCGGTCTGACCGATAAAGATCTTCGTAGAATATGTGGGAGCCAAAATGAGCATCCAGGTTCCGCTATTGGTTATTGACCGGAGATGTGTCTCGGTCATGTCTACATAGTTCTCGAACCCGTAGGGTCCGCACGCTTAACGTTACGATGACAGTTATATTATGAGTTTATATGTTTTGATGTACCGAAGGTTGTTCGGAGTCCTGGATGTGATCACGGACATGACGAGGAGTCTCGAAATGGTCGAGACATAAAGATTGATATATTGGACGACTATATTCAGACACCGGAAATGTTCCGGGTGATTTCGGAGAAAACCGGAGTGCCGGAGGGTTACCGGAACCCCCCCGGGAGAAGTAATGGGCCTTATGGGCCTTAGTGGAGAGAGAGAGGGGCAGCCAAGAGGGGCCGCGCGCCCCCTCCCCCTCTGGTCCGAATTGGACTAGGAGAGGGGGGCGGCGCCCCCCTTTTCCTTCTCCCTCTCCCCCTCTTTCCTTCTCTCCTACTCCAACAAGGAAAGGAGGAGTCCTACTCCCGGTGGGAGTAGGACTCCCCCCTTGGCGTGCCCTCCTCCTTGGCCGGCCGCCTCCCCCCTTGCTCCTTTATATACGGGGGCAGGGGGCATCCCATAGACACAACAATTGATCTATTGATCTCTTAGCCGTGTGCGGTGCCCCCCTCCACCAGATTACACCTCGATAATATCGTAGCGGTGCTTAGGCGAAGCCCTGCGTCGGTAGAACATCATCATCGTCACCACGCCGTCGTGCTGACGAAACTCTCCCTCAACACTCAGCTGGATCGGAGTTCGAGGGACATCATTGAGCTGAACGTGTGCTGAACTCGGAGGTGCCGTACGTTCAGTACTTGATCGGTCGGATCGTGAAGACGTACGACTACATCAACCGCGTTGTGTTAACGCTTCCGCTTTCGGTCTATGAGGGTACGTGGACAACACTCTCCCCTCTCGTTGCTATGCATCACCATGATCTTGCGTGTTCGTAGGAATTTTTTTGAAATTACTACGTTCCCCAACACCTATAACCTGTAATAATTCTTTGCGGGATCAATTCATCTTTATCATTAGGAACGACGGTAATACCTCCCTTTTTAGGGACACAATGGACAGGACTTATCCACTGACTATCATCAACGGGATAAATAATACCTGCCTCAAGAAGCTTTAGTATTTCCTTTCTTACCACTTCTTTCATCTTAGGATTCAGCCGACGTTGATGATCACGAACTGGTTTGGCATCTTTCTCCAAATTTATTTTGTGTTGGCATAGAGTGGGACTAATGCCCTTAAGATCATCAAGAGTATATCCAATAGCAGCGCGGTGCTTCTTCAGAGTTTTCAATAATCTCCCTTCTTCATGCTCTGAAAGGTTAGCACTAATAATAACAGGATATATCTTTTTCTCATCAAGATAAGCATATTTAAGAGTATCAGGTAACGGTTTAAGCTCAAACACGGGATCACCCTTGGGTGGAGGAGGATCCCCTAGGATTTCAACCGGCAAATTGTGTTTCAGGATAGGTTCCTGTTTAAAGAATACTTCATCAATTTCCCTTCTTTCATTCATAAACATATCATTTTCATGGCCTAGCAAATATTGTTCTAAAGGATCACTAGGAGGTACGGAAATAGAAGCAAGACCAATAATTTCATCCTTACTAGGCAATTCCTCTTCACGGTGTTGTCTACGAAATTTAGAAAAGTTAAACTCATGAGACATATCACCTAAACCAATAGTAACAACATCCTTTTCGCAGTCTATCCTAGCATTAACAGTGTTCAAGAAGGGTCTACCAAATATAATGGGACAAAAGCTATCTTGTGGGGAACCAAGAACAAGAAAATCAGTAGGATATTTAGTTTTCCCACACAAGACTTCAACATCTCTAACAATTCCAATTGGTGATATAGTATCTCTATTAGCAAGTTTAATTGTGACATCAATATCTTCTAACTCAGTAGGTGCAATATCATGCATAATTTCTTTGTATAAGTCAATAGGTATTGCACTACCACTAGCACCCATATCACATAAGCCATGATAACAATGATCTCCTATTTTAACAGAAATAACAGGCATGCCTACCACATGTCTATGTTTATCTTTAGCACAAGGTTTGGCAATCCTAGCAGTTTCATTGCAGAAATGAATAACATGCCCATCAATATTATCAGACAAGAGATCTTTAACAATAGCAATATTAGGTTCAACTTTAACTTGCTCATGAGGTGTATAAGTTCTAATATTGCTTTTACGAACCACAGTTGAAGCTTTAGCGTGATCCTTTATTCTAATAGGGAAAGATGGTTTCTCAACATAAGTAGTAGGAACAATAGGATCATTATAAGTGATAGTCTTTTCTTCAACTTTAATAGGTGCAGCTACTTTTACTTCTATGGGAGGATGATATTTAAACCACTTCTCCTTAGGGAGATCAACATGAGCAGCAAAAGATTCACAGAAAGAAGCTACTGTCTCAGAGTCAGGTCCATATTTAGTGCTAAATTTACGGAAAACATCAGTATCCATAAAAGATTTAACACAATCAAACTTAGGTGTCATACCTGACTCCTTACCTTCGTCGAGATCCCAATCTTCAGAGTTGTGTTTAATTCTTTCCAATGAATCCCATTTAAATTCAATAGTCTTCATCATAAAAGAGCCAGCACAAGAAGTATCGAGCATGGTGCGATTGTTATCAAAAAGCCGAGCATAAAGATTTTGAATAATTATCTCTCTTGGGAGCTCATGATTGGGGCATGAATATAACATTGATTTAAGCCTCCCCAATCTTGAGCGATGCTTTCTCCTTCGCGAGGCGAAAAATTATATATATAATTGCGATCACGATGAACAAGATGCATAGGATAAAACTTCTGATGAAATTCCAATTTCAATCGTTTGTAGTTCCATGATCCCATATCATAACATAGCCTATACCATGTCAATGCATCTCCCTTCAAAGATAAAGGGAAGACCTTCTTCTTAATAACATCATCGGGCACACCTGCAAGCTTAAATAATCCACAAACTTCATCCACATATATTAGGTGCTCATCAGGATGCATTGTTCCGTCTCCTGCAAAAGGATTAGCTAGCAGTTTTTCTATCATACCCGAAGGAATCTCAAAGTAGACATTTTCATTTTCAGTAGGTTCAGTAGGTTGAGGAGCAACTCTTTGCTCTACTGGTCGGGGTGAAGATACCCCGAACAAGCCCCTCAGAGGATTACTTTCCATAGTAACGAGTGACAGTAAATTTCAGCACACTATATAAAATTTTCCTTACCAAAATTCCACCTACCAAAGGTGCTTCACTCCCCGGTAAATAAAGTGCAGCAAGGTGACCCAATCCTTTTTGTAGCAAAGGACAAGCCTGGACAAACTCTTATATAGAGAAAAGCGCTCCCGAGGATACATGGGAATTATCGTCAAGCTAGTTTTCATCACGTTCATATGATTCGCGTTCGGTACTTTGATAATTTGATATGTGGGTGGACCGGTGCTTGGGTGCTGTCCTTACTTGGACAAGAATCCCACTTATGATTAACCCCTATTGCAAGCATCCGCAACTACAAAACAAGTATTAAGGTAAACCTAACCATAGCATGAAACATATGGATCCAAATCAGCCCCTTACGAAGCAACGCATAAACTAGGGTTTAAGCTTCTATCACTCTAGCAACCCATCATCTACTTATTACTCCCCAATGCCTTCCTCTAGGCCCAAATAATGGTGAAGTGTCATGTAGTCAACGTTCACATAACACCACTAAAGGAGAGACAACATACATCTCATCAAAATATCGAACGAATACCAAATTCACATGACTACTAATAGCAAGACTTCTCCCATGTCCTCAGGAACAAACGTAAATAATCACAAAGCATATTCATGTTCATAATCAGAGGAGTATTAATATGCATATAGGATCTGAACATATGATCTTCCACCAAATAAACCAACTAGCATCAATTACAAGGAGTAATCAACACTACTTGCGACCTACAGGTACCAATCCCAGACTTGGAGACAAGAATTGGATACAAGAGATGAACTAGGGTTTGAGAGGAGATGGTGCTGGTGAAGATGTTGATGGAGATTGGCCCTCTCCCGATGAGAGGAGCATTGGTGATGACGATGGCGATGATTTCCCCCTCCCGGAGGGAAGTGTCCCCGGCAGAACAGCTCTGCCGGAGCCCTAGATTGGTTCCGCCAAGGTTCCGCCTCGTGGCGGCGGAGTCTCGTCCCGAAAGCTTTCTTATGATTTTTCTTCGGACGAAAGACTTCATATAGCAGAAGATGGGCACCGGAGGGCCAACAGGGGGCCCACGAGGCAGGGGGCGCGCCCAGGGGGGTAGGGCGCCCCCCCCCCACCCTCGTGGCCAGGGTGTGGGCCCCCTCTGGTATTTCTTCCGCTCTGTATTTTTTATTATTTCCAAAAGCAACTTTTGTGGAGTTTCAGGACTTTTGGAGATGTGCAGAATAGGTCTCTAATATTTGCTCCTTTTCCAGCCCAGAATTCCAGCTGCCGGCATTCTCCCTCCTCATGTAAACCTTGTAAAATAAGAGAGAATAGGCATAAGTATTGTGACATAATGTGTAATAACATCCCATAATGCAATAAATATCGATATAAAAGCATGATGCAAAATGGACGTATCATCTTGCTATAAGTAGTCATGTGAATTTGGTATTCGTTCGATATTTTGATGAGATGTATGTTCTCTCTCCTCTAGTGGTGTTATGTGAACGTTGACACATGACACTTCACCATTGTTTGGGCCTAGAGGAAGGCATTGGGAAGTAATAATTAGATGATGGGTTGCTAGAGTGATAGAATCTTAAACCCTAGTTTATGAGTTTCTTCGTAAGGGGCTGATTTGGATCCATATGTTTCATGCTATGGTTAGGTTACCTTAATACTTCTTTTGTAGTTGCAGATGCTTACAATAGGGGTTAATCATAAGTGAGATGCTTATCCAAGAAAGGGTAGTACCCAAGCACCGGTTCACCCACATATAAAATTATCAAAGTAACGAACACGGATCATATGAGCGTGATGAAAACTATCTTGACGATAATTCCCATGTGTCCTCGGGAGCGCTTTACTTCATATAAGAGTTTGTCCAGGCTTGTCCTTTGCTACAAAAAGGATTGGGCCACCTTGCTGCATCTTATTTACTTTCATTACTTGTTACCCGTTACAAATTACCTTATCACAAAACTATCTGTTACCGATAATTTCAGTGCTTGCAGAGAATACCTTACCGAAAACCGCTTGTCATTTCCTTCCGCTCCTTGTTGGGTTCGACACTCTTACTTATCGAAAGGACTACGATAGATCCCCTATACTTATGGGTCATCAAGACTCTTTTCTGGCGCCATTGCCGGGAAGTGAAGCGCCTTTGGTAGGTGGAATTTGGTAAGGAAAAAAATTCTATAGTGTGCTGAAATTTACTGTCACTTGTTACTATGAAACATAATCCTTTGAGGGGCTTGTTCGCGGTATCTTCACCCCGACCAGTAGAGCAAAGAGTTGCTCCTCAACCTACTGAACCTACTGAAAATGTTTACTTTGAAATTCCTTCGGGTATGATAGAGAAACTGCTAGCTAATCCTTTTACAGGAGATGGAACATTACATCCCGATTTGCACCTAATCTACGTGGATGAAGTTTGTGGATTATTTAAGTTTGCAGATATGCCCAAGTATGTTATCAAGAAGAAGGTCTTCCCTTTATCTTTGAAGGGAAAGGCATTGACATGGTTTAGGCTATGTGATGATATGGGATCATGGAACTACAACCGATTGAAATTGGAATTTAATCAGAAATTTTATCCTATGCATCTTGTTCATCGTGATCGCAATTATATATATAATTTTTGGCCTCGCGAAGGAGAAAGCATCGCTCAAGCTTGGGGGAGGCTTAATTCAATGTTATATTCATGCCCCAATCATGAGCTCTCAAGAGAAATTATTATTCAAAAAATTTATGCTCGGCTTTCTCTCAATAATCGCTCCATGCTCGATACTTCTTGTAGTGGCTCTTTTATGATGAAGACTATTGAATTCAAATGGGATTTACTGGAAAGAACTAAATGCAACTCTGAAGATTGGGATCTCGACGAAGGTAAGGAGTCAGGTATAACACCTAAGTTTGATTGTGTTAAATCTTTTATGGATACCGATGTTTTCCGTGAATTTGGCACTAAATATGGACTTGACTCTGAGATAGTAGCTTCTTTTTGTGAATTCTTTGCTACTCATGTTGACCTCCCTAAGGAGAAGTGGTTTAAATATAATCCTCCCATTGAAGTAAAAGTAGTTGCACCTATTAAACTTGAAGAAAAGACTATCACTTATAATGTTGATCCTATTGTTCCTACTGCTTATCTTGAGAAACCACCTTTCCCTGTTAGAATAAAGGATCATGCTAAAGCTTCAATTGTGGTTCGTAAGAGTAACACTAGAACACCAACACCCCCTGAGAAAATTAAAGTTGAACCTAGTATTGCTATGGTTAAAGATCTCTTGGCTGATAATATTGATGGGCATGTTATTTACTTATGTGATGAAGCTGCTAGAATTGCTAGACCTGATACTAAAAATAAACATAGACCTGTTGTAGGCATGCCTGTTATTTCTGTTAAAATAGGAGATCATTGCTATCATGGCTTATGTGATATGGGTGCTAGTGCAAGTGCAATACCTCATTCCTTAAACAAAGAAATTATGCATGATATTGCACCTGCTGAGATAGAGGAAATTGATGTTACAATTAAGCTTGCCAATAGAGACACTATTTCACCAGTTGGGATTGTTAGAGATGTTGAAGTCTTGTGTGGGAAAGTTAAATATCCTGCTGATTTTCTTGTTCTTGGTTCCCCACAAGATAATTTTTGTCCCATTATATTTGGTAGACCCTTCTTGAATACTGTTAATGCTAGGATAGACTGCAAAAAGGATGTTGTTACTATTGGTTTGGGGGATATGTCTCATGAGTTTAATTTTGCTAAATTTCGTAGACAACCCCATGATAAAGAATTGCCTAGTAAAGATGAAATTATTGGTCTTGCTTCTATTGTCGTGCCTCCTAATGATCCTTTAGAACAATATTTGCTCGACCATGAAAATGATATGTTTATGAATGAAAGAAGGGAAATAGATGGAGTATTGTTTAAACAGGGACCCATTTTGCAACACAACTTGCCTCTTGTAATCCTAGGGGATCCTCCTCCACCCAAGGGTGATCCCATGTTTGAGCTTAAACCATTACCTGATACTCTTAAATATGCTTATCTTGATGAAAAGAAGATATATCCTGTTATTATTAGTGCTAACCTTTCAGAGCATGAAGAAAAGAAATTATTGAAAACTCTGAAGAAGCACCGTGCTGCTATTGGATATACTCTTGATGATCTTAAGGGCATTAGTCCCACTTTATGCCAGCACAAAATAAAATTGGAGAAAGACGCTAAACCAGTTGTTGATCACCAACGACGGTTAAATCCTAAGATGAAAGAAGTGGTAAGAAAAGAAATACTAAAGCTTCTGGAGGCAGGTATAATCTATCCCGTTGCTGATAGTCAGTGGGTAAGCCCTGTCCATTGTGTCCCTAAGAAGGGAGGTATTACCGTTGTTCCTAATGATAAAGATGAATTGATCCCACAAAGAATTATTACAGGTTATAGAATGGTAATTGATTTCCGCAAATTAAATAAAGCTACTAAAAAGGATCATTACCCTTTACCTTTTATTGATCAAATGCTAGAAAGATTATCCAAACATACACATTTTTGCTTTCTAGATGGTTATTCTGGTTTCTCTCAAATACCTGTGTCAAAAGAGGATCAAGAAAAGACCACTTTTACTTGCCCTTTCGGTACCTTTGCTTATAGACGTATGCCTTTTGTTTTATGTAATGCACCTGCTACCTTTCAAAGATGCATGATGGCTATATTCTATGATTTTTGTGAAAAGATTGTTGAGGTTTTCATGGATGATTTCTCCGTATACGGAACTTCTTTTGATGATTTCTTGAGCAACCTTGATCGAGTTTTGCAGAGATGTGAAGAAACTAATCTTGTCTTGAATTGGGAAAAGTGCCACTTTATGGTTAATGAAGGTATTGTCTTGGGGCATAAAATTTCTGAAAGAGGTATTGAAGTTGATAAAGCTAAAGTTGATGCTATTGAAAAGATGCCGTGTCCCAAGGACATTAAAGGTATAAGAAGTTTCCTTGGTCATGCCGGTTTTTACAGGAGGTTCATTAAGGACTTCTCTAAAATTTCTAGGCCTCTGACTGATCTCTTACAAAAAGATGTTCCTTTTGTCTTTGATGATGATTGTGTAGAAGCATTTGAAATACTTAAGAAAGCCTTGATTTCTGCACCTATTGTTCAGCCACCTGATTGGAATTTACCCTTTGAAATTATGTGTGATGCTAGTGATTATGCTGTAGGTGCTGTTCTAGGACAAAGAGTTGATAAGAAATTAAATGTTATCCAATATGCTAGTAAAACTCTAGACAGTGCCCAGAGAAATTATGCTACTACTGAAAAAGAATTTTTAGCAGTTGTATTTGCTTGTGATAAGTTCAGACCTTATATTGTTGATTCTAAAGTAACTGTTCACACTGATCATGCTGCTATTAAATATCTTATGGAAAAGAAAGATGCTAAACCTAGACTTATTAGATGGGTTCTCTTGCTACAAGAATTTGATTTGCATATTATTGATAGAAAGGGAGCTGAGAACCCCGTTGCAGACAACTTGTCTAGGTTAGAGAATGTTCTTGATGACCCACTACCTATTGATGATAGCTTTCCCTGATGAACAATTAGCTGTCATAAATGCTTCTCGTACTGCTCCATGGTATGCTGATTATGCTAATTACATTGTTGCTAAATTTATACCACCTAGTTTCACATACCAGCAAAAGAAAAAGTTTTTCTATGATTTAAGACATTACTTCTGGGATGACCCACACCTTTATAAAGAAGGAGTAGATGGTGTTATTAGACGTTGTGTACCTGAGCATGAACAGGAACAGATCCTACGCAAGTGTCACTCCGAGGCTTATGGAGGACACCACGCTGGAGATAGAACTGCACATAAGGTATTGCAATCCGGTTTTTATTGGCCTACTCTCTTCAAAGATGCCCGTAAGTTTGTCTTGTCTTGTGATGAATGTCAAAGAATTGGTAATATTAGTAGACGTCAAGAAATGCCTATGAACTATTCACTTGTTATTGAACCATTTGATGTTTGGGGCTTTGATTATATGGGACCGTTTCCTTCCTCTAATGGGTATACACATATTTTAGTTGCTGTTGATTACGTTACTAAGTGGGTAGAAGCTATTCCAACTAGTAGTGCTGATCATAACACCTCTATTAAGATGCTTAAAGAAGTTATTTTTCCGAGGTTTGGAGTCCCTAGATACTTAATGACTGATGGTGGTTCACATTTTATTCATGGTGCTTTCGTAAAATGCTTGCTAAGTATGATGTTAATCATAGAATTGCATCTCCATATCACCCGCAGTCTAGTGGTCAAGTAGAACTTAGTAATAGAGAGCTCAAATTAATTTTGCAAAAGACTGTTAATAGATCTAGAAAGAATTGGTCCAAGAAACTTGATGATGCTTTATGGGCCTATAGAACTGCATATAAAAATCCTATGGGTATGTCTCTGTATAAAATGGTTTATGGAAAAGCATGTCACTTACCTCTCGAACTAGAATATAAGGCATATTGGGCCATTAAAGATCTCAATTATGATTTCAAACTTGCCGGTGAGAAGAGACTATTTGACATTAGCTCACTTGATGAATGGAGAACTCAGGCCTATGAGAATGCCAAACTGTTTAAAGAAAAAGTTAAAAGATGGCATGACAAAAGGATACAAAAACGTGAGTTTAATGTAGGTGATTATGTGTTGCTATTCAACTCTCGTTTAAGATTTTTTGCAGGAAAACTTCTCTCTAAATGGGAAGGGCCTTACGTTATCGAGGAAGTCTATCATTTAGGTGCCATAAAAATCAACAACTTCGAAGGCACAAATCCAAAGGTGGTGAACGGTCAAAGAATCAAACATTATATCTCAGGTAATCCTATAAATGTTGAAACTAATGTTATTGACACCGTGACCCTGGAGGAATACATAAGGGACACCTTCCAGAACGTTTCAGACTCCGAAAAGGAATAGGTACGTGGTACGGTAAGTGAACCGACTCCAGAACAGTTCTAATGGCAATTTTTCTCCGTTTTGGAATATTTAAGAAAATAGGAAAATAAGAAGTAGTCCGAAAGGGACACGAGACGTCCACGAGGGTGGAGGGCGCGCCCTACCCCCCTGGGCGCGCCCCCTGCCTCGTGGGCTCCTCGTGTGCTCTCCGGACTCCGTGACGATACTTCTTTTGGTCGGTAAAAATTCATTATATAATCTCCCGAAGGTTTTGACCACCGTACCACGCAAATATCCTCTGTTTTTGTTTCGAGCTGTTTCTGCCGCAGATTAGAGCAAGATGTCTTCTCAAGAGTCAGTCGGGGAGAGCCGGGTGTCGAATCCGACACCGGGACCAAGAGCAAACAGTGATGTTGACCACTTTGGACCATCAACGAAGGAAGAGATGGAGGCCGACTTGAAAAGGATAGATGCCATGGAGGAGGATCAGGAAGTTACTTCCCTTTTCCGAGCCGGATTCACGATGGGGGAGCTACAGAGCTCAGCTATTCCAAACTCGGTCGTCCCTTCCAATGTTAAATTTCTCTCTTATGAAAATATGAAAAAGAGTGTTACTTGTTCCCCCGCAGCTATGCAACATCCATGGGTGAAAGGAGCTTTAACCGTCACGGGTAAGCTCCGTAAGGAAATAATGGACCTCAAGCAACAAGTCAATAAGCTCGAGGAAGAGAATCGTATCCTGAGGGGCATCATCGCCAAGAATATCACATCACCACCTCTGAAGAAAGAGCAATAAATACATGGGTATGCGCACTCCCCTTGGCAACTGCCAAGCTTGGGGGAGGTGCCCTGGTATCGTATCACCATCACACTCCTATCTTTACTGTTTTTCTTAGTTCGATCCTTTTAGTAATATCTTGATCTAGTAGAATAAAGTTTTAGTATGATTTAGTGTTGAGTTTTGCCTTATGATCCTTCTATGTAATTGAGTCCGTGAGTTCTATATATAATAAAGATTAGTGTTGAGTCAAGGGCTTGATTATCTTGCTATGATCTTGAGGGAATAATAGAAAAGAAAGAATAAAAAGAAATAAAGAGATCATATTGATCTTATGGAGAGTAATGACTTCACATATAAAGAGTATGATGAATAAAAGTTGTTGAGAGTTGACAAACATAGTTTTGGTCATCGTTGCAATTAATAGGAAGTAATAAAGAAAGAGAGGTTTTCACATATAAATATACTATCTTGGACATCTTTTATGATTGTGAGCACTCATTAAAATATGACATGCTAAAGAGTTGATGTTGGACAAGGAAGACAACGTAATGGGTTATGTTTTCTTATATCCGAAATAAAGTATATTGTCATGGATCATCCAACATGTTGAGCTTGCCTTTCCCCTCATGCTAGCCAAATTCTTTGCACCAAGTAGAGATACTACTTGTGCTTCCGAATATCCTTAAACCCAGTTTTGCCATGAGAGTCCACCATACCTACCTATGGATTGAGTAAGATCCTTCAAGTAAGTTGTCATTGTTGCATGCAATAAAAATTGCTCTCTAAATATGTATGATTTATTAGTGTGGAGAAAATAAGCTTTATACGATCTTGTGATGTGGAAGAAATAAAAGCGACGGACTGCATAATAAAGGTCCATATCACAAGTGGCAATATAAAGTGACGTTCTTTTGCATTAAGATTTGTGCATCCAACCATAAAAGCACATGACAACCTCTGCTTCCCTCTGCGAAGGGCCTATCTTTTATTCTTGTCTTATACCTTATACAAGAGTCATGGTGATCTTCACCTTTCCTTTTTACATTTTATCCTTTGGCAAGCACATTGTGTTGGAAAGATCCTGATATATTATATCCAATTGGATGTAAGTTATCATGAACTATTATTGTTGACATTACCCTTGAGGTAAAAGGTTGGGAGGCAACACTATAAGCCCCTATCTTTCTCTGTGTCCGATTAAAACTCCATACCCATAAGTATTGCGTGAGTGTTAGCAATTGTGAAAGACTAAATGATAGTTGAGTATGTGGACTTGCTGAAAAGCTCTTATATTGACTCTTTCCGATGTTATGATAAATTGCAATTGCTTCAATGACCGAGATTATAGTTTGTTAGTTCTCAATGAAGTTTCTGATTCATACTTTACATTGTGAATAGATTATTACTTGAGCATAAGAAATCATATGACAATATCTATATATGTTGCTGTTATAAGAATGATCATGATGCCCTCATGTCCGTATTTTATTTTATCGACACCTCTATCTCTAAACATGTGGACATATTTTTCGTTATCGGCTTCCGCTTGAGGACAAGCGAGGTCTAAGCTTGGGGGAGTTGATACGTCCATTTTGCATCATGCTTTTATATCGATATTTATTGCATTATGGGCTGTTATTACACATTATGTCACAATACTTATGCCTATTCTCTCTTATTTTACAAGGTTTACATGAAGAGGGAGAATGCCGGCAGCTGGAATTCTGGGCTGGAAAAGGAGCAAATATTAGAGACCTATTCTGCACAACTCCAAAAGTCCTGAAACTTCACGGAGGCACGTTTTGGAATATATAAAAAATATTGGAGAAAGAATCAACCAGAGGGGGCCCACACCCTGGCCACGAGGGTGGGGGCGCGCCCCCTGCCTCGTGGGCCCCCTGGCAGGCCTCCGGTGCCCATCTTCTGCTATATGAAGTCTTTTACCCTGGAAAAAAATCATAAGCAAGCTTTTGGGACGAAACACCGCCGCCACGAGGCGGAACCTTGGCGGAACCAATCTAGGGCTCCGGCGGAGCTGTTCTGCCGGGGAAACATCCCTCCGGGAGGGGGAAATAATAACCATCGTCATCACCAACGATCCTCTCATCAGGAGGGGGTCAATCTCCATCAACATCTTCACCAGCACCATCTCCCCTAAAACCCTAGTTCATCTCTTGTACTCAATCTTTGTCCCAAACCTTAGATTGGTACCTGTGGGTTGCTAGTAGTGTTGATTACTCCTTGTAGTTGATGCTAGTTGGTTTATTTGGTGGAAGATCATATGTTCAGATCCTTTATGCATATTAATACCCCTCTGATTATGAACATGAATATGATTTGTGAGTAGTTACGTTTGTTCCTGAGGACATGGGAGAAGTCTTGCTATAAGTAGTCATGTGAATTTGGTATTCGTTCGATATTTTGATGAGATGTATGTTGTCTCTCCTCTAGTGGTGTTATGTGAACGTCGACTACATGACACTTCACCATTGTTTGGGCCTAGAGGAAGGCATTGGGAAGTAATAAGTAGATGATGGGTTGCTAGAGTGACAGAAGCTTAAACCCTAGTTTATGAGTTGCTTCGTAAGGGGCTGATTTGGATCCATATGTTTCATGCTATGGTTAGTTTTACCTTAATACTTCTTTTGTAGTTGCGGATGCTTGCAATAGGGGTTAATCATAAGTGGGATGCTTGTCCAAGAAAGGGCAGTACCCAAGCACCGGTTCACCCACATATCAAATGATCAAAGTAACGAACGCGGATCATATGAGCGTGATGAAAACTAGCTTGACGATAATTCCCATGTGTCCTCGGGAGCATTTTCCTTCATATAGGAGTTTGTCCAGGCTTGTCCTTTGCTACAAAAAGGATTGGGCCATCTTGCTGCACCTTATTTACTTCAATTACTTGTTACCCGTTACAAATTACCTTATCACAAAACTATTTGTTACCGATAATTTTAGTGCTTGCAGAGAATACCTTACTAAAACCGCTTGTCATTTCCTTCTGCTCCTCGTTGGGTTCGACACTCTTACTTATCGAAAGGACTACGATAGATCCCCTATACTTGTGGGTCATCAGATTCCAGGATACCACCTGAGTTGTCGTCCTTTCTGATAAGATGAAGCAGATCGCTGAGCTGGCGCCGCCTGCAAGGCCGGCAATGGAGCCCATCTTCATGACATTGTGGTCCAGGAAGCCACCCTTGACAACTCTATCGATCTCGCCCTGTGCCCGTGAGGGCTGCTCCCTGGACCGTAGAGTGAAAGTCCTCAATAGCCCGGGAGGGAGCCCACGAAGCATAGGTGATGCTAAAGGCCCACTTCCCGAGCATGTACCTCAGCCCCATTGTTACAGTGAATCCCAAGGGCGCCAATGGGCATGAGGTGAAGCCGAAGGTCTTCTTCGACGTTGTTCTGCAGTACGCCTGGACCATCGAGGAAGATTGTGACCTGGGACAATTTATCGAGTAGATTAGATTTACATCAAACTCGAATGCCGAAAAGGGAGCATGCGTCGATGCTATTTTTTGGCTTCCGTAAAACCATCCCCAATATGACCCCAAATAGAAAAATGCTCAATATAAAAGTTGTTTGTTTCATTGAGACGAACGACTTTTATTTTTGGATCATCTCAATCCAAGGTGAATGCATCTTCTAGAGCCAAAAAAACCTTGTCTGAGAAGCAAATGAAAATATGTTACTGGCTGACCCTAGAAATGTCCGGGTAATGCCAGAATAGAAGTTTCACAATCCTCATGCAAGTGCAATCATATCGAAGGCATGTGACCCTATGCCATAAAAGAGGTTCCACAATAAAGATAAAAACCAAAGATACCATATCAAAGCTAGCTTTATGATATTACGACATGTGCTAGAATTGAAGAAGCATGCATCCACAAAGGCACATAAATGCGATGTAGTGGAGTAGCTTCACTTCACGAAACACATGGCCATTCCAAGCCTCACTATTCCAATTACTCTAGTGATGTCGAACAACGATCATTGAGATCATCCATATGTGTTTTCAGAGAGTAGATCTATCAGTTTCTAGGGTTGAAAGGCGTTGGGAATCATTTTGTTCTTGGAAAATCCATTTGTGCAAGTAGTTTAGTCCCTTCAGGTTAGGCAACATATCCCTCGGTGCCACCATGATTTTAGCAAGCAACCAGATGACATTTTGGGACTCAAGGATGCTAGCGATGTCCATGGCATCCACCCCCCATCTTGAACTCCAAAAGGTTTCCTTGACGTTCCTACATTAATCATAGTTGCGCCACATTTCAGGTGGCTCTAGGTTGACATACTAGAGTTGAGCACGAGATTTATTAGTAGCATTGTTATTTCATATATTCTTGATCATCAAATGTAAGAGAATATATATCCTCACCGTCTTTAGCTTCTAGATATCTTAAGTCTGATAGGCACAAAAGTATATCTCAAGGGAGCAATGTATATAGTGATATATGCTCAAATATACCCTTAGACCTGTAATTGTGTGCCTCAATCTTCCATGTATGAGATTCCACGAAAAATCTTTGTTGACCGGGATCCTAAAACTCCATACGAAACGAGACATGTACAAACGCATTGAACTATTGAGACTTTGGACAATCCTACATTATAAAACCAACAACCTAAGAGATCCATAGATAGCTAAAACCAGAAATAACTCCAACATAAAGATAAATTATTTCTGAAAACAATGGAAGTTAATACAATTTCAGTATAGATCTTGGACTATACAATAGACACGTGATTACTTGGAAGAAATTAAGTTTGTGTATGATTAATGAAATGTTCACATAATGATAAGTACTTTGTGACACCATAAGCCTTACGAGTTCATATACAAAGATACACAAAAGTATCACCCGTAAAATGCAGAAATTGGTAGTTCAATCGAACAATTTACTGTTACACATTTTGAGATGGTACGAAAAATGTACAAGCTTTTTGATGAGGGCAGGTGACATAGCTTTGGTAAGTTGGTATGTGAATTTTTCCCAGGTCTAGCACACGATAATTGTCTTGCATTCATATCAAATGCATGTGAGCCAACGACATTCATAAAATATGGTACAATAATGGTTGGGGATAGTAAATCATGACTTATAGAAGCGAATTGCATGTGTTGAAAATGAGGAGAAGTCCATCCACACAAGCCGATAAATGCAATGCAGTGGCAACAATGCCCAACATATAAACTTATGTCCACTATAGGCATATTCCAGTTAGTCTAGCGACGAGGAACATAGACCGCCCACACATAAAGAGAACAGAGATCAGATTGTATGTCAATGAGATTAGGCTTGAAAGGCATCGGGAATCATTTTATAATTGGGTAACCCACGTGTAGAAGTAATTATTTTGGTCTCTCCAGCCAAATCACATATGCAAGGGCGCCATATCCTAGTCCCTGGTTATCATCATCATGTAACGCCAACAAAGCCCAAAGATTCTCGCTCTCAAGAAAAGGAGCCCAAAGATAACGTCTGACAGCCTCATGTAACTTTGAGAGGAAATGAGAGGTGCTGGCTCTTGATTACACTTCGCCTCCTGTGATGCCTCAAAAAGTGAACGAAGAGGCATGACAAAAAGGAAAGAGAAAAATGAGTGAGTGAACGAAGAAGCGTCTCCGCCTGCCTGCTGCACACCTGTCCCAGCGGCGTGTGCATTCCTGGCTTGCTATGGTTAATGAAATTTTCACATAATGATAAGTGTTCGATGGTGAGTCACCAGCCCTTACAAGACTACTAGGCAAGGTTCTTAGCGGGGGTAGAGCTTGGAAGATGGCGTGCCTCCTAAGGTCCGATTTGGAGCATTTCTTTGGGCGGATACACATGTGGACATCGAATGAGACGTAGACCTAGGAATAGAGTACAATGAAGACGGTGTGTGTTGTAATGCCCTCGACAGAGGGCTCTTGTACCCCTTTTTCTCCCTTTAATACATGATACGCTTGCTATGCGTATTCGAGAAAAATAATAATGATAAGTACTTCATGACACCATAAGCCTTATGAATTCATATACAAAGATACACAAAAGTATCACTCGTAAAATGCAGAAGTTGTAGTTAAATTGAATAATTTACTGTTACTCATTTTGAGAATGTACAAGCTGTTTGATGAGGCCCGGCGACGTATCCTTTGTATGTTGATTTTTCCCAGGTCTAGCACATGATAATCGTCTTGCATTCATATCAAATGCATGTGAGCCGACGGCATTCATAAAAAGATGGTACGATAATGGTTGGAGATGGTAAATCATGACCTATACAAGCGAGTTGCATGTGCTAAAAATGAAGAGGAGTCCATCCACACGAGCCGATAAATGCAATGCAGTGAATCACCTCACTGGCAACAATGCCCAACATATAAACTTGTGTCCACTATAGCCATATTCCAGTTAGTCTAGTGACGAGGAACATAGATTGCCCACATATAGAGAGAACATAGATCGGATTGTATCTAAAAAAAAAGATTAGGCTTGAAAGACATCAGGAATCGTTTTATAGTTAGGTAACCCACGTGTAGAAGTAATTATTTTGGTCTCTTCAGCCAAATCATATGTGCAAGGGCGCCATATCCAAGTCCCTAGTTATTATCATCGTGTAACGCCGACAGCGCCCGAAGATAACGTCCAGCGGCCTCACGTAGCTTCGAGAGAAAACGAGAGGTGCCGGCTTTCCATTGCATCTCACCTCCTCTCGTAGCCTCAAAAAGTGAACGAAGAGGCATGAGCATGGCAACAGCAAAAGAAAAAGCGAAGAAGAGGCTAGGCTCCACACCTGCCCCGGCGCCGCGGGCGTTCCTTCCTGCCTGCCGTCCCCCCATATCCTAATCTCGATTTTATATTTTTCTTTATCCGAGCAGCCCTCTCGGACCCCACATATTATGCGCTCTTTCCATAACACAAATTCCGTCTGCCCGGCCTAAATTCCGCAGCCACGAGCCACGTGCCACCTGCCCGCATTCGCGAAGCGTATCGACGTAGCCGCCGTTACGTGCGCGCCGGCGCGGCCTTTAACCCCGGCCGGCACAGCCCAAGCATCCGAGCCGCACCATACTCTGCCCCACCACTTGTGCCACGCCGCGGCCGCCATTATTCCTTCCCACTCTCGCCAGCCCTCCCTCACCCGATGCCGCCGCCGCCGCCGCCACGCACCCTCGTCGTCGTCCTCCTCCTCGCCGTCATC
Source organism: Triticum aestivum (assembly GCF_018294505.1). Classification (NCBI taxonomy): domain Eukaryota; kingdom Viridiplantae; phylum Streptophyta; class Magnoliopsida; order Poales; family Poaceae; genus Triticum; species Triticum aestivum. Next base: position 140,235,917 of record NC_057814.1, read on the forward strand.
GTCGTCGGCGCCGTCTCGGCCCATGGCCGCCTGCTCGCCTCCGACGGTCTCCCTGGGCAGGGGAGCGCGTCCGACGCCACCGTGCTCCGCCTCCCGTCGGCGGGGCGGCCGGTCGGGGAGGCGGAGGAGGGCGGGTGCGAGATGACCTACGGCTTCCTGCCGTGCACGGAGACGGCGGGGGGCAACCTCTTCCTCGCGCTGGCCTACGGCTTCCTCATGTTCAAGTCCGCCACCTACCTCTCCGCCGGCAGCGAGCTGCTGCTCGAGATCCTCGGCCCGGGGATCGTCGGCGGCCTCTTCCTCCCCATCCTCGGCGCGCTGCCAGACGCCTTGCTAATCCTCGGTTCGTTTCGTTCTTTTTCTTCCCGTGAACTCTGTTCATCTCCTTCTTTTTTTTTCAAAAAAATAATCTGTTCCTTTCAAAAAAAAAAACTCTGTTCATCTCCTCGCTTCGCTGTGTCTGTCTGATGACTGTCTTTTAGTTTTCGGCTCGTTTCATCGTTGGATGCTCTCAATCGATAGGAACCATCAAATGTTTATCATCCACTGGCTAATACTAGTAGTATTATATTACCTCTACTAATTAAGATAATGTCCAATTGTCCATGATCGTGCAGGGCTATTGTGGACATTTTACTCCTACAAAATAGGAAAGAGATTAGTATTATTTTTGCAGGTAATTAGGAAAATGATTATAGTTTCCTTAAATCTTGATGGTAAATAAGGAAAGATAAAAGTCCCTAATTAATGTTTTACTAATCAATCTGTTAACACAAAGGAGCAACGTGTAGTGTTTATTTTGTTCTGTTAATGTGTGCATTCTTTTCTTTCTTTTTTTTGCTGGAAATTAATAATGTCACTCAGTGGCGGAGCCAGGAATTTGCTACTGGCTATTCCTGTCAAATTTTTTTGGCCAAAGCAATAAAATAGAACAACAAATGTACAATAAGATGGCAATATCAATGACTCAATGACCATACATCGATAAAAGTAGCAAAATATCACTGTGGCAATATCTCTAACAATTAAGGAAGATTACAAATAGCAAAGGAAATTACAATATGACTTTACGATCCCCTTTTTGGAAGAGATTGATGACATCCTCATCTTTCACTTGCTTGAAGAATTTCTCTTTGAACAAATGTAACCAAGCAATTGTTCAAATATTCATTATCCATTTTGTTTCTTAGCGAATTCTTCACATATTTCATCGAGGAAAATACCCTCTCAACACTAGCAGTGGCTACCGGAAAAATGAGCACCAACTTAAGAAGTTTGTAGACAATATAATATTGTTCATTCTTTTTTGACTGAATCATCAAATCCATCACATAAACATTCTTCTTCTTGAAACTTCAATGTCCATTTAGTTCAATTTCAGTTTACAAACAATCAGTGAATGGCTTCTACTCCTTAGCAATCATAGGCAGTGGCATTTATAACAAATCTTTAGATTTCTTAAATAAACAGAGTGTAGCGACTCGACCCAAAATCGGTCAAGTCTCTGTGTATCTGTACCATCACAAGATCATGCTGGCACACACAGTACATTGATGAAAACATCAAAGTTCAATCACACCTGATTTATTACACGATTCTTATAGAGTCTCTATTACATCAGAATAAATTCGGCCGAAGGCCAAATGAGAAAAAAATAATGCGAAAGTGTAGACGATAAGCGAGTCCATCCGACTTCATAGGGCAATCACCGAGCGTGGATCGTAGCCTCACTCCTGGTTGGAAAACTCCTCTATAACATTAGACGTTGCGTTGCAGCCGTGTAGGTCAGCATTTTGAATATACCGGCAAGTCATAGAGAGAAAAAATAATAAATTGCTAACACTATATGCAATTTTGGCTGTGGGGCTCTAAGTTTAAGTTTTCGCGAAAAGCAAATTTTTCCCTACAACAAAAGGACTTGCTTGCAATTACTATAAAATATTGGTTGTTATTGAGATGGTTCCGCCAACCCGTGTCTCATACCCGAAATCATTAATAACCATTAATTTATTAAGTTTGGTGTTCAGAGTTCTGAATAAGTCCAATTCCAGAGGCTTAGTTGTCCGTAACTGGGGACACGGCTAATCTATTAGATTTCCACTCAAACATAGTACAATCTGGGATTATAAATCTCACGACTAATCAAAAACAATAACGGCCTAGTCGATCAATGATAAAATAAGAATAACATGGCGGTCATGACTAAACGTTCTCCTCAGATATCCTTGCGTCCTCCAGCGATGCGTCTTCCGGTGCGGCGTCCTCCGGTGGTGTGTCTCCTCTTGTTGCGTCCTTCAGTGGAGTTCTCTTCGTAATCCTTATCATTGCTCACAATGGGTCAATCGTCACCACTAGGAAAGAGAACTTCTCCCAGGTCCATCTTCTCCTCCATTACGGCAACATAAATCTTCAGTTCCTCGATTCTCTCCAGAAAATCCTTGACTTCCTCTTCATGCTCGTCGAAGTCGTCGCGAGCTTTATCCTCCAATTTCAGCTCACGAAAGATCAACCTCCTGAATACCTTCGAGCTTCGGTGTAGCGACCCGACCTCAGACGGTCAAGTCTCTGTGTTTCTGTGCCATCCCTGGATCAGTATGCTGGCACACACAGTACATCAATGTATATATCAAAGTGCAATCACATGTATAAATAACGTAAAACTGATATATACCTCGTAAGTCACAGCGGAAACAAATAGTCGGGTGTGGAGTCCCATCAACGCCATCGGCAGGTTGAGTGTAGACCGTAACCCTGTACCGTACTCTTACTCGTTGGAAGAAAGTATCTGCAACATGATACGTTGCAGCCGTGTAGGTCAGTACATTGAATGTACCGGCAAGATCACAACATGAGAAAACAGATGATAAAACTATACTATATGCAATATGGCTTTGTGGCTCTGTATCTAAGTTTTGTTTTGCATAAAAGCTGGTTTTATTTTCCCTACATCAAAGAAATTCAGGAGTCTATACTACGGAGTTTCCTATCATGACATGGTTCCGCCAACCGATGTCTCATGGCCCAAATCATCATAAGTTGCCCACAATTATGTTATCAGTCCGGTGTTGAGAGTTCCGAGATAAATCCAAGTCCAGAGGCTCAAATTGTCCGTAACCGGGGACACGGCTAATCGATTAGGTTTAAACCCTCTGCAGAGGTTTGTACACTTTACCCGCAAGATTCGATCCCTCTTTTTACGTTCTCGCACTTCAGGGTGTTTGAGAACAAGATGACCGAAACATGGTCTTCCAAAGAGTTCCTCTGACCACTGTCCGGTGCTCATCCAATCCTACCGTAGTTCTACATCTGCTAGCACCGTCCCAGCCAGAGTCACAACTAAGGTCAACCAAGCCAGAGCCCATAGTGACTTGCGGTTGCACAGGTAAGCTTCCGGGCATGAAGTATTCTTCTGTCTCTTTGAGTCTGGGTGAAGCTTTCCGCAAGATGTCATGGCGCTTCTCCATGCATCCCGGCCATCCACTGGTTTCTCCAGGGTGCCCGTCAACCGTCCTTCACCCAGTAGTGTGTATTGAATTCTTGTCTCGAGTCTCGAAGAAGTCTTGAAGTCCTGAAGATGCAGTCCTTGCCGATGCCATCATGAATTTGTTGTCATTGACGTAGAGTCCTCCATTCTCACACCACTCCCGAGCATTCATACCAAACCCCGTCTACTATAGCGTAGCATTAAGATAAATAACGTCCCGGGCTTGGTAACAGGGTGATGGGTTCCTACCTCATGCATACTACTCAACTACAAGAATTCAATATCACTACTGGAGGGTTGTTGAAAGGGTGCTACTACATGCAAATAAAACATAGGTATGAAAAACATGGTCAAAGTGAACTTGCCTGGTATTACTTGATGAAGATAACAAAGCTCTCAGAATAATGACTTGGTAGAACTATTCGTCACTCTGTTGAAAATCTATATAGTCAAACATAGCATTCATATAAGCAAACATACTAGCAAGCAATTCTAACACTCATAATAAAACCAACAAATAAAATGCAAATCAACAAGGGACACCAAATAAAAACAAAGGAAAACTACACAACAAAACTACTAAAGAAAACTCTAAGACATAACACAAAACAGTTTTGTCCTAAGTAAAAAATTAACAACAATTAAAACACTAAACTAATAAATTAACAGAAAATACAAAGTAAAACAACTAATTTAACAGAAGGTATTTTTCATAAAATTTTATTTGCAAAAAGAAACAAATAAAAAGCTTTTATGAAACACTAACTATGACCTAAACAAGTTTTCCTACAAAACTAAGTAAAATAAGTTTTTAAAACAAAAACAAAATTTTCTTTTGTTGACTAACAGAAACTAAACTAAATTTTTCAAGAGTGACAAAAAGAAATAATTTAAAACTAATAAAAGCAATAAAGAAAAGACTTAAAACAAAACTATAACTAAAACAGTACTGTTTTGCTAAAACATTAATTTAAAATAAACTAAAAATAAATCACTATATGCTACTGGATAGACAAAACTATAACAAAACAGTAGCAAAAAGAATCAATCAAAAATATTTTATAAAACCCAAGATACGACCAAATTGGTGATTTGAACAAATTTCATCAAATTCAATTTTAAACAACTCAAATATGAAATCCAATTGCACTAGCAGAAACTTCAAGAAATCATAAAACTAATGCAAAAAGAAACACTAAATTTGGATCTAAAACATAAAAGTTATAAGCAATATAGAATCAGAACTATTCTGTTTTTAAAACAGAAACGAAAAATCAAAACAAAAAAAATCGGCCACTAGCTACGTGGCCTACTGCTATCGGGCCAGGGAGGTGGGCGATCTGAACTATCTAGCGCTCGGTCGTAAAATAACACAAACGTGTACGGGCTAAAACAGAAAGACCGGTTGGCTAAACCGACTAGACTTGAACCGATCTAAACCGAATAAAAACCGTAACAAACCGGAACTAAACCGATCTAATTAAAAAAAGTAACCGTTCGTTAGATCTAATCTATGCCGTCAATAACAGATCGGACGGTGGAGGTTGCTTACAGCGGTGGTGGCGTCTCCGACGAGGTCGTCGTCGGCGGTGGCGGCTCGGACGTCGGTGGCGGTGGCGCTCCGGTCGTCCGCGATGAAGGTGGAGGGGTCGGCGCGATGTAGCGGGCGACGATGAGTCCAACGGTGGTCGTGGAGTCGGAGGAGATGGTCGGAGGTGGTTGACGGCGAGCTCGAGGCGGCGGATGGCGTCGGTGATCAACGACGATGGCAATCCGGTGGTTTTGCGGCTCAGGCGAGTTGTTGGGAAGGTGTAGTCGAGGGAGGGGATCACGATGGTGGTGGCTGCGGGTCTCGGGGAGGTCGGAGGCGGGCTCTAGGGCATCAATGGTGCGGTGGCGGTGCTCGGCTCCGGCGAGAGATTACGGGCGAGGCAAGGGGTTTCGGTGAGGGGAAAGGAGGGGAACGGGTCGAGGGAGAGGGGTATTTATAGGGGGAGGAGTTCTTGGAGGAGGGGGCGAGGGGATTCGTGATCCCGAGAAGATCGGGATTCCGGCGGCGGCGGCGCGACTTGGCGTGGGGAGGAAGAAGACGGCGGGCGAGGGCGATCGGGCAGTGGGGCCCAGCGGTCAGTGGCACAAGGGCGAGAGAGAGAGGAGCGGGCGACCGAGGCGGAGGCGTTTCGGGCGTGCGCGCAGCTGTGGGCTGAAAGGCCAGTGGGCCGTGCGGTGCGGGAAGAGAGAGAGAGGAACAGTGCTGGGCTTCGGCCTGGTACTGTTCGAGGATTTTCTTTTTATTCTTTTCACAGACAACAAAATAAAAAGAAACAACAAATAATAATAAAAAGTATATAGGCATATAATATATCAAAATTTTCAGAAAAACATTTCCTAAAACATGAACTATTTTCCAGGTTCAAATAAAATACACAAAAAATCAAATAAAGCAAACAGTGCTACTGTTGCATTAAAATCCAACAAAAATCATTTTTAAAATACCAAAATTATTTCAAAATTATTTTCTCCTAATTTTCCATTGAAGGGCATTTATTTATTTTTAGGAGAAAAATAATTTGAATAAAATCCAAATAATTCCAAATTTGAAAGGGAGTTTCAAAATACTTTCAAATGACTTTCAATTTGATTCTTTTTGACTTCCAACTCATATTTCATATAATTGAAGAAGTCATTTTATCTTCTCTCATGAAAATCATTGAGTTGCATAAAGTTTTTTTTAGAATTTGAAATATTTCCAACTGGAATTCAAATCTTTTCAAAAACCCTTTGGATTTCAAATGGAAGAAGTCATGTCATCTTCACTCTGGGGTTTTGTGTTGAAATGAATTTGAATTCATTGAGATAAAATGCAAGGATGAACGTTTGGGAAAGTCATTTCGTTCCCTCTCATCCAACTTCAAAAGTTTCAAATTTCACTCACTTTCAGTCAATCAATCAAACAAACAATCATAATAATTTATTTTATATAACATTCCAAAATTTAGAATTTTGGGATGTTACATTCGGCGTGATTGAACCTCCAGATTCCTGACGTGAGTCTCCAGGTCTTGGACATATGAGAGAATGGAGTCGTCATCCACAGTGCGCACGATATCTTCATTTCTAGCTCTGCAGGAAATCATGGCGAGGTCTGATGCGTTAAGCTCGGCCTTGTACTCTTCTCGGAGGTGTCCAAGTGCACGATGAATAGCCATGTCTCTCCCGAGGATCCAAGTGGGGGCGGTAAACTCAAAGTTGATGGGCTCTGAGAAGCTTCGAAAAGTCCTCCCTGGAATGTGCACCACAATCCTATAGCGAGTGTCCGTTCGAAGTGCATTGGTAGGCTTCCCGGTGATGGAGGGCAGAGCAATCTTCAGCTTCCTGACGATCTGAATCAGCTTCTTGTCGAAAGGCATCGTCTCATCTGGCTGGCAAAACTCCGGCAGCAGAACTGGGGTGTACTCACGGCCATCTAGAATGTTGAAATCAGAGGGAAGTCAGAAATGAACAGGGGAGAATTATGGGGAAAAATACAAAAAATAAAATAATTTCTTCATATGGCTTTTCGATCCTAGGGGTTACGTACTACGGTCAGCGTGTGCTCTGAATACCATCTCTGTCGAGTACACCCCAGTTCTGCTGCCGGAGTTTTGCCAGCCAGATGAGACGATGTCTTTCGGCAAGAAGCTGATTCAGATCATCAGGAAGCTGAACATTGCTCTGCCCTCCATCACCGAGAAGTCTACCAATGCACTTCCGACGGACACTCGCTATAGGATTGTGTGCACATTCCAGGGAGGACTTTCGGAAGCTTCGCAGAGCCCATCGACTTCGAGTTACCGCTCTCACTTGGATCCTCGAGTTACAGGGCCGAGTTTGACGCATCAGACCTCGCCATGATTTCTCACAGAGCTAGAAATGGAGATATCGTACGCACTGTGGATGATGACTCCACTCTCTCAGATGTCCAAGACCTGGAGACTCATGTCAGGAATCTGGAGGTTCAGTCACGCAGAAGCCCGAAGGTATTCAGGAGGTTGATCTTCCGTGAGCTGAAATTGGAGGATAAAGCCCGCGACGACTTCAACGAGCATGAAGAGGAAGTCAAGGATTTTCTGGAGAGAATCGAGAAACTGAAGACTTATGTTGCCGTAATGGAGGAGAAGATGGACCTGGGAGAAGACCTCTTTCCTAGTGGTGACGATTGACCCCTTGTGAGCAATGATAAGGATTACGAGGAGAGCTCCACTGAAGGATGCAACAAGAGGAGACACACCACCGGAGGACGCCGCACCGGAAGATGCACCGCTGGAGTATGCAAGGATATCTGAGGAGAACGTTTAGTCATGACCGCTATGTTATTCTTATTTTATCGCTGACCGATTAGACCGTTATTGTTTTCGATTAGTCGTGAGATTTGTAATCCGAGATTAAACTATGTTTGAGTGGAAATCTAATCGATTAGCCGTGTCCCCGGTAACGGACAACTGAGCCTCTGGAATTGGACTTATTCAGAACTCTCAACACCAAACTTAATAAATTGATGGATTATTAATGATTTCGGGTATGAGACACGGGTTGGCGAAACCATCTCAATAACAACCAATATTTTGTACTAATTGCAAGCAAGTCCTTTTGTTGTAGGAAAATTTTTGCTTTTCGTAAAACTTAAACTTAGAGCCCCACAACCAAAATTGCATATAGTGTTAGCAATTTTTTTCTCTCTATGACTTGTCGGCATATTCAAAATGCTGACCTACACGGCTGCAACGTCTTATGTTGCAGAGGAGTTTTCTGACCAGGAGTGAGGCTACGATCCACGCTTGGTGATTGCCCTATGGAGTCGGATGGACTCTCTTATCGTCTGCGCTTCCGCATTAGTTTTTTTTTCTCATGAGTTGGCCTTCGGCCGAATTTATTATGATGTAATAAAGACTCTATGAGAATCGTATAATAACTCAGGTGTGATTGAACTTTGATATTTTCATCAATGTACTGTGTGTGCCAGCATGATCTCGGGATGGTACAAATACACAGGGACTTGACCAATTTTGGGCCAGGTCGCTACACAGAGGGCAAAAAATACCTTGCTGGAGCACTGGAGCTGTGCCGTGGTCAGTAGAGGAGGGGTCAGCGGTGCAGCCGTGGAGGAGAGGACTGGAGGTGGAGGGCGCCAGCAGGCAGCAGTAGCAGAGGGTCCGGGGAGGCTGGATCCCCAAGTGGCCGAGCCGGTCCGGGGCAGTCCGGGAGGGGCGGACCGGCGGAGGGGGAGGGCCGGCCGGATTGGAGGGGAGGCGGGGACGGAGAGGGCCGGCCGGATTGGAAGAGAGGGACCGAGGGGAGGGAGACGGCCGGACGGAGTTGGAATCGCCGCCGCCGCTAGGTTTAGGAATCGGAAAACAGGGGAGGGAGAGATGCTCGGCGCCTCGGCTGCTTGCTCGCCGCGCGCGTAACTAGACAGCGCTCGCTCCTCTCTCTCAGGTTGGCTGGATTAACTCCTGGGCCATGTAACATACTCCTATGTATTGAAAAAATAGGCCAAAATCTTGGGTATTCTAGGGAATTCCCAGGAATACCCCAAGCGCCACCACTGATGTCACTGTGTTCGGTTTAAGTACATAAGTATATTGATTATTAATCACCTAAGTAATTTAGACAAACTATATTTCGCCATTTGCACCACACACACACATACAAAAAATGTCAATATGCATATTATATAAAAACATAATGCTTAGATATTAAATATAAACCACATGTTTTCTTTTCAAAACCAAAGGATGTGACAAAGAAAAAAATGTCACTTTAATATGCAATATATAATATAATAAAGATGGTTGTGTGCATTGCTTGATGCAGAGGACGGGGGTTATCCTCCTTTTCAAAATGAACTTTAATATATAATAAAATAGTATGCATTATAAGGATGCTATATTTTACTTTCAGCGAACATGCATAGTATACAAGGAAGTCATTATTTGGAATGACATAGCATCAAATAATTTTATAATACAGTATGTTTTTTGTCCCATTTTTACGAACACTCGAGTGATATGTAGATGCAAAATGCATAATGTGTCTGTTCTTGCATTTCAGTTTCTGGCCTCTCTGGCACTAAGGAGGTTGCTCAAAGTCAGGTTTTGATTGGAATGGGCCTGCTGGCGGGGTCGACGATCATGCTTTTAACCATACTTTGGGGATCTTGTGTTATTGTCGGTAAATGTGATCTGTCAGAGAATTCAACTACAATCGATTCCCAAGATACCAAAGCCTTCAGTCTTTTTGGTATGTTGTTATTTCTCAAATTCCAGTCTGGGGGTCCTACCTAAGAAATTGAATGTCATTAAGTGCACCTGACATCTGGACTTCCAAACAAATCGTTGAACAATATTACCACCTAATAGCTTTGTATATTTAGTTACAATGTGATGCTCCACATCACTACACTAGTTTAGATAGGGGCTCTACTTCAGCTTACACTTAATGAAACTATTTTGAGTTACTTCATGAAACTATAGGCGCTTGTTGAGTCACTCAGTATAAGAAATTTTGATTTCTTTTTACCTCTATATCACAAACATGAATTTTGGGCCTGATATATCAGTATGATGGCTGGCTTGCATCAGTACATACGTGATCCATTAGACCCCTTCTGATATTTTGCTAAATAACATCTGTGCTGTTAGGCTCTGGTGTTTCCACTGATTTGCAGACCAGCTATGCAGCAAGAATCATGGCAATATCTATTCTCCCCTTTATCGTTGTTCAGATACCGCAAATTCTGAAGCTCCAATCTGGTCATCGCTTAACTCTACTGCTTGGGCTTATAGTTGCAGTGCTACTTCTGCTTACTTATTGCCTGTACCAGGTATATACTGACCTCATGAGAAAATGAACTCTACTCTTTCCCACCTTTTCTGCTTTAATAGTACATTTCTCTCTAGTATAGCTATGTACATTTCGTCTGAAAAAGTTATGATTTTTTTATCAAGACACTTTACAAGATCTTGGAGGTAAGGAAATTTAACAAGAATAAATGATGCCTCTCTACCACCCATCTGACTTTCCTCTAGGCATTTCATTTGGTCAGGAGCTGAAATCTTGTGGCACGTGTTCATTTATGTGTTGCTAATTTTCCAGGGGGCAATCACACACTACTTGCATTTATTATCATCTTATTTTGATCTATATTGCCCCATTGAACAATACTTGCATACTCCACAAACAGATCTTTCAGCCATGGATTCAGAGGAGGAAATTAGAATATTCAAGACTGAAGCATGTAATGTCTGGGCTTCTGAAACATGCTCAAATGCATACTTTTGGTCACCTTATTGATGATGATGGCACACCAAATGTTTCTGTCATAGAGAAGTATGACTGGTTTGCAATTCGTTTTTACCTATATTTTCATCCCAAAAAGTATCTTCTAAATGATACTGTAAAAATTGGCAGGTTATTTCACAAAATTGATCTGGACAATGATGGAAAGATAGGGCGTGGTGAACTACAGGCTTTCATCGTTGGTGTGAATTTTGAAGATATTGAGTTGGATAGTAACCTAGCTACAGATCAAGTCATGGCTGACTTTGATAGGTCTCGGAATAGTTCCATTGAAAAGGGAGAATTCGTTGATGGCGTCCTTAGATGGCTGGAAGAAGCTAAGCGTGTTGTTGCTGGTTCTGGTGCCTACTCAAAAAAGTTTATGGAGGATTTTCACATTGTAAGTCTGTAGTCACATATTTGCGCAGTTGTTTTGTCCATAAAGATAAACTGAGTCATCCTACAATTGTGCAGACAACAGGGGAAGAACATAATGCACTGCTTGACAAGCATGAAGATGATGGTGAATCTATTGAAAATCCAACCTGGACATGCTTCAAGGCCATTTCACTTTTGCTTCTCGGAACTGCAATGGCAGCTGCATTTGCAGACCCACTTGTTGATGCTGTGCACAACTTTTCAAGTGCTACCAGTATACCATCTTTTTTCATTTCCTTCATTGCGATGCCACTGGCTACCAATTCCAGTGAGGCTGTCTCGGCAATTATCTTTGCCAGCCGAAAGAAGCAACGCACTTTGTCTCTAACATTCTCTGAGGTATGTCTGTTGGATACCTTGTGTTTACTGTTGACTACTGGAGCAGTCATATAAATACCTTTATTCTGATTGGTTTCTTAGTTTCAATGGTTTTTTCCCTTCTCTAAATTTTGCTTGTTTTTATTTCTCCTATACTGTTAACCTAGTTATTTGATAACCTTATATATATTGCAAGGTATTCTGTGGAAGAAATTAGAAACAGTTTTTCGAAGAACTGGAAGTTCTTACATACTGTAGACTTTGGCTTCCTTGGTGTTTTGTTGTTACCATGGATTCTATTTTTCCTTATTTTGTGAGTCTTTTTTTAAGTGGATACAGGATGTACGGTGAATAAATATTTGTTTGATTTGTGCAATCCCTTTTAGATATATGAGCATTTTGCTGTATTCTTCTTTTTTCTTGGTCAAGCTACAACCAAATATTTATCCGTTCAGATACATATGAGACAAAATGTGATAGGAATATCAGTGGATGTTAGATTCTGTACGAACGTTAGTCTAATTTACAGAACATGGTAATAGAATTTTATCAACACTTGTAGACGTAAGCAGAACACATCACGTCACAAGAAAGCTTAAACTGAGCCTTAGCAAAAAACGAATGTCGTGATGGTAGCAAGGGTTTGAGTCCAAATTGTTGAGTGCGGTTTACTAGAAGATATTTGTAAAAACATACTTTAGATGATTAAAAATTCTATTCAAATGAAAAAACAAATCTACTCAAAATGGCAAAAATAAACTCTACACAAATGGCAGTATGGGAAATCTGATTGATTGAATGATTTTTGGCATCACTACATATAGGTCACTCTCGGATCTTTGTGCAAAATCTGATTTCATTGAATGATTTTCGGCATCAGTATGTACAAGTCACTCCTGTTTTTTGCGGTACATGTTTTTTCCGGGGTACATGGATATCTGTTGTATACAAGACTGACCACATGAAAATAGTGTGGCTCTGCTTATTTTGGAAATATTTCTATTTTATTTTCCATCAGCATGTCATTGTAAAAATAGCATGGCAATATCTTTTTTAATAAGAAAGGCAGGAGCTTCGCAACATAAAAATCTGGCCATACCGCAGTATTTGTATTCTCAAAAGTTCCAGAAAGGGAATTTCATGCGATGCCATCATTTCAACTGCAGGTCTACGGTGGAGTGACCATGAACAACACGCTCTGCCTGGCCGTGTTCTTGGCTCTCGTTTACATCAGGGGCTTAACTTGGGACTTCTCTTCAGAGGTGCTCGTCATCTTCCTCGTGTGCATCATCATGGGCCTCTTCACCAGCTTCCGGACCAAGTTCCCGCTGTGGACGTGCTTCGTCGCCTTCCTTCTGTACCCACTGTCGCTGGTCTTGGTTTACATCCTCGACTACAAGTTTGGCTGGTCGTAGACCTGACCTGAATGGTGGTTAGTTGATAGGTCTGATATACGGGGACAAATGTAGGCATGAAGACCACTTCTCTTAGGCATGGGATCACTTCTCTTACTGCTTGTAAACCTCATCTTGTACGTGTTTCTGGTTGGATGGAGACTACGGCATACTTGGGGCCGTCGCTAATAAGTTACGATCAGAGGAGATGATATCTTGTGTGTTGCTGAGGGAATTGGTTGCAGTATAATTCATCGAGATATGTCATACGGAACATGAATATTTGGATTAACAATATGAGAACTAAAACTGAAATTACATATGTCTGTTGTATAGTTGCTAAATATATGTTTGACTATAACTAACATAATTGAATCAGAAGTCTTTTTCCATGCATGGTTGCATATTGAAGTGAGTTTTCTCATGTATGGTTGTATATTGAGGTGGTATGTCTATTTATTTATGTTTTGAGTTGGTATGTTTATATGTTGAGAGAAAAGGTCAGTGCGAATCACCTATTTTGTTGAGATAATATTGCTTAGGTCTCGCTCGTCACCAAGACAAGTTCAGTAAAATACCAGTCAACATGTGCATCAGCACCATGTTCCATCAGCCATCCCCCACTAAACTAAATCTACGAACCGCCTGGTCTGAACTCGACGTTGCTGCGCAAATTGAATCAACCATCAGAAGACCTTGATAGTTTGTGCCAAGCTATGCCACCCGACCTCGATAGTTTTTCAGAAGCTCCTCCATTTCCTTGCTTTCAGGCTACCAAGTGGTGCGTGCAAAAGAATCAATTGTTTTAAGACTGAGAACAAATGTAAGAGCAAAACAAAAATACAATACTGGGCCATGAGCTTAGCAAAAAGGAGGTCACTGGTCGATGAAGACAATGCAGCATCAGTGTAGCTCAAAGATTGAAATGAGACTAGATTTCGGATTTTAGAATTTGGAGGCTTAGAAGTGCATTCATCATCTGAAGCATGATGAGCGTCATCATCATCATTAGGTTCGGTCTCGGTTCGGCTCGGTACTTTGGTCATCGGTTTATATGCCCACCCCGAATCATCATCTTGACTACATACTCAAGGTTCCTGCATTGCAACTCTTCAAGCATGGAAGTTGGCTCTTCGCTGCTTGAATTTTCAGGGTCAACTTCACACTTACAGGAGGCGTTGTCCTTCTAACACCGCAAAAAAATAAGCTTACCCATTGTCTTTGCATTTAATCGTTTTTTTTTTCACATTATGAAGTCCTCTTTATAGATGAGCTACAAATGGGTTGTGGAAGAATTTTCCTTTCCACCCACGCTAGTTCTGGACTTTGTGCCCCATATCATTCAATTCAACATGTTGCAGCATTACAGGCGTAATGGAGATGCCAAAGAAAACTTTTTTTTTATCATATTTTTCATTGGCACAGCGGAAATAAGGTATCAAATTGTATTTGTACATTCATTATGTGAAAACAAAATCGATGGAAGGCAAAGACAGCTAACTTCTATTTATTCAAATCCGCAACTTGTATCAAGATTCGCTGTAAAAGTTACAAGGAAGCTCTCTTATGAAGTGGCAAACTGAGACTGAAAACTAAGAAAGAGCACAACCAGGCAGGGACTGCAACCAAGAGATGAAATGCAAGGAACCTGGAGGATGTACTCAATGATGATCATACTTGTCATGCTTTCGACAATGAATAAGAGATAGAAGATACAACAATAGCTGCAGCCTCTTCATAAACACAAATTTTCATGGGCTGGAAAAGCAAAGAAGTAAAAAGGTACATTTACTGAAGTTGTAACTTTTGAGACTCTAAAAGCGACATCTAAGCTCGTGGCCTTGTTGTTTATCGGTCCATTCATTATTTTATTTAGCAAATTTTGCAACCAGCATCACTTTAGCTTAGTATTTCAGTACTTACGTCTTAGTATCTATGCTGGTATGGTCTCTCTTTATGTCAAACCAAAATGACTGGGATTACGAATCAGCATGCAAGAACAAAGCAATATAATTGGGTTCACGAGTCAAATAATATGTTAGTGAATCAGAGTCAGCGGAGAAAAATTACTAGGTTCACAAACCAAATATGTACCCAGCGAACTGGGAGGTGGCAAATCACAAAAGAAGCAAATTCTGAATATGGTAACCATGATTTCAACAATTGCAAGTATCTAAAAGAACTTGAATCACTAACAGCGACAACAATAAGAATATGGTTAAATAAACACATCACCGCAGACCAGTTCCACATCTAATATGACATCAGGTCCAGAAGCATTGAAGTCGAGTCTATCTCAAAATTTATCCATTAGCTGTGTAAACCTAAGGCCAAATTAACTGCATATAAATCAACCATGTTCACTGGAAATGGCACTCCACAATCCATGTCTATCTAGATGCTGATCACATTTGTTGCTCTGCTATTCGTTAACTAGGCGGTGTTACACAGTATCACCCATAGCAAACTGATGAACATTCGAAACATGGGTCAAGGGGGTGACAAACCTTAAAATGTTATTCCAACACGACAATCCAGCAACATGCTCCCAGACCAAGCATGCACAGAGTCTCTTTTTCCATCTTGTCTTTTCAGGTAGAAACTTCATTCGGCACCTTCTCAGCACAGTAAGATGCATAAGTTGCAGCAAGGCCTGGAATACTCTTCTCATAAGGATGCACATACTTGTCCAGAAACTTCTTCTCAGTTAGTGCAACAATAGAATAGAAGTCAAGCTCAGGATAAAGCAAATCCTTCGAGTTGAGAATATTTAGCAAGGAATGCCGTGGCAGCAACCGGCGCTCATAGCTATACATGACCAGAACTGGCCTTTGAGCTATATAGGGTATCTCCAGCCCAACATCCCTTGTCAAGAAATTCACAGCTGTCTGCATCCTTTCCTCGGACATAGTGAGGATACACGGCATCTTCCTCACAGCAGTCAACACATCATCCTGTGACCAACCAAGCATTTCAAGGATCCCCATTTTCCTGTCAATTTTCTCCTGGCTCTGAAACGCGAACGCCATGATCGCATAGCGAAACATTGGGGAATCCCGGGGCACGCCAAGCTTATCGATGTATAGCACGGCACTCTGGACGTACTCGGGGAGCCGAGTGAGCACCCGGGTAAGGTATGTATCTGAAAATTCTTGGACACTTATCCCGCATTGCTGGAGGATGGCCAGGTTGGGCTTGGCGACCTTCTCGAGGTCCGCTCCGAGGATGCCGCCGTTCACCTTGATGGCCCCGAGGAGCTTCTCGAAGGAGCCGAAGACCGGGAGCCAGAAGGCGAGGTTGGGGCCGAGGGAGGAGCTGCGGAAGGTGGCGCGGGCGAGCGGGATGAGACGCGCGATCTGGGAGCGCTTGAGGCCGAGGACCGTGAGCTCGGCGACGCGCTTGGCCAGGTTCAGCTCCACATCGGCGCAGAGGAACTGCGGGTCGGCGGCGACGATGGCGGCGGTGCCTGAGGGGGAGATGCCGAGCGCGGCGAGGAAGGCGAGGACGGCGTCGATCTTGGAGGGGGACTTGAGGTGGGCGAGCTTCTTGGACGCCTTGCGCGCCTTGGGCCGGGAGAGGCCGCAGGTGGTGACGAGGTAGTCCTCGACGGCGAACGGCTCTGGGGATGCGGGTGCGGTGGCGGCGAGGAGGCGGTGGAGCGGGGAAAGGGGCGAGAGGGAGGGTGTGCGGACATGAGATGCGGAGAGGAAGAGCTTCCGGAGATGGAGCATCGCGTCGCGGCGGCGGCGGCGGCTGATTGACCGCTAGGCGTTTGGGATGTTGTAGCTGTAGGGTTTTTGCACTCCAAGTGGCCGATTTCTCGCTGTGCCGCTGATGATGTAAAAATAGGTGTTGTAAGTATAATTCATATCATAAAGTGTTTTTTACATTTGAAAATGCTAACTCCAACAGATGATATATATTTGATGATATAAAACTACTACTTCAATAGATAGATCATCTACAGCCGGACTTTTCAAATCCGGAAAAATGCCCGCGGACACGCTCAGGCGCGTTCGCGAACACTAATCGGTTACGTCTCAAATAATGCAATCCATATCTGGACACCTCAATTATCATATCTAAAATCTATAAACTCATGCAACTATGTCAATGCACGCACATCGTTCGGCTACTCCATCATACTACACTAAACATGCCATCGGACTACTAAAATTTGGCATGTTTGGCTATGGTGGAGATCATCCACGGCTGCCCTTACCCTTCCCGGCGCCCTTACCGTCTTTCTCGCGGAAGTACCGGTCGAAGACGCGGTAGGGACCGAGTCGGGTCTGCTCGTCGCCGGAGTGTCCTTGTCGTCGATGTCCTCCGTCAGAGGCAGTCCGTCCATGGCACAGATCGCCCGATTCCGCTCCCGGGCGAGGGCGTGCGTGTTCCTTTGCTGCCATTTCTTCAAAATGCGGGCGCGAATGGCTTCCTCCTCTGCGGCCGCCCGCGCCGCCGCATCAGCTGCCTCCGCCATTTCCGCCGCCATAAGGGCCTCGACGGCCCTTATCCTCTCCTTCCCATGGCGGGCTGCCCATTTCCGATGGGACTCATAGTTTGCCCGACCGGTGATGGGCAAGGAGAGATTTTTCAGATGCCGGGCCCGCGATGATCCAGCCCACGGGACCCGAGCGCCCGTTGAGCCGACACAATGGAGTCACGTCGGACATATCTGTTCGTCGGTCGGGCATTGTCCTCCCGGGAGCGGCGGAGTGCAATGCGGACCGCCATTGCCTCCTCCAACCCGCACGGGATGACACCCCAGTCGACGGATCCGGATTGGTCGGAGTCAGATCCGCTGCCCGCCATGCCGGAGACGGCAGGATGTGAGCTCGGGTGGCGGAGGGAGTGGAGGGCAGGGGAGTGTGAAGTTGCTAGGGTTTGGTCCGGCGAGCGGATGGGGACGAATATATGTGGGTCGGGTGAGCCAGCGTGGACCGGGTCCGACGTGGCAGACGCGCCCGGTGAAGGAAATATGCCCTAGAGGCAATGATAAAGTTGTTTTTTATATTTTCTTATATCATGATAAATGTTTATTATTCATGCTAGAATTGTATTAACGGAAACTTAGTACATGTGTGAATACATAGACAAACAGAGTGTCCCTAGTATGCCTCTACTAGACTAGCTCGTTAATCAAAGATGGTTAAGTTTCCTGACCATAGACATGTGTTGTCATTTGATGAACGGGATCACATCATTAGAGAATAATGTGATGGACAAGACCCATCCATTAGCTTAGCATAATGATCGTTTAGTTTTATTACTATTGCTTTCTTTATGACTTATACATGTTTCTCTGACTATGAGATTATGCAATTCCCGAATACCGGAGGAACACCTTGTGTTCTATCAAACGTCACAACGTAACTGGGTGATTATAAAGATGCTCTACAGGTGTCTCCGGTGGTGTTTGTTGAGTTGGCATAGATCAAGATTAGGATTTGTCACTCCGTGTATCGAAGAGGTATCTCTGGGCCCTATCGGTAATGCACATCACTTTGAGCCTTGCAAGCAATGTGACTAATGAGTTAGTCATGGGATGATGCATTACGGAACGAGTAAAGAGACTTGCCGGTAACGAGATTGAACTAGGTATGTTGATACCGACGATCGAATCTCGGGCAAATAACATACCGTTGACAAAGGGAACAACATATGTTGTTATGCGGTTTGACCGATGATGTCTACTACACAACCTTCTTCTTGTAGACGTTGTTGGGCCTCCAGGTGCGGAGGTTTGTAGGACAGTAGCAAATTTCCCTCAAGTGCATGACCTAAGGTTTATCAATCCGTGGGAGGCGTAGGATGAAGATGGTCTCTCTCAAACAACCCTGCAACCAAATAGCAAAGAGTCTCTTGTGTCCCCAACACACCCAATACAATGGTAAATTGTATAGGTGCACTAGTTCGGCGAAGAGATGGTGATACAAGTGCAATATGGATGGTAGATATAGGTTTTTGTAATCTGAAAATATAAAAACAGCAAGGTAGCAAATGGTAAAAGTGAGCGTAAACGGTATTGCAATGCTAGGAAACAAGGCCTAGGGTTCATACTTTCACTAGTGCAAGTTCTCTCAACAATAATAACATAATTGGATCATATAACTATCCCTAAACATGCAACAAAGAGTCACTCCAAAGTCACTAATAGCGGAGAACAAACGAAGAGATTATTGTAGGGTACGAAACCACCTCAAAGTTATCCTTTCTGATCGATCTATTCAAGAGTCCGTAGTAAAATAACACCTTAAGACACAAATCAACCAAAACCCTAATGTCACCTAGATACTCCAATGTCACCTCGAGTATCCGTGGGTATGATTATACGATATGCATCACACAATCCCAGATTCATCTATTCAACCAACACAAAGAACTTCAAAGAGTGCCCCAAAGTTTCTACCGGAGAGTCAAGACGAAAACGTGTGCCAACCCCTATGCATAAGTTCACGAGGTCACGGAACCCGCAAGTTGATCATCAAAACATACATCAAGTAGATCACGTGATATCCCATTATCACCGCAGATAAGCACATGCAAGACATACATCAAGTGTTCTCAAATCCTTGAAGACTCAATCCGATAAGATAACTTCAAAGGGAAAACTCAATCCATTAAAAGAGAGTAGAGGGGGAGAAACATCATAAGATCCAACTATAATAGCAAAGCTCGTGATACATCAAGATCGTGCCACCTCAAGAACACGAGAGAGAGAGAGAGAGAGAGAGATCAAACACATAGCTACTGGTACATACCCTCAGCCCCGAGGGTGAACTACTCCCTCCTCATCATGGAGAGCGCCGGGATGATGAAGATGGCCACCGAAGAGGGGCTCCCCCCTCCGGCAGGGTGCCGGAACGGGTCTAGATTGGTTTTCGGTGGCTACGGAGGCTTGCGGCGGTGAAACTCTCGATCTAGGTTTCTTTCTGGAAGTTTTGGGTTATATAAGAGGTGTTGGAGTCGGGAACAAGTCAGGGGGGTCCCCGAGGCGGCCACGAGGCAGGGGGCGCACCCAGGGGGTAGGGCGCCCTCGTGGTGGCCTCGGGACTCTCCTGGCCAACCTCCCGTACTCCGTGGGCTTCTTCTGGTCCAAAAATAATCTCCGTCAAATTTCAGGTCAATTGGACTCCGTTTGGTTTTCCTTTTCTGCGATACTCAAAAACAAGGAAAAAAAACAGAAACTGGCACTGGGCTCTAGGTTAATAGGTTAGTCCCAAAAATCATATAAAATAGCATACAAATGCATATAAAACATCCTAGATGGATAATATAATAGCATGGAACAATCAAAAATTATAGATACGTTGGAGATGTATCAGCATCCCCAAGCTTAATTCCTGCTCGTCCTCGAGTAGGTAAATGATAAAAATAGAATTTTTGATGTGGAATGCTACCTAGCATAATTCTCAATGTAATTTTCTTTATTGTGGCATGAATGTTCAGATCCGAAAGATTCAAAACAAAAGTTTAATATTGACATAAAAATAAAAATATTTCAAGCATACTAACAAAGCAATCATGTCTTCTCAAAATAACATGGCCAAAGAAAGTTATCCCTACAAAATCATATAGTCTGGCTATGCTCTATCTTCATCACACAAAATATTTAAATCATGCACAACCCCGATGACAAGCCAAGCAATTGTTTCATACTTTTTATGTTCTCAAACTTTTTCAACTTTCACGCAATACATGAGCGTGAGCCATGGACATAGCACTATAGGTGGAGTAGAATGGTGGTTGTGGAGAAGACAAAAAGGAGAAGATAGTCTCACATCAACTAGGCGTATCAACGGGCTATGGAGATGCCCATCAATAGATATCAATGTGAGTGAGTAGGGATTGCCATGCAACGGATGCACTAGAGCTATAAGTGTATGAAAGCTCAAAAAGAAACTAAGTGGGTGTGCATCCAACTCGCTTGCTCACGAAGACCTAGGGCATTTTGAGGAAGCCCATCATTGGAATATACAAGCCAAGTTCTATAATGAAAGATTCCCACTAGTATATGAAAGTGACAACATAGGAGACTCTCTATCATGAAGATCATGGTGCTACTTTGAAGCACAAGTGTGGTAAAGGGATAGTAGCACTGCCCCTTCTCTCTTTTTCTCTCATTTTTTTTGTTTTTTTGTCCTTCTCTTTTTTATGGCCTCTTTTTTTCTCTTTTTTTTATTTGGGCTTCTTTGGCCTCTTTTATTTATTTATTTCTTCCGGAGTCTCATCCCGACTTGTGGGGGAATCATAGTCTCCATCATCCTTTCCTCACTAGGACAATGCTCTAATAATGATGATCATCACACTCTTATTTACTTACAACTCAATACTTAGAACAAAATATGACTCTGTAAATGCCTCCGGCGGTGTATCGGGATGTGCAATGAATCAAGAGTGACATGTATGAAAATCATGAACGGTGGCTTTGCCACAAATACGATGTCAACTACATGATCATGCAAGGCAATATGACAATGATGGAGCGTGTCATAATAAACGGAACAGTGGAAAGTTGCATGGCAATATATCTCGGAATGGCTATGGAAATGTCATAATAGGTAGTTATGGTGGCTGTTTTGAGGAAGGTATATGGTGGGTGTATGATACCGGCGAAAGGTGCGCGGTATTAGAGAGGCTAGCAATGGTGGAAGGGTGAGAGTGCGTATAATCCATGGACTCAACATTAGTCATAAAGAACTCACATACTTATTGCAAAAATCTATTAGTTATCAAAACGAAGTACTACGCGCATGCTCCTAGGGGGATAGATTGGTAGGAAAAGACCATCGCTCGTCCCCAACCGCCACTCATACGGAGGACAATCAATAAATAAATCATGCTCCGACTTCATCATATAACGGTTCACCATACGTGCATGCTACGAGAATCACAGACTTCAACACAAGTATCTCTCAAATTCACAACTACTCAACTAGCATGACTCTAATATCACCATCTTCATATCTCAAAACAATCATAAGGAATCCAACTTCTCATAGTATTCAATGCACTTTATATGAAAGTTTTTATTATATCCCTCTTGGATGCCCATCAAATTAGGACTAAATTCATAACCAAAGCAAATTACCATGTTGTTCTAAAGACTCTCAAAATAATATAAGTGAAGCATGAGAGTAAATCCATTTCTACAAAATAAAACTACCGTCGTGCTCTAAAAGATATAAGTGAAGCACTAGAGCAAACGACAAACTACTCCACAAGATATAAGTGAAGATCAATGAGTAGTTGAATAATTATGCAACTATGTGAAGACTCTCTAACATTCAAGAATTTCAGATCTTGATATTTTATTCAAACAGCAAGCAAAACAAAAGAAAATAAAATGACGCTCCAAGCAAAACACATATCATGTGGTGAATAAAAATATAGCTCCAAGTAAGGTTACTGATGAACGAAGACGAAAGAGGGGATGCCTTCCGGGGCATCCCCAAGCTTAGGCTCTTGGTTGTCCTTGAATATTACCTTGGGGTGCCTTGGGCATCCCCAAGCTTAGGCTCTTTCCACTCCTTATTCCATAGTCCATCGAATCTTTACCCAAAACTTGAAAACTTCACAACACAAAACTCAACAGAAAACTCCTAAGCTCCGTTAGTATAAGAAAATAAATCACCACTTAGGTACTATTGTGAACTCATTATAAATTCATATTGGTGTAATATCTACTGTATTCCAACTTCTCTATGGTTCATACCCTCCGATACTACTCATAGATTCATCAAAGTAAGCAAACAACACACAGAAAACAGAATCTGTCAAAAACAGAACAGTCTGTAGTAATCTGTATCATTTGAATACTTCTGGAACACCAAAAATTCTGAAATAAATTGTTGGACCTGAGGAATTTGTCTATTAATATTCTTCAAAAATAATCAACCTAAAATCACTCTCCAGTAAAAAATGGCAGCTAATCTCGTGAGCGCAAAAGTTTCTGTTTTTTACAGCAAGATCGCAAAGACTTCACCCAAGTCTTCCCAAAGGTTCTACTTGGCACAAACACTAATTAAAACATAAAACCACATCTAAACAGAAGCTAGATGAATTATTTATTAATAAACAGGAGCAAAAAGCAAGGAACAAAAATAAAATTGGGTTGCCTCCCAACTAGCGCTAACGTTTAACGCCCCTAGCTAGGCATGATGATTTCAATGATGCTCACATAAAAGATAAGAATTGAAATATAAAGAGAGCATCATGAAGAATATGACTAGCACATTTAAGTCTAACCCACTTCCTATGCATAGGGATTTTGTGAGCAAACAACTTATGGGAACAATAATCAACTAGCATAGGAAGGCAAAACAAGCATAAATTTAAAACTTTAAGCACATGGAGAGGAAACCATATATTATTGCAATTCCTACAAGGATATGTTCCTCCCTCATAATAATTTTCAGTAGCATCATGAATGAATTCAACAATATAACTATCACATAAAGCATTCTTTTTATTATCTACAAGCATAGAATTTTTATTACTCTCCACATAAGCAAATTTCTTCTCATGAATAATAGTGGGAGTGTCATAAGAAACTCGAATACTATAAATTGTTTCCACATTGAAAGAATAAATTTCAGAAAAAGGGTAATCATAATCATGACAAGTTTTATAAATATAATCATCACTACTTTTTATAGCATACGTATCATCACAATAATTATCATAAGTAGCAACTTTGTTCTCATCATAATCGATTGAAACCTCTTCCAAGATAGTGGAATCATCACTAAATAAAGTCATGACCTCTTCAAATCCACTTTCATATTTATCACAATAAGATTCAACATCCTCCAAAATAGTGGGATCATTACTTCCTAAATTTGACACTCTTCCAAACCCACTTTCATCAATATAATCATCATAAGTAGGAGGCATGCTATCATCATAATAAATTTGCTCATCAAAACTTGGGAGGCTAAAAATATCATCTTCATTAAACATAGCATCCCCAAGCTTGGGACAAACATTAATTGCAGCAAATATATTCTCAAACATGTCATTATCATCAAACATAGCATCTCCAAGCTTGGGCCTTTTCATATCATAAGCATAATCACTCTCATCATTAATAGTATGGATAGCACCAATAGTATAGCAATTATCATCATCACAATGAGTAATAGGAGCAACATCATTTGGGAGGATACCTTTCTACCTTTGCTTCTCCGTCTTTTCTTTTTCTTATTCACATCATGTGTGGGTTTAACCCTCTTTTTTGAGCTCCTTATTAATGAGATTGGTTGAATAGAAAGCTCCTCCTCGTTACCTGATTCATCATAAGAAATAATAGGAGGATATTGGGAAGTCTCTTCCCTTTCATTAGTATTCTCTTCATCTTCTATTTGTTTCCTTTTCTTTATGTAATTGGTAGTATAAGGATTTTCAATGCAATTCACCGCACAATACATAAAAATTTCTTCTAGATCAAAATCAAGAAATCTATCAAGATTAAATTTTGGAATACCCTCAGTTATACGTTTCATTTCTTCATACCCCAAAAGAAGACTAAGCTCTTTATGATGCTCAAGGGTAATCAAGTTATCACAATTTTTGGACACGATTTGATCATGAAACAAATAGCATTGGATCTTTAAATGACCATGTTCATTGCAAAGTTCACAAGGATGGCGATAAATATTGAATTTTTCAGCACAATCATCTAGCCTTTCTTGCAACCATTTAGTTTCCATATACTTATGCCTCTTGCAAAATCTATCTTCCCTATTTGGTGTGTACTTCCAAGCTCTATGTATTCTACAAAAGTTGACATGCTTATAAGAGACATTTTCATCATGACTAGTGCAATCATCATTAGTACTATGGATATTCAAAGAATTCATACTAACAACATTGCAATCATGCTCATCTTTCAAAGATTTAGTGCCAAACATTCTAATGCATTCTTCTTGTAACACTTTGGCACAATTATCGGAATCCTTATTTTCATGAAAGACATTAAAAACATGAAGCATATGAGGCAACCTTAATTCCATTTTTTTGTAGTTTCATTTTATAGACTAAACTAGTGATAAAATAAGAAACTAAAAGATTTGATTGCAAGATCTAAAGATATATCTTCAAGCACTAACCTCCCCTGCAACGGCGCGAGAAAAGAGCTTGATGTCTACTACACAACCTTCTTCTTGTAGACGTTGTTGGGCCTCCAAGTGCAAAGGTTTGTAGGACAGTAGCAAATTTCCCTCAAGTGGATGACCTAAGGTTTATCAATCCGTGGGAGGCGTAGGATGAAGATGGTCTCTCTCAAACAACCCTGCAACCAAATAGCAAAGAGTCTCTTGTGTCCCCAACACACCCAATACAATGGTAAATTGTATAGGTGCACTAGTTCGGCGAAGAGATGGTGATACAAGTGCAATATGGATGGTAGATATAGGTTTTTGTAATCTGAAAATATAAAAACAGCAAGGTAGCAAATGGTAAAAGTGAGCGTAAACGGTATTGCAATGCTAGGAAACAAGGCTTAGGGTTCATACTTTCACTAGTGCAAGTTCTCCGAACAATAATAACATAATTGGATCATATAACTATCCCTCAACATGCAACAGAGAGTCACTCCAAAGTCACTAATAGCGGAGAACAAACGAAGAGATTATTGTAGGGTACGAAACCACCTCAAAGTTATCCTTTCTGATCGATCTATTCAAGAGTCCGTAGTAAAATAACACCTTAAGACACAAATCAACCAAAACCCTAATGTCACCTAGATACTCCAATGTCAACTCGAGTATCCGTGGGTATGATTATACGATATGCATCACACAATCTCAGATTCATCTATTCAACCAACACAAAGGACTTCAAAGAGTGCCCCAAAGTTTCTACCGGAGAGTCAAGACGAAAACATGTGCCAACCCCTATGCATAAGTTCACGAGGTCACGAAACCCGCAAGTTGATCACCAAAACATACATCAAGTAGATCACGTGATATCCCATTGTCACCACAGGTAAGCACATGCAAGACATACATCAAGTGTTCTCAAATCCTTAAAGACTCAATCCGATAAGATAACTTCAAAGGGATGTTGTTGGGCTTTATTATACACTTTTATATTATATTTGGGACTAACCTATTACCGGAGGGCCAGCCCAGAATTGTTGTTTTTGCCTATTTCAGTGTCTTGCAGATCAAACGGAGTCCAAACGGAATGAAACCTTTGGGAACATGATTTTTGGAACAAACGTGATCCAGAGGACTTGGACCCTACGCAAAGAAAGCAACCAGGAGGGCACGAGGTAGGGGGGCGCGCCTACCCCCTGGGCGCGCCCTCCACCCTCATGGGGCCCATGTTGCTCCACCGACATACTTCTTCCTCCTATATATACCTACGTACCCCCAAACCAACAAAAGCATCCACGAAAACCTAATTCCACCGCCGCAACCTTCTATACCCGTGAGATCCCATCTTGGGGCCTTTTCCGGCGTCCCGTGGGAGGGGGCATTGATCACGGAGGGCTTCTACATCAACACCATAGCCTCTCCGATGATGTGTGAGTAGTTTACCTCAGACCTTCGGGTCCATAGTTATTAGCTAGATGGCTTCTTCTCTCTCTTTGGATCTCAATACAAAGTTCTCCATGATTCTCGTGGAGATCTATTCGATGTAATCTTATTTTGCGGTGTGTTTGTTGAGACAGATGAATTGTGGGTTTATGATCAAGTTTATCTATGAACAATATTTGAATCTTCTCTGAATTCTTGTATGTATGATTGGTTATCTTTGCAAGTCTCTTCGAATTATCAGTTTGGTTTGCCCTACTAGATTGATCTTTCTTGCAATGGGAGAAGTGCTTAGCTTTGGGTTCAATCTTGCGGTGTCCTTTCCCAGTGACAGCAGGGGCAGCAAGGCACGTATTGTATTGTTGCCATCGAGGATAACAAGATGGGGTTTATTTCATATAGCGTGAGTTTATCCCTCCACATCATGTCATCATACCTAAAGCATTACTCTGTTCTTTTGAACTTAATACTCTAGATGCATGCTGGATAGCGGTCGATGTGTGGAGTAATAGTAGTAGATGCAGGCAGGAGTCGGTCAACTTGTCACGGACGTGATGCCTATATATATGATCATACCTAGATATTCTCATAACTATGCTCAATTCTATCAATTGCTCAACAGTAATTTGTTCACCCACCATAATACTTATGCTCTCGAGAGAAGCCACTAGTGAAACCTATGGCCCCCGGGTCTATTTTCCATCATATTAATCTTCCAACACTTAGCTATTTTTATTGCCTTTCATTTTACTTTGCATCTTCATTATAAAAATACCAAAAATATTATCTTATCATATCTATCAGATCTCACTTTCGTAAGTGACCGTGAAGGGATTGACCACCCCTTTATTGCGTTGGTTGCGAGGTTTTTATTTGTTTGTGTAGGTGCGAGGGACTCGTGCGTGGCCTCCTACTGGATTGATACCTTGGTTCTAAAAAACTGAGGGAAATACTTACGCTGCTTTATTGCATCACCCTTTCCTCTTCAAGGGGAAACCAACGCAGTGCTCAAGACGTAGCAATATCCCATTGTCACCACAGATAAGCACATGCAAGACATACATCAAGTGTTCTCAAATCCTTAAAGACTAAATCCGATAAGATAACTTCAAAGGGAAAACTCAATCCATTACAAGAGAGTAGAGGGGGAGAGACATCATAAGATCCAACTATAATAGCAAAGCTCGCGATACATCAAGATCGTGCCACCTCAAGAACACGAGAGAGAGAGATCAAACACATAGCTACTGTTACATACCCTTAGCCCCGAGGGTGAACTACTCCCTCCTCGTCATGGAGAGCGCCGGGATGATGAAGATGGCCACCGGAGAGGGACTCCCCCCTCCGGCAAGGTGCCAGAACGGGTCTAGATTGGTTTTGGCTACGGAGGCTTGCGGCGGCGGAACTCCCGATCTAGGTTTCTTTCTGGAAGTTTTGGGTTATATAAGAGGTGTTGGAGTCGGGAACAAGTCAGGGGGGTCCCCGAGGCGGCCACGAGGCAGGGGGCACGCCCAGGGGGTAGGGCGCGCCCCACCCTCGTGGTGGCCTAGGGACTCTTCTGGCCCACCTCCCGTACTTCATGGGCTTCTTCTGGTCCAAAAATAATCTCCGTCAACTTTCAGGTCAATTAGACTCCGTTTGGTTTTCCTTTTCTGTGATACTCAAAAACAAGGGGAAAAACAAAAACTGGCACTGGGCTCTAGGTTAATAGGTTAGTCTAAAAAATCATATAAAATAGCATATAAATGCATATAAAACATCCTAGATGGATAATATAATAGCATGGAACAATAAAAAATTATAGATACGTTGGAGACGTATCAACCGATAAAGATCTTCGTAGAATATGTAGGAGCCAATATGAGCATCCAGGTTCCGCTATTGGTTATTAACCAGAGATGTGTCTCGGTCATGTCTACATAGTTCTCGAACCCGTAGGGTCCGCACGCTTAACGTTTGATGACGATTTGTATTATGAGTTATGTGATTTGATGACCGAAGTTTGTTCAGAGTCCCGGATGAGATCACGTACATGACGAGGAGTCTCGAAATGGTCGAGACATAAAGAATGATATATTGGACGATGTTATTCGGACAACGGATGAGTTCCGAGAGGTACCGGGTAATTATCGGAGTGCCGGAGGGTTATCGGAACCCCCCGGGGGAACTAATGGGCCATGATGGGCCTTAGTGGGGAGAGAGAAGGGCCACAAGGGGGCTGGCCGCCCCCCCTTTGGGTCCAAATTGGACTAGTGGAAGGGGGCGGCGCCCCCCTTTCCTTCCCTTCTCCCTCTCCCTTCCTTCCCTTCTCCCTCTCCCTTCCTTCTTCCCCCTTCCTCCAGGTAGAATCCTACTAGGACTTGGAGTCCTAGTAGGACTCCTCTCTCCTGGCACGCCCTACAGGGGCCGGCCGGCCTCCCCCTCCCCTCCTTTATATACGGGGGCAGGGGGCACCCTAGAACACACAAGATCAGTTGTCTTAGCCATGTGCGGTGCCCCCTCCACAGTTTACCACCTCGGTCATATCGTCGTAGTGCTTAGGCGAAGCCCTGCGCCGTAACTTCATCATCACCGTTGCCACACCGTCGTGCTGACGGAACTCTCCCTTGTCCTCAACTGGATCAAGAGCTCAAGGGACGTCGTCGTGCTGAACGTGTGCTGAACACGGAGGTGCCGTACGTTCGGTGCTAGGATCGGTTGGATCGCGAAGACGTTCGACTACATCAACCGCGTTACTAACGCTTCCGCTTTTGGTCTACGAGGGTACATGGACACACTCTCCCCGCTCGTCGCTATGCATATCCTAGATAGATCTTGCGTGATCGTAGGTAAAATTTTGAAATACGACGTTCCCCAACAGTGGCATCCGAGCCAGGTCTATGCGTAGATGTTATATGCACGAGTAGAACACAGAGAGTTGTGGGCGATAATAGTCATACTGTCTTATTTTGATTCGACGGTATTGTTGGATGAAGTGGCCCGGACCGACATTACATGACCGCGTTCATGAGACTAGTTCTACCGACTTGCTTTGCACACAGGTGGCTAGCGGGTGTCTATTTCTCCAACTTTAGTTGAATCGAGTTTGACTACGCCCAGTCCTTGTTGAAGGTTAAAACAGCACACTTGACGAAAAATCATTGTGGTTTTGATGCATAGGTAAGAACGGTTCTTGCTAGAAGCCCGTAGCAGCCACGTAGAACTTGCAACAACAAAGTAGAGGCTGTCTATCTTGTTTTTGCAGGGCGTGTTGTGATGTGATATGGTCAAGACGTGATGATATAAATTGCTGTATGAGATGATCATGTTTTGTAAAAGTTATCGGCAACTGGAAGGAGCCTTATGGTTGTCGCTTTATTGTATGAAATGCAATCGCCATGTAATTGCTTTACTTTATCACTAAGCGGTAGTGATAGTCGTAGAAGCAATAGTTGGCGAGACAACGACGATGCTACGATGGAGATCAAGGTGTCAAGCCGGTGACGATGGTGATCATGACGGTGCTTTGGAGATGGAGATCAAAGCCACAAGATGATGATGACCATATCATATCACTTATTTTGATTGCATATGATGTTTATCCTTTATGCATCTTATTTTACTTAGTACGGCGGTAGCATTATAAGATGATATCTCACTAAATTTCAAGGTATAAGTGTTCTCCCTGTGTATGCACCGTTGCTACAGTTCGTCGTGCCGAGACACCACGTGATGATCGGGTGTGATAAGCTCTACGTTCACATTCAACGGGTGCAAGCCAGTTTTGCACACGCAAAATACTCGGGTTAAACTTGACGAGCCTAGCATATGCACATATGGCCTCGGAACACTGAGACCGAAAGGTCGAACGTGGGAAATGGTTCCAAAGTCGATGTGATCGCCGTCGGCACGCTACCTCTACATCTACCTTCGGGATTAGTTTTAGACCCGAATAATTGTTATTTGGTGCCAGCGTTAAGCATGAACATTATATCTGGATCTTGTTTGATGCGAGACGGTTATTCATTTAAATCAGAGGATAATGGTCGTTCTATTTATATGAGTAATATCTTTTATGGTCATGCACCCTTAATGAGTGGTCTATTTTTGTTGAATCTCGATTGTGGTGATACACATATTCATAATATTGAAGCCAAAAGATGCAAGATTACTAATGATAGTGCAACTTATTTGTGGCACTGCCGTTTAGGTCATATTGGTGTAAAGCGCATGAAGAAACTCCATGCTGATGGGCTTTTGGAATCACTTGATTATGAATCATTTGATGCTTGCGAACCATGCCTCATGAGCAAGATGACTAAGACTCCATTCTCCAGAACAAATGGAGCGAGCAACAGGCTTGTTGGAAATAATACATACTGATGTATGCGGTCCGATGAGTGTTGAGCCTCGCGGCGGGTATCGTTATTTTCTGACCTTCACAGATGATTTGAGCAGATATGGGTATATCTACTTGATGAAACATAAGTCTGAAACATTTGAAAAGTTCAAAGAATTTCAGTGTGAAGTGGAAAATCATCGTAACAAGAAAATAAAGTTTCTATGATCTGATCGTGGAGGTGAATATTTGTGTTAAGAGTTTGGTCTTCATTTGAAACAATGTGGAATAGTTTCGCAACTCACGCCACCTGGAACACCACAGCATAATGGTGTGTCCAAACGTCGTAATCGTACTCTATTAGATATGGTGTGATCTATGTGTTAGGGAACGTAGTAATTTCAAAAAAATCCTACGCACACGCAAGATCATGGTGATGCATAGCAACGAGAGGGGAGAGTGTTGTCCACGTACCCTCGTAGACCGTAAGCGGAAGCGTTATGACAGCGCGGCTGATGTAGTTGTACGTCTTCACGATCGACCGATCCTAGTACCAAAAGTACGGCACCTCCGTGATCTGCACACGTTCAGCTCGGTGACGTCCCACGAACTCACCATCCAGCAGAGTGTTGAGGGAGAGTTTCATCAGCACGACGGCGTGATGACGGTGATGATGAAGCTACCAGCGCAGGGCTTCGCCTAAGCACTACAGCTATATGACCGAGGTGGATTATGGTGGAGGGGGGCACCGCACACGGCTGGAAACAATCAACTTGTGTGTTCTAGGGTGCCCCCTGCCCCCGTATATAAAGGAGCAAGGGGGAGGCCGGCCGGCCCTTGGGGCGCGCCAGGAGAGGAGGAGTCCTCCTCCTAGTAGGAGTAGGACTCCCCTTTCTTACTCCTACTAGGAGGGGGAAAGGAAGGAGGAGAGGGAGAAGGAAAGGGGGGCGCCGCCCCCCCCCTTCCCTAGACCAATTCGGACTAGAGGGGGAGGGGGCGCGCGGCCTGCCCTAGCTGGCCCTCTCTCTCTCTCCACTAAGGCCCATGTGGCCCATGAGTTCTCCCGGGGGGTTCCCGTAACCCTCCAGCACTTCGGTTTTCTCCGAAATCACCCGGAACAGTTCCGGTGTCCGAATATAGCCGTCCAATATATCAATCTTTATGT
This sequence comes from Triticum aestivum, assembly GCF_018294505.1. Classification (NCBI taxonomy): domain Eukaryota; kingdom Viridiplantae; phylum Streptophyta; class Magnoliopsida; order Poales; family Poaceae; genus Triticum; species Triticum aestivum. Next base: position 140,267,895 of record NC_057814.1, read on the forward strand.
ATCGATCATTTCGAGACTCCTTGTCATGTCTGTGATCACATTCGGGACTCCGAACTATCTTCGGTACATCAAAACACATAGACTCATAATACCGATCGTCACCGAACGTTAAGCGTGCGGACCCTACGGGTTCGAGAACTATGTAGACATGACCGAGACATGTCTCCGGTCAATAACCAATAGCGGAACCTGAATGTTAATATTGGCTCCCACATATTCTACGAGGATCTTTATCAGTCAAACCGCATAACAACATACGTTGTTCCCTTTGTCATCGGTATGTTACTTTCCCGAGATTCGATCGTCGGTATCTCAATACCTAGTTCAATCTCGTTACCGACAAGTCTCTTTACTCGTTCCGTAATGCATCATCCGGCAACTAACTCATTAGTCACATTGCTTGCAAGGCTTATAGTGATGTGCATTACCAAGAGGGCCTAGAGATACCTCTCCGACAATCGGAGTGATAAATCCTAATCTTGATCTATGCCAACTCAACAAGTACCATCGGAGACACCTGTAGAGCACCTTTATAATCACCCAGTTACGTTGTGACGTTTGGTAGCACACAAAGTGGTCCTCCGGTATTTGGGAGTTGCATAATCTCATAGTCATAGGAACATGTATAAGTCATGAAGAAAGCAATAGCAATATACTAAACGATCAAGTGCTAAGCTAACGGAATGGGTCAAGTCAATCACATCATTTTCTAATGATGTGATCCCGTTAATCAAATGAAAACTCATGTCTATGGCTAGGAAACTTAACCATCTTTGATTCAACGAGCTAGTCAAGTAGAGGCATACTAGTGACACTCTGTTTGTCTATATATTCACACATTTACTAAGTTTCCGGTTAATAGAATTCTAGCATGAATAATAAACATTTATCATGATATAAGGAAATATAAATAACAACTTTATTATTGCCTCTAGGGCATATTTCCTTCAGTCTCCCACTTGCACTAGAGTCAATAATCTAGATTACACAGTAATGATTCTAACACCCATGGAGTCTTGGTGTTGATCATGTTTTGCTCGTGTGAGAGGCTTAGTCAATGGGTCTACAACATTTAGATCCGTATGTATCTTGCAAATCTCTATGTCTCCCTCCTTGAATTGATCGCGGATGGAACTGAAGCGTCTCTTGATGTGCTTGGTTCTCTTGTGAAATCTGGATTCCTTTGCCAAGGCAATTGCACCAGTATTGTCACAAAAGATTTTCATTGGACCCAATGCACTAGGTATGACACCTAGATCGGATATGAACTCTTTCATCTAGACTCCTTCATTTGCTTCTTATGAAGCAGCTATGTACTCCGCTTCACACATAGATCCCGCCACGACGCTTTGCTTAGAACTGCACCAACTGACAGCTCCACCATTCAATATAAACACATATCCAATTTGTGACTTAGAGTCATCCGGATCAGTGTCAAAGCTTGCATCAACGTAACCATTTACGATGAGCTCTTTGTCACCTCCATAAACGAGAAACATATCCTTAGCCCTTTTCAGGTATTTCAGGATGTTCTTGACCGTTGTCCAGTGATCCACTCCTGGATTACTTTGGTACCTCCCTGCTAAACTGATAGCAAGGCACACATTAGGTCTGGTACACATCATTGCATACATGATAGAGCCTATGGCTGAAGCATAGGGAACACCTTTCATTTTCTCTCTATCTTCTACAGTGGTCGGGCATTAAGTCTGACTCAACTTCACACCTTGTAACATAGGCAAGAACGCTTTCTTTGCTTGATCCATTTTGAACTTTTTCAAAACTTTATCAAGGTATGTGCTTTGTGAAAGTCCAATTAAGCGTCTTGATCTATCTCTATAGATCTTGATGCCCAATATATAAGCAGCTTCACCGAGGTCTTTCATTGAAAAACTCTTGTTCAAGTATCCTTTTATGCTATCCAGAAATTCTATATCATTTCCAATCAACAATATGTCATCCACATATAATATTAGAAATGCTACAGAGCTCCCACTCACTTTCTTGTAAATACAGGCTTCTCCATAAGTCTGTATAAAACCATATGCTTTGATCACACTATCAAAACGTTTATTCCAACTCCGAGATGCTTGCACCAGTCCATAAATGGATCGCTGGAGCTTGCACACTTTGTTAGCATCCTTTGGATCGATAAAACCTTTAGGTTGCATCATATACAACTCTTCTTCCAGAAATCCATTCAGGAATGCAGTCTTTACATCCATTTGCCAAATTTCATAATCATAAAATGCAGCAATTGCTAACATGATTCGGACAGACTTAAGCATCGCTACGGGTGAGAAGGTCTCATCGTAGTCAACTCCTTGAACTTGTCAAAAACCTTTTGCAACAAGTCGAGCTTTGTAGACAGTAACATTACCGTCAGCGTCAGTCTTCTTCTTGAAGATCCATTTATTCTCGATGGCTTGCCGATCATCGGGCAAGTCAACCAAAGTCCAAACTTTGTTCTCATACATGGATCCCATCTCAGATTTCATGGCCTCAAGCCATTTCGCGGAATCTGGGCTCATCATCGCTTCCTCATAGTTCGTAGGTTTGTCATGGTCAAGTAACATGACCTCCAGAACATGATTACCGTACCACTCTGGTGCGGATCTTACTCTGGTTGACCTACGAGGTTCGGTAGTGACTTGATCTGAAGTTACATGATCATCGTCATTAGCTTCCTCACTAATTGGTGTAGGAGTCACAGGAACAGAATTCTGTGATGAACTACTTTCCAATAAGGGAGCAGGTACAGTTACCTCATCAAGTTCTACTTTCCTCCCACTCACTTCTTTCGAGAGAAACTCCTTCTCTAGAAAGGATCCATTCTTAGCAACGAATGTCTTGCCTTTAGATCTGTGATAGAAGGTGTACCCAACAGTCTCCTTTGGGTATCCTATGAAGACACCTTTCTCCGATTTGGGTTCGAGCTTATCCGATATGGGTATATGGTGCCCTATTTAACATGAATGCAGCAGTCTTTGAAATTCTTTGAACTTTTCAAATGTTTCAGACTTATGCTTCATCAAGTAGATATACCCATATCTGCTCAAATCATGTGTGAAGGTGAGAAAATACCCGCCACGTGCCTCAACATTCATCGGACCACATACATCAGTATGTATGATTTCCAACAAATCTGTTGCTCGCTCCATTATTCCGGAGAACGGAGTTTTAGTCATCTTGGCCATGAGGCATGGTTCACAAGTACCAAGTGATTCATAATCAAGTGATTCCAAAAGTCCATTAGAATGGAGTTTCTTCATGCGCTTTACACTAATATGACCCAAACGACAGTGCCACAAATAAGTTGCACTATCATTATCAACTCTGCATCTTTTGGCTTCAGTATTATGAATGTGTGTATCACTACTATCGAGATTCAATAAAAATAGACCACTCTTCAAGGGTGCATGACCATAAAAGATATTACTCATATAAATAGAACAACCATTATTCTCTGATTTAAATGAATAACCGACTCGCATCAAACAAGATCCAGATATAATGTTCATGCTTAACGCTGGCACCAAATAACAATTATTCAGGTCTAAAACTAATCCCGAAGGTAGATGTAGAGGTAGCGTGCCGACCGCGATCACATCGACTTTGGAACCATTTCCCACGCGCATTGTCACCTTGTCCTTAGCCAATCTTCGCTTAATCCGCAGTCCCTGTTTTCGAGTTGCAAATATTAGCAACAGAGCAGGTATCAAATACCCAGGTGCTACTGCGAGCATTAGTAAGGTACACATCAATAACATGTATATCACATATACCTTTGTTCACCTTGCCATCCTTCTTATCCGTCAAATACTTGGGGCAGTTCTGCTTCCAGTGACCAGTCCCTTTGCAGTAGAAGCACTCAGTCTCAGGCTTAGGTCCAGACTTGGGCTTCTTCACTTGAGCAGGAACTTGCTTGCCGTTCTTCTTGAAGCTCCCCTTACTCCCTTTACCCTTTTTCTTGAAACTGGTGGTCTTGTTGACCATCAACACTTGATGCTCCTTCTTAATTTCTACCTTTGCAGCTTTTAGCATTGCGAAGAGCTCGGGAACTGTTTTATCCATCCCTTGCATATTATAGTTCATCACGAAGCTCTTGTAGCTTGGTGACAGTGATTGAAGGATTCTGTCAATGACACTATCATCAGGAAGATTAACTCCCATTTGAATCAAGTGATTATAGTACCCAAACATTCTGAGTATATGTTCACTGACGGAACTATTCTCCTCCATTTTGCAGCTATAGAACTTATTGGAGACTTCATATCTCTCAATCCGGGCATTTGCTTGAAATATTAACTTCAACTCCTGGAATATCTCATATGCTCCATGACGTTCAAAACATTGTTGAAGTCCCGGTTCTAAACCGTAAAGCATGGCACACTGAACTATCGAGTAGTCATCAACACGCGACTGCCAGGCATTCACAATGTCTACAGTTGCCGGTGCGGGTGGTACACCTAGCGGTGCTTCCAGGACGTAATTCTTCTGTGTATCAATGAGGATAATCCTCAAGTTACAGACCCAGTCTGTGTAGTTGCTACCATCATCTTTCAACTTAGCTTTCTCTAGGAACGCTTTAAAATTCAACGGCACAACAACACGGGCCATCTATCTACAACAACATAGACATGCAAAATACTATCAGGTACTAAGTTCATGATAAATTAAAGTTCAATTAATCATATTACTAAAGAACTCCCACTTAGATAGACATCCCTCTAATAATCTAAGTGATCACGTGATCCAAATCAACTAAACCATGTCTGATCATCACGTGAGATGGAGTAGTTTTCAATGGTGAACATCACTATGTTGATCATATCTACTATATGATTCACGCTCGACCTTTCGGTCTCAGTGTTCCGAGGCCATATCTGCATATGCTAGGATCGTCAAGTTTAACCCGAGTATTTTGCGTGTGCAAAACTGACTTGCACCCGTTGTATGTGAACGTAGAGCTTATCACACCCGATCATCACGTGGTGTCTCGGCACGACGAACTTTCACAACGGTGCATACTCGGGGAGAACACTTGTACCTTGAAATTTAGTGAGAGATCATCTTATAATGCTACCGTCAAACTAAGAAAAATAAGGTGCATAAAGGATAAACATCACAAGCAATCAATATAAGTGATATGATATGGACATCATCATCTTGTGCCTTTGATCTCCATCTCCAAAGCACCGTCATGATCACCATCGTCACCGGCGTGACACCTTGATCTCCATCATAGCATCGTTGTCGTCTCGCCAACTATTGCTTCTACGACTATCGCTATCGCTTAGTAATAAAGTAAAGCAATTACATGGCGATTGCATTTCATACAATAAAGCGACAACCATATGGCTCCTGCCAGTTGCCAATAACTCTGTTACAAAACATGATCATCTCATACAATAAAATTTAGCATCATGTCTTGACCATATCACATCACAATATGCCCTGCAAAAACAACTTAGACGTCCTCTACTTTGTTGTTGCAAGTTTTACGTGGCTGCTACGGGCTGAGCAAGAACCGTTCTTACCTACGCATTAAAACCACAATGATTTTTCGTCAAGTATGTGCTGTTTTAACCTTCAACAAGGACCGGGCGTAGCCACACTCGATTCAACTAAAGTTGGAGAAACTGACACCCGCCAGCTGATACGTCTCCAATGTATCTATAATTTTTTATTGTTCCATGCTATATTATATTCTGTTTTGGATGTTTAATGGGCCTTATTATACACGTTTATATTATTTTTGGGACTAGCCTATTAACCGGAGGCCCAGCCCAAATTGCTATTTTTTTGCCTATTTCAGTGTTTCGCGGAAAAAGAATATCAAACGGAGTCCAAACGGAATGAAACCTTCGGGAACGTGATTTTCGGAACAAACGTGATCCATAGGACTTGGAGTGGATGTCAGGCAACAGACGAGGAAGCCAGGAGGTAGGGGGGCGCGCCCTCCGCCCTCGTGGGCCCATCGCGGCTCCACCGACCTACTTCTTCCTCCTATATATACCTACGTACCCCCAAACCATCAGAGGCGACCACGAAAACCTAATTCCACCGCCGCAACCTTCTGTACCCATGAGATCCCATCTTGGGGCCTTTTCCGGCATCCTGCCGGAGGGGGCATTGGTCATGGAGGGCTTCTACATCAACACCATAGCCTTGATACGTCCATTTTGCATCATGCTTTTATATCGATATTTATTGCATTATGGGTTGTTATTACACATTATGCCACAATACTTATGTCTATTCTCTCTTATTTTACAAGGTTTATATGAAGAGGGAGAATGCCGGCAGCTGGAATTCTGGGCTGGAAAAGGAGCAAATATTAGAGACCTATTCTGCACAACTCCAAAAGTCCTGAAACTCCACGGAAGTTATTTTGAAAATATATATAAAATATCGAGCGGAAGAAATACCAGAGGGGGGCCACCCACCAGGAACGAGGGTGGGGGGCGCGCCCTACCCCCCTGGGTGCGCCCTACCTCGTGGGCCCCGTGGTGGCCCTCCGGTGGCCATCTTCTGCTATATGAAGTCTTTCGTCCGAAGAAAAATAATAAGCAAACTTTCGGGACGAGACTCCGCCGCCACAAGGCGGAACCTTGGCGGAACCAATCTAGGGCTCTGGCGGAGTTGTTCTGCCGGGGACACTTCCCTCCGGGAGGGGGAAATCATCGCCATCGTCATCACCAACGCTCCTCTCATCGGGAGGGGGGCAATCTCCATCAACATCTTCACCAGCACCATCTCCTCTCAAACCCTAGTTCATCTCTTGTATCCAATTCTTGTCTCTAAGTCTGGGATTGGTACCTGCAGGTTGCTAGTAGTGTTGATTACTCCTTGTAGTTGATGCTAGTTGGTTTATTTGGTGGAAGATCATATGTTCAGATCCTTTATGCATATTAATACTCCTCTGATTATGAACATGAATATGCTTTATGAGTAGTTACGTTTGTTCCTGAGGACATGGGAGAAGTCTTGCTATTAGTAGTCAGGTGAATTTGGTATTCGTTCGATATTTTGATGAGATGTATGTTGTCTCTCCTCTAGTGGTGTCATGTGAACGTCGACTACATGACACTTCACCATTATTTGGGCCTAGAGGAAGGCATTGGGAAGTAATAAGTAGATGATGGGTTGCTAGAGTGACAGAAGCTTAAACCCTAGTTTATGCGTTGCTTCGTAAGGGGCTGATTTGGATCCATATGTTTCATGCTATGGTTAGGTTTACCTTAATACTTCTTTTGTAGTTGCGGATGCTTGCAATAGGAGTTAATCATAAGTGGGATGCTTGTCCAAGTAAGGACAGCACCCAAGCACCGGTCCACCCACATATCAAATTATCAAAGTACCGAACGCGAATCATATGAACGTGATGAAAACTAGCTTGACGATAATTCCCATGTGTCCTCGGGAGCGCTTTTCTCTATATAAGAGTTTGTCCAGGCTTGTCCTTTGCTACAAAAAGGATTGGGCCACCTTGCTGCACTTTATTTACTTTTGTTACTTGTTGCTCGTTACAAATTATCTTATCACAAAACTATCTGTTACCTATAATTTCAGTGCTTGCAGAGAATACCTTGCTGAAAACCGCTTATCATTTCCTTCTGCTCCTCGTTGGGTTCGACACTCTTACTTATCGAAAGGACTACGATAGATCCCCTATACTTGTGGGTCATCAAGACTCTTTTCTGGCGCCGTTGCCGGGGAGTGAAGCGCCTTTGGTAGGTGGAATTTGGTAAGGAAAATTTATATAGTGTGCTGAAATTTACTGTCACTTGTTACTATGGAAAGTAATCCTGTGAGGGGCTTGTTCGGGGTATCTTCACCCCGACCAGTAGAGCAAAGAGTTGCTCCTCAACCTACTGAACCTACTGAAAATGAAAATGTCTACTTTGAAATTCCTTCGGGTATGATAGAAAAACTGCTAGCTAATCCTTTTGCAGGAGATGGAACATTACATCCTGATGAGCACCTAATCTATGTGGATGAAGTTTGTGGATTATTTAAGCTTGCAGGTATGCCCGATGATGCTATTAAGAATAAGGTCTTCCCTTTATCTTTGAAGGAAGATGCATTGACATGGTATAGGCTATGTGATGATATGGGATCATGGAACTACAAGCGATTGAAATTGGAATTTCATCAGAAGTTTTATCCTATGCATCTTGTTCATCGTGATCGTAATTATATATATATAATTTTTGGCCTCGCGAAGGAGAAAGCATCGCTCAAGCTTGGGGGAGGCTTAAGTCAATGTTATATTCATGCCCCAATCATGAGCTCTCAAGAGAAATGATTATTGAAAATTTTTATGCTCGGCTTTCTGACAACAACCGCACCATGCTCGATACTTCTTGTACTGGTTCTTTTATGATGAAGACTATTGAATTCAAATGGGATTTATTGGAAAGAATTAAACGCAACTCTGAAGATTGGGACCTCGACGAAGGTAAGGAGTCAGGTATAACACCTAAGTTTGATTGTGTTAAATCTTTTATGGATACCGATGTTTTCTGTAAATTTAGCACTAAATATGGACTTGACTCTGAGATAGTAGCTTCTTTCTGTGAATCCTTTGCTACTCATGTTGATCTCCCTAAGGAGAAGTGGTTTAAATATCATTCTCCCATAGAAGTAAAAGTAGTTGCACCTATTAAAGTTGAAGAAAAGACTATCACTTATAATGATCATATTGTTCCTACTGCTTATGTTGATAAACCACCTTTCCCTGTTAGAATAAAGGATCATGCTAAAGCTTCAACTGTGGTTCGTAAAAGCAATATTAGAACTTATACTCCTCCTGAACAAGTTAAAGTTGAACCTAATATTGCTATTTTTAAAGATCTCTTGGCTGATAATATTGATGGGCATGTTATTTATTTCTGTGATGAGACTGCTAGAATTGCTAAACCTTGTGCTAAAGATAAACATAGACCTGTGGTAGGCATGCCTGTCATTTCTGTTAAAATAGGAGATCATTGTTATCATGGCTTATGTGACATGGGTGCTAGTGCTAGTGCAATACCTATTGACTTATACAAAGAAATTATGCATGATATTGCACCTACTGAGTTAGAAGAAATTGATGTCACAATTAAGCTTGCCAATAGAGATACTATTTCACCAATTGGAATTGTTAGAGATGTTGAAGTCTTGTGTGGGAAAACTAAATATCCTGCTGATTTTCTTGTTCTTGGTTCCCCACAAGATAGCTTTTGTCCCATTATATTTGGTAGGCCCTTCTTGAACACTGTTAATGCTAAGATAGACTGCGAAAAGGATGTTGTTACTATTGGTTTAGGTGATATGTCTCATGAGTTCAATTTCTCTAAATTTCGTAGACAACACCGTGAAGAGGAATTGCCTAGTAAAGATGAAATTATTGGTCTTGCCTCTATTGCCGTACCTCCTAGTGATCCTTTAGAACAATATTTGCTAGACCATGAAAATGATATGTTTATGAATGAAAGAAGGGAAATAGATGAAGTGTTCTTTAAACAGGGACCTATTCTGAAACACAACTTGCCTGTTGAAATCCTAGGGGATCCTCCTCCACCCAAGGGTGATCCCGTGTTTGAGCTTAAACCCTTATCTTGATGAAAAGAAAATATATCCTGTTATTATTAGTGATAACCTTTCAGAGAAGGAGGAAGAAAAATTATTGAAAACTCTGAAGAAGCACCGTGCTGCTATTGGATATACTCTTGATGATCTTAAGGGCATTAGTCCCACTCTATGCCAACACAAAATAAATTTGGAGAAAGATGCCAAACCAGTTATTGATCACCAACGACGGCTGAATCCTAAGATGAAAGAAGTGGTAAGAAAGGAAATGTTAAAGCTCCTTGAGGCAGGTATAATTTATCCCGTTGCTGATAGTCAGTGGGTAAGTCCTGTCCATTGTGTCCCTAAGAAGGGAGGTATTACTGTCATTCCTAATGATAAAGATGAATTGATTCCGCAAAGAATTATTACAGGTTATAGGATGGTAATTGATTTCCGCAAATTAAATAAAGCTACTAAAAAGATCATTACCCCTTACCTTTTATTGATCAAATGCTAGAAAGATTATCCAAACATACACATTTTTGCTTTCTAGATGGTTATTCTGGTTTCTCTCAAATACCTGTGTCAGCTGATGATCAAGCAAAGACCACTTTTACTTGCCCTTTCGGTACTTTTGCTTATAGACGTATGCCTTTTGGTTTATGTAATGCACCTGCTACCTTTCAAAGATGCATGATGGCTATATTCTCTGATTTTTGTGAAAAGATTTGTGAGGTTTTCATGGACGATTTCTCCGTTTATGGATCCTCTTTTGATGATTGCTTGAGCAACCTTGATCGAGTTTTGCAGAGATGTGAAGAAACTAATCTTGTCTTGAATTGGGAGAAGTGCCACTTTATGGTTAATGAAGGCATTGTCTTGGGGCATAAAATTTCTGAAAGAGGTATTGAAGTTGATAAAGCTAAAGTTGATGCTATTGAAAAGATGCCATGTCCCAAGGACATCAAAGGTATAAGAAGTTTCCTTGGTCATGCCGGTTTTTATAGGAGGTTCATTAAGGACTTCTCAAAAATTTCTCGGCCTCTGACTAATCTATTACAAAAAGATATACCATTTGTCTTTGATGATGATTGTGTAGAAGCATTTGAAATACTTAAGAAAGCATTGATTTCTGCACCTATTGTTCAGCCACCTGATTGGAATTTACCCTTTGAAATTATGTGTGATGCTAGTGATTATGCTGTAGGTGTTGTTCTAGGGCAAAGAGTTGATAAGAAATTAAATGTTATTCAATATGCTAGTAAAACTCTAGACAGTGCTCAGAGAAATTATGCTACTACTGAAAAAGAATTCTTAGCAGTTGTATTTGCTTGTGATAAGTTCAGACCTTATATTGTTGATTCTAAAGTAACTATTCACACTGATCATGCTGCTATTAAATATCTTATGGAAAAGAAAGATGCTAAACCTAGACTTATTAGATGGGTTCTCTTGCTACAAGAATTTGATTTGCATATTATTGATAGAAAGGGAGCTGAGAACCCCGTTGCAGACAACTTGTCTAGGTTAGAAAATGTTCTTGATGACCCACTACCTATTGATGATAGCTTTCCTGATGAACAATTAAATGTCATAAATGCTTCTCGTACTGCTCCATGGTATGCTGATTATGCTAATTACATTGTTGCTAAATTTATACCACCTAGTTTCACATACCAGCAAAAGAAAAAGTTTTTCTATGATTTGAGACATTACTTTTGGGATGACCCACATCTTTATAAAGAAGGAGTAGATGGTGTTATTAGACGTTGTGTACCTGAGCATGAACAGGAACAGATCCTACGCAAGTGTCACTCCGAGGCTTATGGAGGACACCACGCTGGAGATAGAACTGCACATAAGGTATTGCAATCCGGTTTTTATTGGCCTACTCTCTTCAAGGATGCTCGTAAGTTTGTCTTATCTTGCGATGAATGTCAAAGAATTGGTAATATTAGTAGACGTCAAGAAATGCCTATGAATTATTCACTTGTTATTGAACCATTTGATGTTTGGGGCTTTGATTATATGGGACCGTTTCCTGCCTCTAATGGATATACACATATTTTAGTTGCTGTTGATTACATTACTAAGTGGGTAGAAGCTATTCCAACTAGTAGTGCTGATCATAACACCTCTATTAAGATGCTTAAAGAAGTTATTTTTCGAGGTTTGGAGTCCCTAGATATTTAATGACTGATGGTGGTTCACATTTTATTCATGGTGCTTTCCGTAAAATGCTTGCCAAGTATGATGTTAATCATAGAATTGCATCTCCTTATCACCCACAGTCTAGTGGTCAAGTAGAATTGAGTAATAGAGAACTCAAATTAATTTTGCAAAAGACTGTTAATAGATCTAGAAAGAATTGGTCCAAGAAACTTGATGATGCATTACGGGCCTATAGAACTGCATATAAGAATCCTATGGGCATGTCTCCGTATAAAATTGTTTATGGAAAAGCATGTCACTTACCTCTCGAACTAGAACATAAGGCATATTGGGCTATTAAAGAGCTCAACTATGATTTCAAACTTGCTGGTGAGAAGAGGTTATTTGACATTAGCTCACTTGATGAATGGAGAACCCAAGCCTATGAGAATGCCAAACTATTTAAAGAAAAAGTTAAAAGATGGCATGACAAAAGAATACAAAAGCGTGAGTTTAATGTAGGTGATTATGTATTATTATACAACTCTCGTTTAAGATTTTTTGCAGGAAAACTTCTCTCTAAATGGGAAGGTCCTTACGTTATCGAGGAGGTCTATCGTTCCGGTGCCATAAAAATCAACAACTTCGAAGGCACAAATCCAAAGGTGGTGAACGATCAAAGAATCAAACATTATATCTCAGGTAGCCCTATAAATGTCGAAACCAATGTTATTGAAACCGTAACCCCGGAGGAATACATAAGGGACACTTTCCAGAACGTTTCAGACTCCGAAAAGGAATAGGTATGTGGCACGGTAAGTAAACCGACTCCAAAACAGTTCTAATGGCAATTTTTCTCCATTTTGGAATATTTAGAAAAATAGAAAAATAAGAAGCAGTCCGGGAAGGACACAAGGGTGGAGGGCGCGCCCTGCCCCCTAGGCGCGCCCCCTGCCTCGTGGGCACCTCATGTGCTCTCCGGACTCCGTTTTCTTGCACGATACGTATTTTGGTCGGTAAAAATTCATTATATAATCTCCCGAAGTTTTTGACCACCGTATCACGCAATTATCCTCTGTTCTTGTTTCGAGCTGCTTTTCTGACAGATCTAGATCACCATGACCTCTCCAAGCTCCCCCAAGGACAAGTTCTTCGAGAAGGTCATCAACCCTTACCTCGCGGAGGTGCTGCGACACCCTCAAACCATTGAGATGCGTGATGGGTTGCTGCACATCCGCGATGTTGAGGGACCAAGGAGGACCGGAAGCATGGAGACGAGGCTCGAAGCAATGGAGCAACAAGTTTTCAAGTGCCAGGGGATGGTGGAACATGGACTCAACGCCAACCACATGATGATCGCGGAGTTCACCAACAACCACAAGCTGGATGCCAAGAACATTGAGGAGGCCATCTTCAAGCTTCACGAGAAGATCGAGCACCTCCAAGCCCAAATCTATGACCTGCAAAACCAAAACTGTGAGTATGAATATAGATTCAAAATGATGAGTTTGGCTGCAGATTTGAGGATCCCGGAGACTCGATCATCCTTCTATGATGGTGAGCCTATGCCTTGGAAGACGTACGACAAGCCTACATCATCATCAACTCCACCATCTTCTTCACCAGCAAAGGAGACATAATCATATGGGCATGGGCATTCCCCTTGGCAACTGCCAAGCTTGGGGGAGGTGCCCCGGTATCGTATCACCATCACACTCCTATCTTTACCGTTTTTCTTAGCTCGATCCTTTTAGTATTATCTTGATCTAGTACAATAAAGTTTTTTGGTATGATCTAGTTTTGAGTTTTGCCTTATGATTCCTCTATGTAATCGAGTCTGTGAGCTATATAATAAAGATTAGTGTTGAGTCAAGGGCTTGATTATTTTGTTATGATCTTGAGGGAATAAAAGAAAAGAGAAAGAATAAAAAGAAACAAAGAGATCATATTGATCTTATGGAGAGTAATGACTTCACATAGAAAGAGTATGATGATTAAAAGTTGTTGAGAGTTGACAAACATAGCTTTGGTCATCGTTGCAATTAATAGGAAGTAATAAAGAAAGAGAGGTTTCACATATAAATATACTATCTTGGACATCTTTTATGATTGTGAGCACTCATTAAAATATGACATGCTAAAGAGTTGATGTTGGACAAGGAAGACAACGTAATGGGTTATGTTTTCTTATATCTGAGATAAAGTATATTGTCATGGATCATCCAACATGTTGAGCTTGCCTTTCCCCCTCATGCTAGCCAAATTCTTTGCACTAAGTAGAGATACTACTTGTGCTTCCAAATACCCTTAAACCCAGTTTTGCCATGAGAGTCCACCATATCTACCTATGGATTGAGTAAGATCCTTCAAGTAAGTTGTCATCGGTGCAAGCAATAAAAATTGCTCTCTAAATATGTATGACTTATTGGTGTGGGAGAAAATAAGCTTTATACGATCTTGTGATGTGGAAGAAATAAAAGCGACGGACTGCATAATAAAGGTCCACATCACAAGTGGCAATATAAAGTGACGTTCTTTTGCATTAAGATTTTCGTGCATCCAACCATGAAAGCGCATGACAACCTCTGCTTCCCTCTGCGAAGGGCCTATCTTTTACTTTTATCTCTTACCCTTATGCAAGAGTCATGGTGATCTTCACCTTTCCTTTTTACATTTTATCCTTTGGCAAGCACAGTGTGTTGGAAAGATCCTGATATATATCCAATTGGATGTAAGTTAGCATGAACTATTATTGTTGACATTACCCTTGAGGTAAAAGGTTGGGAGGCGAAACTATAAGCCCCTATCTTTCTTTGTGTCCGATTAAAACTCCGTAACCACAAGTATTGCGTGAGTGTTAGCAATTGTGAAAGACTAAATGATAGTTGAGTATGTGGACTTGCTGAAAAGCTCTGACATAGACTCTTTCTGATGTTATGATAAATTGCAATTGCTTCAATGACTGAGATTATAGTTTGTTAGTTCTTAATGAAGTTTCCGATTCATACTTGACATTGTGAATAGATTATTACTTGAGCACAAGAAATCATATGACAATATTCATATATGTTGCTGTTATAAGAATAATCATGATGCCCTCATGTCCGTATTTTATTTTATCGACACCTCTACCTCTAAACATGTGGACATATTTATCGTTATCGGCTTCCGCTTGAGGACAAGCGAGGTCTAAGCTTGGGGAGTTGATACGTCCATTTTGCATCATGCTTTTCTATCGATATTTATTGCATTATGGGTTGTTATTACACATTATGTCACAATACTTATGTCTATTCTCTCTTATTTTACAAGGTTTATATGAAGAGGGAGAATACCGGTAGCTGGAATTCTGGGCTGGAAAAGGAGCAAATATTAGAGACCTATTCTGCACAACTCCAAAAGTCCTGAAACTCCACGGAAGTTATTTTTAGAATATATAAAAAATATTGAGCAGAAGAAATACCAGAGGGAGGCCACCCACCAGGCACGAGGGTGGGGGGCACGCCCCCTGCCTCGTGGGCCCCCTGGTGGCCCTCCGGTGGCCATCTTCTGCTATATGAAGTCTTTCGTCCGAAGAAAAATAATAAGCAAGCTTTCGGGACGAGACTCCGCCGGCACGAGGCGGAACCTTGGCGGTACCAATGTAGGGCTCTGGGGGAGCTATTCTGCCGGGGACACTTCCCTCCGGGAGGGGGAAATCATCGCCATCGTCATCACCAACGCTCCTCTCATCGGGAGGGGGCAATCTCCATCAACATCTTCACCAGCACCATCTCCTCTCAAACCCTAGTTCATCTCTTGTATCCAATTATTGTCTCTAAGTCTGGGATTGGTACCTGCAGGTTGCTAGTAGTGTTGATTACTCCTTGTAGTTGATGCTAGTTGGTTTATTTGGTGGAAGATCATATGTTCAGATCCTTTATGCATATTAATACTCCTTTGATTATGAACATGAATATGCTTTGTGAGTAGTTACGTTTGTTCCTGAGGACATGGGAGAAGTCTTGCTATTAGTAGTCATGTGAATTTGGTATTCGTTCGATATTTTGATGAGATGTATGTTGTCCCTCCTCTAGTGGTGTCATGTGAATGTCGACTACATGACACTTCACCATTATTTGGGCCTAGAGGAAGGCATTGGGAAGTAATAAGTAGATGATGGGTTGTTAGAGTGACAGAAGCTTAAACCCTAGTTTATGCGTTGCTTCGTAAGGGGCTGATTTGGATCCATATGTTTCATGCTATTGTTAGGTTTACCTTAATACTTCTTTTATAGTTGTGGATGCTTGCAATAGGAGTTAATCATAAGTGGGATGTTTGTCCAAGTAAGGACATCACCCAAGCACCGGTCCACCCACATATCAAATTATCAAAGTACCAAACGCGAATCATATGAACGTGATGAAAACTAGCTTGACAATAATTCCCATGTGTCCTCAGGAGCGCTTTTCTCTATATAAGAGTTTGTCCAGGCTTGTCCTTTGCTACAAAAAGGATTGGGCCACCTTGCTGCACTTTATTTACTTTTGTTACTTATTGCTCGTTACAAATTATCTTATCACAAAACTATTTGTTACCTATAATTTAAGTGCTTGTAGAGAATACCTTGCTGAAAACCGCTTATCATTTCCTTTTGCTCCTCGTTGGGTTCGACACTCTTACTTATCAAAAGGACTACGATAGATCCCCTATAATTGTGGGTCATCGAGCCTCTCCGATGATGTGTGAGTAGTTTATCTCAGACCTTTGGGTCCATAGTTATTAGCTAGATGGCTTCTTCTCTCTCTTTGGATCTCAATACAAAGTTCCCCTCGATTCTCTATTTGATGTAACTCTTCTTTTGCGGTGTGTCTGTCGAGACCGATGAATTATGGGTTTATGATCAAGATTATCTATGAACAATATTTGAATCTTCTCTGAATTCTTTTATGTATGATTGGTTATCTTTGCAAGTCTCTTCGAATTATCAGTTTGGTTTGGCCTACTAGATTTATCTTTCTTGCAATGGGAGAAGTGCTTAGCTTT
This sequence comes from Triticum aestivum, assembly GCF_018294505.1. Taxonomy (NCBI): domain Eukaryota; kingdom Viridiplantae; phylum Streptophyta; class Magnoliopsida; order Poales; family Poaceae; genus Triticum; species Triticum aestivum. The sequence continues at coordinate 140,284,632 of NC_057814.1, forward strand.
GGGTTCAATCTTGCGGTGCTCGATCCCAGTGATAGTAGGGGAAACGACACGTATTGTATTGTTTCCATCGAGGATAAAAAGTTGGAGTTTATATCATATTGCATGAGTTTATCCCTCTACATCATGTCATCTTGCACAAAGCGTTACTCCGTTCTTATGAACTTAATACTCTAGATGCATGCTGGATAGCGGTCGATGTGTGGAGTAATAGTAGTAGATACAGGCAGGAGTCAGTCTACTTGTCACGGACGTGATGCCTATATACATGATCATACCTAGATATTCTCATAACTATGCACAATTCTATCAATTGCTCGACAGTAATTTGTTCACCCACCGTAATACTTATGCTATCTTGAGAGAAGCCACTAGTGAAACCTATGGCCCCCGGGTCTATTTTCCATCATATTAATCTTTCTTCAACAAGCTATTTCTATCTTTATTTACCTTGCAATCTTTACTTTTACTCTTTATCATAAAAATACCAAAAATATTATCTTATCATCTCTATCAGATCTCACTCTCCTAAGTGACCGTGAAGGGATTGACAACCCCTTTATCGCGTTGGTTGCGAGGTTCTTATTTGTTTGTGTAGGTGCGTGGGATCGCGCGTGGCCTCCTACTGGATTGATACCTTGGTTCTCAAAAACTGAGGGAAATACTTACGCTACTTTACTGCATCACCCTTTCCTCTTCAAGAGAAAACCAACGCAGTGCTCAAGAGGTAGCAAGAAGGATTTCTGGCGCCGTTGCCGGGGAGGTTTACGGCAAGTCAAGTCAAGATTTGAGCTCCCGTCAACGAGCCATTTCTGGCGCCGTTGCCGGGGAGTCTACGCACAAGTCAAGAAATTCCAAGTACCCATCACAAACTCTTATCCCTCGCATTACATTATTTGCCATTTGCCTCTCGTTTTCCTCTCCCCCACTTCACCTTGCTGTTTTATTCGCCCTCTCTTTCCGTTCGCCCTCTTTTTCCGTTCGCCACTTTTTCGCTTGCTTCTTGTTTGCTCGTGTGTTGGATTGCTTGTTTGTCACGATGGCTCAAGATAATACTAAATTGTGTGACTTTGCCAATACCAACAATAATGATTTTCTTAGCACACCGATTGCTCTTCTTACCGATGCTGAATCTTGTGAAATTAATGCTGCCTTGCTGAATCTTGTCATGACAGATCAATTCGCCGGCCTTCCTAGTGAAGATGCCACTACCCATCTAAATAGCTTTGTTGATTTGTGTGATATGCAAAAGAAAAAAGATGTGGATAATGATATTGTTAAATTGAAGCTATTTCTGTTTTCTCTTAGAGATCGCGCTAAAACTTGGTTTTCGTCTTTGCCTAAAAATAGTATTGATTCTTGGAATAAGTGCAAAGATGCTTTTATCTCTAAGTATTTTCCTCCCACTAAAATCATCTCCGTTAGAAACGATATTATGAATTTTAAGCAACTTGACCATGAACATGTTGCACAAGCTTGGGAGAGGATGAAATTAATGATACATAATTGCCCTACTCATGGTTTGAATTTATGGATGATTATACAAAAAATTTATGCCGGATTGAATTTTGCTTCTAGAAATCTTTTAGATTTGGCCACGGGAGGCACTTTTATGGAAATCACCTTAGGAGAAGCTACTAAACTCCTAGATAATATTATGGTTACTTATTCTCAATGGCATACCGAAAGATCTACTAGTAAAAAAGTGCATGCAATAGAAAAAATTAATGTTTTGAGTGGAAAGATGGATGAACTTATGAAATTGTTTGCTAATAAGAGTGTTTCTTCTGATCCCAATGATATGCCTTTGTCTACTTTGATTGAGAATAATAATGAATCTATGGATGTGAATTTTGTTGGTAGGAATAATTTTGGTAACAACGCTTATAGAGGAAACTTTAATCCTAGGCCGTATCCTAGTAATTCCTCCGATAATTATGGTAATTCCTACAACAATTCTTATGGAAATTTTAATAAGTTGCCCTCTGATTTTGAGACTAGTGTTAAAGAATTTATGAATTCGCAAAAGAATTTCAATGCCTTGCTTGAAGAAAAATTGCCTAAGATTGATGAATTGGCTAGGAACGTGGATAGAATTTCTCTTGATGTTGATTCTTTGAAACTTAGATCTATCCCACCTAAGCATGATATCAATAAGTCTCTCAAAGTTATGAGAATTTCCATTGATGAGTGCAAAGAAAGAACCGCGAGGATGCGTGCTAAGAAAGATTGCTTTGTAAAAGCGTGTTCTTCTAGTTTTTATGAGAATAAAGATGAAGATCTAAAAGTTATTGATGTGTCTCCCATTAAATCTTTGTTTTGCAATATGAATCTTGATAATTATGAGTCAACTTTAGTTAGAAGGCGTCCCAAAAATTCAGAGTTTTTAGATCTTGATGCAAAAATTAGTAAAAGTGGGATTGAAGAGGTCAAAACTTTAGATACCAATGAACCCAATATCTTGGATTTCAAGGAATTTAATTATGATAATTTCTCTTTGATAGATTGTATAAAGGAGCAAGGGGGGAGGCCGGTCGGCCCTTGGGGCGCGCCAGGAGAGGAGGAGTCCTCCTCCTAGTAGGAGTAGGACTCCCCTTTGCTACTCCTACTAGGAGGGGGAAAGGAAGGAGGAAAGGGAGAAGGAAAGGGGGGCGCCGCCCCCCCTTTCCTAGTCCAATTCGGGCCAGAGGGGGAGGGGGCGCGTGGCCTGCCCTGGCCGGCCCTCTCTCTCTCCACTAAGGCCCATGTGGCCCATTAGTTCTCCCGGGGGGGGGGGTTCCGGTAACCCTCCGGCACTCCGGTTTTCTCTGAAATCACCCGAAACACTTCCGGTGTCCGAATATAGCCGTCCAATATATCATCTTTATGTTTCGATCATTTCGAGACTCCTCGTCATGTCCGTGATCACATCCGGGACTCTGAACTATCTTCGGTACATCAAAACACATAAACTCATAATACCGATCGTCACCGAACGTTAAGCGTGCGGACCCTACGGGTTCGAGAACTATGTAGACATGACCGAGACACATCTCTGGTCAATAACCAATAGCGGAACCTAGATATTCATATTGGCTCCCACATATTCTACGAAGATCTTTATCGGTCAAACCGCATAACAACATACGTTGTTCCCTTTGTCATCGGTATGTTACTTGCCCGAGATTCGATCGTTGGTATCTCAATACCTAGTTCAATCTCGTTACCGGCAAGTCTCTTTACTCGTTCCGTAATGCATCATCCCACAACTACCTCATTAGTCACATTGCTTGCAAGGCTTATAGTGATGTGCATTACCGAGAGGGCCCAGAGATACCTCTCCGGCAATCAGAGTGACAAATCCTAATCTTGATCTATGCCAACTCAACAAGTACCATCGGAGACACCTGTAGAGCACCTTTATAATCACCCAGTTACGTTGTGATGTTTGGTAGCACACAAAGTGTTCCTCTGGTATTCAGGAGTTGCATAATCTCATAGTCATAGGAACATGTATAAGTCATGAAGAAAACAATAGCAATATACTAAACGATCAAGTGCTAAGCTAACGGAATGGGTCAAGTCAATCACATCATTCTCTAATGATGTGATCCCGTTAATCAAATGACAACTCATGTCTATGGCTAGGAAACTTAACCATCTTTGATTCAACGAGCTAGTCAAGTAGAGGCATACTAGTGACACTCTGTTTATCTATGTATTCACACATGTACTAAGTTTCCGGTTAATATAATTCTAGCATGAATAATAAACATTTATCATGATATAAGGAAATATAAATAACAACTTTATTATTGCCTCTAGGGCATACTTCCTTCACTATGATGTCTCCTACTGATTTACCGCTATCGTTTTGGGGTTATGCTTTAGAGATAGTTGCATTCATATTAAATAAGACACCATCTAAATCCGTTGGGACGACATCATATGAACTGTGGTTTGGCAAGAAACCCAAGTTGTCATTTCTTAAAATTTGGGGCTGTGATGCTTATGTGAAAAAGCTTCAACCTGATAAGCTCGAACCCAAACCGGAGAAATGTGTCTTCATAGGATACCCAAAGGAGACTGTTGGGTACACCTTCTATCACAGATCCGAAGGAAAGATATTTGTTGCTAAGAATGGATCCTTTCTAGAGAAGGAGTTCCTCTCGAAAGAAGTGAGTGGGAGGAAAATAGAACTTGATTAGGTAATTGTACCTTCTCCCGAATAGGAAAGTAGTTCATCACAGAAATCAGTTCCAGTGATTCCTACACAAATTAGTGAGAAAGCTAATGATGATGATCATGAAACTTCTGATCAAGTTACTACCGAACCTCGTAGGTCAACCAGAGTAAGATCCGCACAAGAGTGGTATGGTAATCCTATTCTGGAGGACATGTTACTTGACCATGACGAACCTATGAACTATGAGGAAGCGATGATGAGCCCAGATTCCGCGAAATGGCTTGAGGCCATGAAATCTGAGATGGGATCAATGTATGAGAACAAAGTGTGGACTTTGGTTGACTTGCCCGATGATCGGCAAGCCATAGAGAATTAATGGATCTTCAAGAAGAAGACTGACGCTGACGGTAATGTTACTATCTACAAAGCTTGACTTGTTGCGAAAGGTTTTCGACAAGTTCAAGGAGTTGACTACGATGAGACCTTCTCACCCATAGCGATGCTTAAGTCTGTCCGAATCATGTTAGCAATTGCCGCATTTTATGATTATGAAATTTGGCAAATGGATGTCAAAACTGCATTCCTCAATGGATATCTTAAAGAAGAGTTGTATATGATGCAACCAGAAGGTTTTGTCGATCCGAAAGGTGCTGACAAAGTGTGCAAGCTCCAGCGATCCATTTATGGACTGGTGCAAGCCTCTCGGGGTTGGAATATACGTTTTGATAGTGTGATCAAAGCATATGGTTTTATACAGACTTTTGGAGAAACCTGTATTTACAAGAAAGTGAGTGGGAGCTCTGTAGCATTTCTGATATTATATGTGGATGACGTTGTTGATCGGAAATGATACTAAATTTTTGAATAGCATAAAAGGATACTTGAATAAGAATTTTTCAATGAAAGACCTTGGTGAAGCTACTTATATATTGGCATCAAGATCTATAGAGATAGATCAAGATGCTTAATTGGACTTTCACAAAGCACATACCTTGATAAAGTTTTGAAGAAGTTCAAAATGGATCAGTCAAAGAAAGGGTTCTTGCCTGTGTTACAAGGTGTGAAGTTGAGTCAGACTCAATGCCCGACCACTGCAGAAGATAGAGAGAAAATGAAAGTCATTCCCTATGCCCCAGCCATAGGTTTTATCATGTATGCAATGCTGTGTACCAGACCTGATGTGTGTCTTGCTATTAGTTTAGCGGGGAGGTACCAAAGTAATCCAGGAGTGGATCACTGGACAGCGGTCAAGAACATCCTGAAATACCTGAAAAGAACTAAGGATATGTTTCTTGTTTATGGAGGTGACAAAGAGCTCGTCGTAAACGGTTACGTCGATGCAAGCTTTGACACTGATTTGGATGACTCTAAGTCACAAACTGGATACATATTTATATTGAATGGTGGAGCTGTCAGTTGGTGCAGTTCCAAGCAGAGCGTCGTGACGGGATCTACGTGTGAAGCAGAGTACATAGCTGCTTCAGAAGCAGCGAATGAAGGAGTCTGGATGAAGGAGTTCATATCCGATCCAGGTGTCATACCTAGTGCATCGGGTCCAATGAAAATCTTTTGTGACAATACTAGAGCAATTGCCTTGGCGAAGGAATCCAGATTTCACAAGAGAACCAAACACATCAAGAGACGCTTCAATTCCATCCGCGATCAAGGCAAGGAGGGAGACATAGAGATTTACAAGATACATACGGATCTGGATGTTGCAGACCCGTTGACTAAGCCTCTCTCACGAGCAAAACATGATCATCATCAAGACTCCATGGTTGTTAGAATCATTACTATGTAATCTAGATTATTGACTCTAGTGCAAGTGGGAGACTGAAGGAAATATGCCCTAGAGGCAATAATAAAATTGTTTTTTATATTTCCTTATATCATGATAAATGTTTATTATTCATGCTAGAATTGTATTAACCGGAAACTTAGTACATGTGTGAATACATAGACAAACAGAGTGTCCCTAGTATGCATCTACTAGACTAGCTCGTTAATCAAAGATGGTTAAGTTTCCTGACCATAGACATGTGTTGTCATTTGATGAACGGGATCACATCGTTAGAGAATGATGTGACGGACAAGACCCATCCGTTAAGTTAGCATAATTAATGATCATTTAGTTTTATTGCTATTGCTTTCTTCATGACTTATACATGTTCCTCTGACTATGAGATTATGCAACCCCCGAATACCGGAGGAACACCTTGTGTGCTATCAAACGTCACAACGTAACTGGGTGATTATAAAGATGCTCTACAGGTGTCTTCGATGGTGTTTGTTGAGTTGGCATAGATCGAGATTAGGATTTGGCACTCCGTGTATCGGATAGGTATCTCTGGGCCCTCTCGGTAATGCACATCACTATGAGCCTTGCAAGCAATGTGACTAATGAGTTAGTCACGGGATGATGCATTACGAAATGAGTAAAGAGACTTGCCGGTAACAAGATTGAACTAGGTATGGTGATACCGACAATCGAATCTCGGGCAAGTAACATATCGATGAGAAAGGGAACAACGTATGTTGTTATGTGGTTTGACCGATAAAGATCTTCATGGAATATGTAGGAGCCAATATGAGCATCCAGGTTCCGCTATTGGTTATTGACCAGAGATGTGTCTCGGTCATGTCTACATAGTTCTCGAACCCGTAGGGTCCGCACGCTTAACGTTCGATGACGATTTGTATTATGAGTTATGTGATTTGATAACCGAAGTTTGTTCGGAGTCCCGGATGAGATCACGGACATGACGAGGAGTCTCGAAATGGTCGAGACATAAAGAATGATATATTGGACGATGTTATTCGGACAGCGGGTGAGTTCCGAGAGGTACCGGGTAATTATCGGAGTGCCGGAGGGTTATCGGAACCCCCCGGGGGAACTAATGGGCCATGATGGGCCTTAGTGGGGAGAGAGAAGGGCCACAAGGGGGCTGGCCGCGCCCCCCCTTGGGTCCGAATTGGACTAGGGGAAGAGGGCGGCGCCCCCCTTTCCTTCCCTTCTCCCTCTCCCTTCCTTCTTCCCCTTCCTCCCGGTGGAATCCTACTAGGACTTGGAGTCCTAGTACGACTCCTCTCTCCTAGCGCGCCTTACAGGGGCCGGCCGGCCTCCCCCTCCCTTCCTTTATATACGGGGGCAGGGGGGCACCCTAGAACACACACGATCAATTGTCTTAGCCGTGTGCGGTGCCCCCCTCCACAGTTTACCACCTCGATCATATCGTCGTAGTGCTTAGGCGAAGCCCTGCGCTGTAACTTCATCATCATCGTCGCCATGCCGTCGTGCTGACGGAACTCTCCCTCGTCCTCAACTAGATCAAGAGCTCGAGGGACGTCATCATGTTGAACATGTGCTAAACACGGAGGTGCCGTACGTTCGGTGCTAGGATCGGTTGGATCGCGAAGACGTTCGACTACATCAACCGCGTTACTAACGTTTCTGTCGTGGAATTATCATGGCAGATGTCCTAGCGAAAGGACTTAGTCGTGGAGCCATCGCAAGTAGGAAGCAAGAAGGGGTTAATCGGGACAAAGGACACGGGGTTATACTGGTTCGGCCCCTTATGGTGAAGGTAAAAGCCTACGATCCAGTTTTGAGTGGGATTGCTTATGTCTCGATAACCAGGGAGCGAATCCGCTTGACCTAGCTCTCGATTTTATGTTATTTGCCCTGAACTGCCGCCAGGTCGTCCCTTTATATACAGAGGTCGACGCCCAGTGGCTCATAGAGCCCCGGCCAGCTCATAGACAGTGTCCGTCTTGGTTTCTCTCTATTCCTGCCTTATAATACAAGTTACACACATATGGCGGTTTATCTCTACGGGCCTTAAGTCACCCTTTGGACCTTGAGCCCTTAACTAACCCGTCATCTCCAGGAGTCGTCTTGGGCTTCATGAGTCGTCTTAAGTATGACCCGGCACCTCCTGGCGGGTCATACTAATAATTATATCCCCAAAATTAGGCCCCAGATTGATTTGAACTGGTTCATGTCAATCTTCAACACCTTAGGAAAAATCTTCTGCTCTCTATCGCACGGAAATTTGTAACCCGCCATGACGTCATCTTCTGGATTTGCAATAACCCGCCATGACGTCATCTATCATTAATTCATATTTTATCCAATATATCTCAACGGATCCTTATCTTTAATAACCATCCCGAGAATCGAGGCATCCTGACAAGCTGGATACCCATAATTTTCGGCCTCCTCGTTTTTTGCGCCCACTTATCAGTCTTTCCCTTATAAATAGGCACGACTGGTCTTTCTTCATTCTCCCCCTTTCCATCATCTTCTTCCTCTCGCGACCCTACTGCTGCTCGAGCTTCGCCGCCGCCGCAACGCACTTCGTCTTCCTCGACCCCGGCCGCTGCATCAACCTGAGCTTGTCCAGAGAACGGCGGCGACCCTCCGCAGTAGATCTGCGTCCGTAAGTCTCTGCTTTTCCGCACCTTAGATCCACATTAGGGTTTGCGAATTCTTCTGTGTTCTTCGCTATTCATCACGGATTCTTCGTAGTTTCTCGACCGCATCCTCTTTTGATCTAAAAGAGGCACGACTTAGAGGCATAACCGCATTGTGGTTTTATCGCAAGAAGGGTCATCTTCACACAATCCCATGTAATGAACTAGAATGGGATAAAGAGTTGGCTTACAATCGCCACTTCACACAATACATAAATAAATCATACATCAATCAGAGTACACACATAGGTCCGACTACAGAACCAAAAGAAAAGAAGACAACCCCAAATGCTAGATCCCCAATCGTCCCAACTGGGCTCCACTACTGATCATCAGGAAATGAAACATAGTAACGACCACGTTCCTCGTCGAACTCCCGTTAGAGCTCGGTAGCATCACCTGCACTGGTATCATCGACACCTACAACTGTTGGAAGTATCTGGTGAGTCACGAGGACTCAGCAATCTCACACCCGCGAGATCAAGACTATTTAAGCTTATGGGTAGGAAAGGGGTAATGTGGTGGAGCTGCAGCAAGCACTAGCATGTATGGTGGCTAACATATGCAAATAAGAGCGAGAAGAGGAGCAACGGAACGGTCGTCAACTAGTAATGATCAAGAAGTGATCCTGAACTCCTACTTACGTCAAACATAACCCAAAAACCGTGTTCACTTCCCGGACTCTGCCGAGAAGAGACTATCACGGCTACACACGCGGTTGATGCGTTTCAATTAAGTCGAGTATCAAGTTCTCAACAACCGGATATTAACAAATTCCCATCTGCCACGTAACCGCGGGCACGGCTCTCAAAAGTTTATACCCTGCAGGGGAGTCCCAACTTAGCCCATTATAAGCTCTCGCGGTCAACGAAGGGTATTCCTTCTCCCGGGAAGACCTGATCAGTCTCGGAATCCCGATTTACAAGACATTTCGACAATGGTAAAACAAGACTAGCAAAGCCGCCCGATGTGCCGACAAATCCCGATAGGGGCTGCACATATCTCGTTCTCAGGGCAACACCGGATGAGACTAGCTACGAGTAAAACCAGCCCTCAAGTTTCCCCAAGCTGGCCCCGCAGGGAGCTCGGTTCGGACCAACACTCGAAGGAGCACTGGCCCGGGGGGTCTAAAATAAAGATGACCCTTGAGTCTGCAGAACCCAAGGGAAAAGGGGATAGGTGGTAGCAAATGGTAAAACCAAGGTTGGGCCTTGCTGGAGGAGTTTTATTCAAAGCGAACTGTCAAGGGGGTCCCATAAATCACCCAACCGCGTAAGGAACGCAAAATCAAGGAACATAACACCGGTATGACGGAAACTAGGGCGGCAAGAGTGGAACAAAACACCAGGCATAAGGCCGAGCCTTCCACCCTTTACCAAGTATATAGATGCATTAATTAAAATAAGATATATCGTGATATCCCAACAATATCCATGTCCCAACATGGAACAAACTTCATCTTCACCTGCAACTAGCAACGCTATAAGAGGGCTGAGCAAAAGCGGTAACATAGCCAAACAACGGTTTGCTAGGAAAGGTGGGTTAGAGGCTTGACATGGCAATATGGGAGGCATGATATAGCAAGTGGTAGGTAGCACGACATAGCATTAGAGCGAAACAACTAGCAAGCAAGGATAGAAGTGATTTCGAGGGTATGGTCATCTTGCATGAAATCCCGCAAGGAAGAAGAACGAATCCATGAAGAAGACAAACGGACGAAGTCGAACAAATCCTCACAAACGCGACGTTATGTAACTAACCCGAAGAGGCAACACCGGAAAGAAGCAAACAACATGGTAAACAACCATCACAGAAACATGGCATGATGCACAATCAAGTATGATGCATGTCCGGTTTAAAGAGGCATGGCATGGCAAAGTGCACAAACAAAACTACAAGTTAAGTGGAGCTCAATATGCAACGAGTTGCATATTGACGAAACACCACATCAATTGTTTAGTTCTCTCTCGGTTATGTACCCAAAAATATTAAATGTTGACTAACATGGCAAGAGGTGAAGCATAAGTAAACTAACTATTTAGGCAAGTTTAAATGAGGCCGGAACAACAAACAACAATTTCGGAAAATCCTCATGTCCATATTTTAGATTTGGTACTGTTCTGCCTAAAACCATATTTTATTGTTGTTAAACAGTAAAACAAGGTGCACCATGTTAATCTATGCATTTTCCTACCCCATTTACATATCAAGTTTATTTATAATGGAGCTACGGTTATTTAGTTATGAAATAAATCATTTTAACATGGCATTCGAGCAAATTTAAACAAACAGCATTTTAAGCATTTTAAACATGGATGAGAGTGGCATATTATGAAACTAGATGAAATTCTGAGCATTTTACATGTTTACATCATTTTAATCCGATGCACGGTTAAAGAGTTATTATATGCATGATGTTTGAGGGGTTTTCTGTAAAACAGTAAATCCTGGGATAATTGATTAAATCCGTCCAGAGGAAAAAAACACTATACGGGCCGAAACTGCTGGGCGGCTAGGCTGCTCACCATGGGCCAAGGCCCAGGCGGTGGAGAGGTAGGCCGAGACGGACTGGGCCGCGCGGGGACGTGGCTGGCGACGCGGGACGAGCGGAAGCAGAGGAGTGGTCAACGCGGCTGCGCGACTGCAGCCTCCTCCTCTCGAACAGAGGCAGGAGCGGGACTTGGCGGCGCCACACGACGACGGGCGCGGGACAGGTCGATCCGGGGCGGCAACTCCAGATCCAGGCGCGAGGAAGGCCGCCGGTGGCTTGGGCTTCAGGCTCCTGTCCATGGGCATGAAAGAGAGAGAGAGAGATGTGAGGAACAGAGGGAAGCACGGGGAGGAAGGGAGAGACAGGGGAGGAGAGGAGCGGGATGAAGCCGGTCCTTGCCGTGGTCGACGGAGGGCGAGGTCGCCAGCAGCAGGTCGAGCTCCTGTTTGAGGAAGGAGGCGCGCGAGGTGGAGCTTCGGCACGGGAGTTCGAGGCAGCGGGGTCGACGTGCTCGGGAACGAGGGCGCCACGGGAGGAGCACGAGAGGAGCTCGGGGTAGGAGGCGCGCTGGAGCAAGGGCTGGAGGGCTCCTGGTGCTCCGGTGGCTTGGCGTTCGATTTGGAGCAGGGAAGCAGAGGCGGGGCGAGGGACTTGGCGCAGCGACGGGAAGATGGAGGTCGTCGGCGGCACTTGGCGGCGGGGACGGCTGGAGGCGGAGTGAAGGAGGTCCGATGGAGGAGGCGATGGTGGCGTCCTCATGGTGCTGGTTCGGTGGCGTCGGTGTTCCTGTGAAGCAGAGAGAGAGACAGACAGACTAGGTGAGCCGCGGGAAGAAGAGCGATGACGAAGGAGAAAGAAAGAGGAGGGTAGGGAGGAGAAGGAAGCAAAGGCAGTGCAGGGCACTCATCTTCTCGCCGGGGACTCGCCGGAGCGGCGAGGCAAGGTCGGGGCCGATAGGGAGGCGGCGCCGCGGAGCTGCTAGTGGCGGAGGAGCTCGGGCATGAGCTCTTGTTCGATCCAACCGAGAGGAGGACAAGCAGGGACGAGGTGCCTGAGGGGAAGCTTCGGGGCTGGTTCTGGTTGGTGGGATTGGATCGGGGGGAATGAGGAGATCCCGAGGAAGAAAGGGAGGTGGGTGGCGGCGGCTCGGGAATAGGTGGATGGATGGGACAGTATCCCTAGTTTTTAGGGTTAGAGTAGACTGATTATATAGCAGTTGGATTTTTGGGTATGTGCTAATTCGGTCCCTCCGATTAAAATTGAGCGGTCGAGAAAAATAGGCTAGGAAGTCCAAATAAGAAAACGGAGATGTTTAATAGATGTTAGGGGATGATCCGGACCCAACGGTAACGATGGTCCGGTTCGGGTTCGGGGAAGTTTTCGGACACGGGCGAGGGGTCGATGCACTGTGCAGAGAGGTTGAAATGGTCGGACAACAAAAGAACGATTGGTCTTGAGAAAGGTCAACAGAGACGAGGAAGAAGCGGCAACTATCAACGGGTGCAAGTTTTTTGAAAACATGCGATGCGATGCTCATGATGACATGATGAATGCAACAAACAAAATAAAACACACGGCGAACACGAAATATATGGAAGGCGTCTGGAGCATCGGTCTCGGGGCGTTATGACACTCCACCACTACAAGAGGATCTCGTCCCGAGATCTAGGATGGCACCGGAGAGAAACGGAAGAGGAAGAGGTAAAACTAAGTTGCTTCTTTGACAAAAGAGTGAAACCAAAGAACCTTGAGAGATTGAACGAACGAAAAGAGAGAATACAAGGGAGATGAACGAGATTGAAAACACTCCGTTATCAAAGAGGAACAAGGAACATTGCGAGAACCTTTGTAGGTTGAAGAATATGAAACAAGAGCTTAACGGATCAAAAGGAATATGAAAGCACATCGGTAGAAAAGAGAAACAAGGAACACCATGTGAACCTTGGGGTTTGCAAAGCTATGAATGACGAGAACAATGGACGAGAAGTACATGCAAGCACTCCGGTTGAAACGAGATGTACAAGGAACGATAATGATCAATTACGATAGCGCTCCGGTTGGAAATGAAAAGAATAGAATTTGAACTTGGCAAAATGAAAGCACTTGGATGAGACTCCGGTTAGAAGAGGAATGATAGACACAACACTCCGGTTAAAACAAGATAAAGAAGGAATAAGAATGATATAATTTGGGCAGCACTCCGACTATAAATGGAAGGAATTGAACATGATCTTGACAAGATGAGAGGATACTCGATGAAATCGACAACACACTGCCTCCGGAACTAATGAAAGAATGGCACAAGGGGTAAGAAAGATTTCAGACAGTCCTCCGGTTGAGGAAGGAGAAAAAACTTGAAAAGAGGGCACGACACTCCGGTTGGAAATGGATAAGCACGAAAAGAACACGGTCCCCACAATTCGAGATGATGAGCGAAGAGAGAAACATCACCATGCCTCCGGAAACAATGCATGATAGTTAGATAGTTGGAGTGAATAGAACGAAGAATGAAACCAACATCTCCTACCATAAATGAATTTTAAAGAGCATCCTTACGAAGTAGGATTGAACGGAGTTGTTGGAAAACCAACAACGAAAAGAATAAGCTTGTAGTGGGCTTATGGAAACATCTCAAAATTATGAGGTGACAACCCGCCACTAACGGAAACAATTGCTTGCTAGAGATCAACGAAGAGATGAAAACTTCTCTCGCCGAGAGGATAGGAGAAAACTTGGATCATTGATAGACACCACAATTAGCAACATTCCTTCGAGAAGGCTTTAATTGAAATCTATACCAAGATAACTCCAACAAAGAGATTATTATGGGTTGAAACAACTCTTTGACGAAGAAAATATGATGGGTTTAAATATCTCATTCTTGACAACTTGTGAATCATGAAACATGAAGAAAATTATCAAGAATGACATAACACCACCTCAAAAGATAAGAGAGAAAGAATTGCACTTCGGAATGCAATATGAAGAATGCTTGAACTCCTCAAAACAACACATGTGTTGAACACCATGTTTATTTTGGAGTAAGCTTGACGGATCATAACTTTGAGAGAAATCTTGAAGAACAATTGAAGAATGAAAAGAATCTTTGATGAACCACCATGTAGAGCCTCCATGAAGAACTCCGGTAATGAAAGGATGATAAAAAGAAAGAGAAGTTAAAAACACAAGGTGAAGCCTTGCAATGATTTAGATGGAGCTTCGCGACGATATAATCGATAAAACTTGGAACTCCGGAAAGAAAAGATGAACAACTTGGAAACGAGAATTTGATATCATGAACGAACTCCGGAAGAAGGAATTAATCGCTTGGAGGAAAACAAGAATAAGAATTACATTACGCGTATCCTTCACCAATTTAGATTGATGACAAACAACGGATTTTGCATACTACTTATTCTTGTAGAAAGGATTAAGATAGATATTGCGCAAACTTGAATAAGGTCTTGATGGAACCACCGGTGGGATTTGGAAACAACGAATGAATTAATATGATAACCAAGAAAGAGAACTCTTGAACGAACCACCGTAAGAATTGAAAATGAAAGTAGCAAAGGCACAATTTACCGAGAAGAATTGGAAAACGAAAGAAGATACTTGAGGGGATTTAGATACATGAGAACGAAGAGATCGTGAACTGATTAGAGGATATTTGAACGATGCACCAGAATAATATGGAGATGACCGAAGAGACATCAATTTAGAATAATTGGAGAACGAGGCTGAAAACTTAGAACAAAGAAATCTTCTGAAATGATGGCCTTTGGATGATCAAGAAATGAAAACAACTCATGAAATGCTCCGGATGGGTAAGAAAAGAATTCTCACAATCGAAAATAATTATGAGAGGATGGCATAAGCTAGAACTATGAATCTTCAAGAGAACGGTCCAAGATTTAGGAGAAATTCTTCCTCGGTCTTCAAATGTTGAGAATGATGACGAGAAACACCACCATGAATTATTGAGGCACTCCGCAACCATGAAGAATAGAAAGGTTGGATCAACAATGAAAAGAATTTGAAAGATCTTGGAGAAAGACATATGACTGATGAATATTCATTCTTACGTCAAGCTTTGAAAAGATTTGAGAATAACTCCGGAAAATTAGAAGAGTCAGGTAAGATCCTGGGAAAAGACCTGTGGGTTAGGGCCCACTCAAAAGAAACACCATTGAAATGATTTAAAAGAGAGATTGCGCTAGTTGAATTAAATGGCTCAAAAGAGATAACAACCTCGAGATAGCTTGAACAGATTGGGAATGGAAATGTGAGTCTTCTGAGATATCTTGTACACTCCGGAACCAATGAAAATAGTGAGAGGTGAATGATTGAGAGGTACACCGGCATGAGAAAGCATTTGAAAGGAGGAAAGGAATGTGACCAACATTGAAGGCTTGAATTTAGTCCACCGGAGAAGAAAAAGAATGAAGAATGATAAACTTGAAGAACATCTTCATGAGAACCACCGGGTAAGAACATTGATTGAAAAGAATGAAGGGACTTCACATGAATAAAATGGATACTTGGTTAAGAAATCTGAGTCCTTGAAGAAAAAGGTGGGAGGGCGGGAAAACAAAGACAACTTGGGGCATATGGAATAAACACCGTTGAGAAAACTTATAATTGATCTTCCGGATGGGAAGAATGATGGGATCATCTCGAAGAGAAACGCACCGGTTGGAAATAGAATTAATATGGCAATCTCGATGGTCAAGAAGGATTAGTATCCCCATAGAAATGTGAGAACACCGCTTAGAATAAGGTATGGAATCAACACTTGACAATGAAGCAACTCGAATACCACAACTTAAAACAAAACAAACGATTGGCTTGCAAAATAAGCCAGAACAAACATATGATAGAGATTTCGTCCGAAGTTTTCGTGCTGGGGCCCACACGGGCTCGATCGTACAGCACCATCATGTACAAGGCAGTGCACATGACATACGAAGCATCCCCGAGTCGGCATAGCCAAGGACTCTTTACGACACTACGAGACCACTGTAAAACCAACCATGGAAAGGCGGACCACTAGACGTCGAACCCCAATCTCATATCATGCATCTGTCGGAAAGATATCCTAGGGGCTACTTGAATTCCCACTTATAAACTCCCGAAACTTTCTGGTTATGCAATCTGGTGTTGGGGATACAGGGGACACAATATATCTCACCCAAACTAACAATCCCTAGATCCAGCTGTATCCATCCGTCAACACATAACCAAGAAAACTCCGGAAATCGTGTACCTCAACCTTCGAAAAGCATCCGTTATACGAGTTATGGCAATACTCACGAACTCCCGCCCCAGTACTGGGTGGCGTCGAGGTGATCTCACCAACAACTGCATAAAAGAGATTTTCAATGTCGGCGAAACTCAGGTATTCCAGAACTGCAATGATAAAATTGTGACGACAACACCTCGGAGCTCAACTCCCCGGGACACTGCCACAACCCCTAAATGTCAGGAGGCACCAAGAACAATGTTCTCGTCACAAAACCATCGGAACGATTCCAAGATACCTGCGTGATCCTAAAAAAAATTTAGTGAAATTTGAGGAGAGGAAAGTCAAAACATCTACGTCAGGAGGCCTCACCAGAGCGACGAAGGGACTGAGGAGTAAAAAGAATCCTACTCTCCGATATATATAATCCTGAGACTCAAAACATTTTTGTTCTAGACTCAACAACGCCAGCGATTCGATCAAGCAGGGGGCTCCTAAGTCGGGGATGGCTTTGATTACCAACTTGTAACACCCACGATGCGGCTATATCTCCCACGTGTCGAGGCACGACTTAGAGGCATAACCGCATTGTGGTTTTATCGCAAGAAGGGTCATCTTCACACAATCCCATGTAATGAACAAGAATGGAATAAAGAGTTGGCTTACAATCGCCACTTCACACAATACATAAATAAATCATACATCAATCAGAGTACACACATAGGTCCGACTACGGAACCAAAAGAAAAGAAGACAACCCCAAATGCTAGATCCCCAATCGTCCCAACTGGGCTCCACTACTGATCATCAGGAAACGAAACATAGTAACGACCACGTTCCTCGTCGAACTCCCGTTAGAGCTCGGTAGCATCACTCGCACTGGTATCATCGACACCTACAACTGTTGGAAGTATCTGGTGAGTCACGAGGACTCAGCAATCTCACACCCGCGAGATCAAGACTATTTAAGCTTATGGGTAGGAAAGGGGTAATGTGGTGGAGCTGCAGCAAGCACTAGCATGTATGGTGGCTAACATATGCAAATAAGAGCGAGAAGAGGAGCAACGGAACGGTCGTCAACTAGTAATGATCAAGAAGTGATCCTGAACTCCTACTTACGTCAAACATAACCCAAAAACCGTGTTCACTTCCCGGACTCTGCCGAGAAGAGACTATCACGGCTACACACGCGGTTGATGCGTTTCAATTAAGTCGAGTATCAAGTTCTCAACAACCGGATATTAACAAATTCCCATCTGCCACGTAACCGCGGGCACGGCTCTCAAAAGTTTATACCCTGCAGGGGAGTCCCAACTTAGCCCATTATAAACTCTTGCGGTCAACGAAGGGTATTCCTTCTCCCGGGAAGACCTGATCAGTCTCGGAATCCCGATTTACAAGACATTTCGACAATGGTAAAACAAGACTAGCAAAGCCGCCCGATGTGCCGACAAATCCCGATAGGGGCTGCACATATCTCGTTCTCAGGGCAACACCGGATGAGACTAGCTACGAGTAAAACCAGCCCTCAAGTTTCCCCAAGGTGGCCCCGCAGGCAGCTCGGTTCGGACCAACACTCGAAGGAGCACTGACCCGGGGGGTCTAAAATAAAGATGACCCTTGAGTCTGCAGAACCCAAGGGAAAACGGGATATGTGGTAGCAAATGGTAAAACCAAGGTTGGGCCTTGCTGGAGGAGTTTTATTCAAAGCGAACTGTCAAGGGGGTCCCATAAATCACCCAACCGCGTAAGGAACGCAAAATCAAGGAACATAACACTGGTATGACGGAAACTAGGGCGGCAAGAGTGGAACAAAACACCAGGCATAAGGCCGAGCCTTCCACCCTTTACCAAGTATATAGATGCATTAATTAAAATAAGATATATCATGATATCCCAACAATATCCATGTCCCAACATGGAACAAACTTCATCTTCACCTGCAACTAGCAACGCTATAAGAGGGCTGAGCAAAAGCGGTAACATAGCCAAACAACGGTTTGCTAGGAAAGGTGGGTTAGAGGCTTGACATGGCAATATGGGAGGCATGATATAGCAAGTGGTAGGTAGCGCGGCATAGAATTAGAGCTAAACAACTAGCAAGCAAACATAGAAGTGATTTCGAGGGTATGGTCATCTTGCATGAAATCCCGCAAGGAAGAAGAACGAGTCCATGAAGAAGACAAACGGACGAAGTCGAACAAATCCTCACAAACGCGACGTTATGTAACTAACCCGAAGAGGCAACACCGGAAAGAAGCAAACAACATGGTAAACAACCATCACAGAAACATGGCATGATGCACAATCAAGTATGATGCATGTCCGGTTTAAAGAGGCATGGCATGGCAAAGTGCACAAACAAAACTACAAGTTAAGTGGAGCTCAATATGCAACGAGTTGCATATTGACGAAACACCACATCAATTGTTTAGTTCTCTCTCGGTTATGTACCCAAAAATATTAAATGTTGACTAACATGGCAAGAGGTGAAGCATAAGTAAACTAACTATTTAGGCAAGTTTAAATGAGGCCGGAACAACAAACAACAATTCCGGAAAATCCTCATGTCCATATTTTAGATTTGGTACTGTTCTGCCTAAAACCATATTTTATTGTTGTTAAACAGTAAAACAAGGTGCACCATGTTAATCTATGCATTTTCCTACCCCATTTACATATCAAGTTTATTTATAATGGAGCTACGGTTATTTAGTTATGAAATAAATCATTTTAACATGGCATTCGAGCAAATTTAAACAAACAGCATTTTAAACATGGATGAGAGTGGCATATTATGAAACTAGATGAAATTCTGAGCATTTTACATGTTTACATCATTTTAATCCGATGCACGGTTAAAGAGTTATTATATGCATGATGTTTGAGGGGTTTTCTGTAAAACAGTAAATCCTGGGATAATTGATTAAATCCGTCCAGAGGAAAAAAACACTATACGGGCCGAAACTGCTGGGCGGCTAGGCTGCTCACCATGGGCCAAGGCCCAGGCGGTGGAGAGGTAGGCCGAGACGGACTGGGCCGCGCGGGGACGTGGCTGGCGACGCGGGACGAGCGGAAGCAGAGGAGTGGTCAACGCGGCTGCGCGACTGCAGCCTCCTCCTCTCGAACAGAGGCAGGAGCGGGACTTGGCGGCGCCAGACGACGACGGGCGCGGGACAGGTCGATCCGGGGCGGCAACTCCAGATCCAGGCGCGAGGAAGGCCGCCGGTGGCTTGGGCTTCAGGCTCCTGTCCATGGGCATGAAAGAGAGAGAGATATGTGAGGAACAGAGGGAAGCACGGGGAGGAAGGGAGAGACAGGGGAGGAGAGGAGCAGGACGAGGCCGGTCCTTGCCGTGGTCGACGGAGGGCGAGGTCGCCAGCAGCAGGTCGAGCTCCTGTTTGAGGAAGGAGGCGCGCGAGGTGGAGCTTCGGCACGGGAGTTCGAGGCGGCGGGGTCGACGTGCTCGGGAACGAGGGCGCCATGGGAGGAGCATGAGAGGAGCTCGGGGTAGGAGGCGTGCTGGAGCAAGGGCTGGAGGGCTCCTGGTGCTCCGGTGGCTTGGCGTTCGATTTGGAGCAGGGAAGCAGAGGCGGGGCGAGGGACTTGGCGCAGTGACGGGAAGATGGAGGTCGTCGGCGGCACTTGGCGGCGGGGACGGCTGGAGGCAGAGTGAAGGAGGTCCGATGGAGGAGGCGATGGTGGCGTCCTCATGGTGCTGGTTCGGTGGCGTCGGTGTTCCTGTGAAGCAGAGAGAGAGACAGACAGATGAGGTGAGCCGCGGGAAGAAGAGCGATGACGAAGGAGAAAGAAAGAGGAGGGCGGGGAGGAGAAGGAAGCAAAGGCAGTGCAGGGCACTCATCTTCTCGTCGGGGACTCGCCGGAGCGGCGAGGCAAGGTCGGGGCCGATAGGGAGGCGGCGCCGCGGAGCTGCTAGTGGCGGAGGAGCTCGGGCATGAGCTCTTGTTCGATCCAACCGAGAGGAGGACGAGCAGGGACGAGGTGCCTGAGGGGAAGCTTCGGGGCTGGTTCTGGTTGGTGGGATTGGATCGGGGGGAATGAGGAGATCCCGAGGAAGAAAGGGAGGTGGGTGGCGGCGGCTCGGGAATAGGTGGATGGATGGGACAGTATCCCTAGTTTTTAGGGTTAGAGTAGACTGATTATATAGCAGTTGGATTTTTGGGTATGTGCTAATTCGGTCCCTCCGATTAAAATTGAGCGGTCGAGAAAAATAGGCTAGGAAGTCCAAATAAGAAAACGGAGATGTTTAATAGATGTTAGGGGATGATCCGGACCCAACGGTAACGATGGTCCGGTTCGGGTTCGGGGAAGTTTTCGGACATGGGCGAGGGGTCGATGCACTGTGCAGAGAGGTTCAAACGGCCGGACAACAAAAGAACAGTCGGTCTTGAGAAAGGTCAACAGAGACGAGGAAGATGCGGCAACTATCAACGGGTGCAAGTTTTTTGAAAACATGCGATGCAATGCTCATGATGACATGATGAATGCAACAAACAAAATAAAACACACGGCGAACACGAAATATATGGAAGGCATCTGGAGCGTCGGTCTCGGGGCGTTACAGTCAAAGCTTGGAACTTGGTGGTGTCTCGATCCAACATCGGAGAGACGCAATCTTTCCTTATGCCAACCCGCCGAGTCATCCCAAAGACTGGAATCAGACATGGTTCTACTGCCAAGATACTTCTCCGGCTAATGAGAACCCCTTGCCCAGCTTTCGCGCCTCGCGCCTCGAGTCTACTCATCCTTTACCAGACAAGCTATCTGCTGGTGAATGCCAGAAACTTGCCCCCACCATGTCCAAAGTCAAGGCTCTTTTGGGGAATGGTTTGAGTGGTATCGATTTGGTCCGGGTCTGGGTTGCTTGGCGGATCATTCCATAAAGCCGCCATTCCGGTTTGATGTGCACCTATACCGGCGAGCAAAATGATTCTCTGCGGCACAATTCTGTCGATTTACTGGAAGATGTCATTGATGATACGACAAAGTCGCTCTTGAACGAGAGCCTAGCAGATTGTAGCAAGTTTTGCTTAAGTCCCTTCTGCAAAGCTAACCCGGCTCCAACGGTAAGCCGCCAAACTTAAGTATTCTTACTCTCACCCTTAAGGTTTTGTCTTTACTCATACTCTCACTGTTTTTCACAGGCTAGTGATAAATTCTGGAAAGTCAAATATGATCACGAGTCTACTCATCCTTATCAATGGGAGCAGCAAGGACCGGCGGCTCAGATAACTGTCTCTTCAAATCTTCAAAGGCAGCGTTAGCAGCATCACTCCAGACAAAGTCGTCCGTCTTCTTCATCATCTGATACAGTGGTATGGCCTTCTCACCTAACCATCTTATGAACCGGCTTAAGGCAGCAATACGACCCGCCAGACGCTGAACATCATTGATACACGCCGGCTTAGCCAAAGAGGTGATTGCCTTGAACTTCTCTGGGTTAGCCTCAATGCCTCTGTTAGAAACCAGAAAACCCAAAAGCTTGCCTGCTGGCACTCCAAAAACGCATTTGGCCGGGTTAAGCATCATCTTGTAGACCCGGAGATTATCAAAGGTGTAACACCCCAGATGTAACTTTCCATATTTGTAACTCCAACTCTTGCCATTTTTGGCTATGTGTTATGATATTCCCTTCGTGGCCGGGTTTTTGTATTTCGTTTTGCATTTTGTTCATGTCATCCATCTCATATCGTGTCATCATGCGCATCTCATTTGCATACGTGTTCGTCTCATGCATCCGAGCATTTTCCCCGTTGTCCGTTTTGCAATCCGGCACTCCCACATGCACCGACGCACCCCTCTTGTTTCTTTTCGTGAGCGGGTGTTAAACGTTCTCGGAATGGACCGAGGTTTGCCAAGTGGCCTTGGTACACCACCGGTAGACCACCTGTCAAGTTTCGTTCCATTTGGAGGTCGTTTGATGCTCCAACGGTTAACCGGGTAACCGCAAAGGCCTTTTGAGTGTGCAGCCCAACACCCCTCCAAAACAGCCCAATAACCCATCTAAGTCCCCTCCATGCTCTCAGTCGTTCGATCACGATCGTGCGAGCGAAAACCGCACTCCATTTGGAGTCTTCTAGCTCCCTCTACCTATAAATATGTGATCCCCCCGAAATTTTTCGGGCAAAACCCTAGTCTTCCCCTTCCTCCGCACGCCGGACACGTCCGCCCGGCGCCGGACACGTCCGCCGCCGCACCCGAGCCAGCCAGGAGCCACCACGTGGCAGCGCCGCCATCCGCCGCTCCGCCCTCCATCGCCGGCGCTCCTCGCCAGCCGCCGGACCTCGCCGCGCCGCCCGCGCCTCTCTCCGGCGACGCCGTCCCCGACCGCCGGCGCCTCCTCTCTCTCTGTTCGAGCTCCAGCCTCCCCGTCCTTCCAAATCCGGCGAGCGCCCCGGTGAACCTCGAAGACCGCGCCGGATCTGGATCTGACGAGGTTGACTCCCCCCCGTTTTTCCTCCGTCCTGAAGATATCACATTATGTTGCTCTGTTCATCATGGCATATCTCATTGCATACTGCTCCATTTCATGCGTGTGATATATCAGAATGTTCATCACGAGATGCTCTTCATTTTGTTCCATTGTGCCATGCTCGTTTGAGTCCATCTTGATGCCCAAATCTCAGGTGCAAGAGTGCTATATGATGTTTACTGCTGTTACTTATCAGAAATTGATGTTTTGTTATTTTTGTTGCATTTGATGTGTGCATCCTATGGGCATCAGCTCTACAGGTGTTTTGATATATGCCATGCCATATTTACAGAGGTGTATGCCATGTATTTTTGTGATCTATGTGGTGAGTAGCACAAGCATGCAAACTAGGCTTCGTGATGTTTCTGTTTTCAGGGACTTAGGTTTTTGCTAAGTCTTTTATCTGCTATTATTTTGTTGCCATGTATCCATGTGGCTACAGTGAGATCCATGCTTATTTTGAGTATGTTCATTAAGGATGTTTTGTATATATAGTTGTGATCTATCCATACATGTCCCTTTTTGCAATTATGGAGTGCCCTAGCATGTCTTAATCTTGCTCTACTTTTGCTATAAAATATTCCTGGCAGATTGTTAACATGATATTCAATTTTGCCAAGGTTGTTGTAGTTGATCCATACATGCTATGAACTTGCTCTTGCCATGGTTAGCTCCATGAACATGCCATCTTGCTGTAGGTATGCTTGTTTTGTCATGAATTTCTTTGTGATGAGTGAATCGAGCTCACAAAGATGCCTTCATAATTCTGTTTTTGCCATGCTCTGTTTTCTGCCAAGTCTGAAACCTGTTAACGAAACTTGCTATGTTTACATGGGTGCCATCATATCTTCTGTGCATTTTTGGCTCATGGTCAGTAAGGGACTTTTGTTCTATGCATTTAGTAGATTCATGCCATGCCTTGTTTTGCTATGATAAGTTCCTGTAGCATATGTTTTGCTTGCTCTGAACATTGCTACCTGATGCTGTTTCAGCCATGTTCAGTATTTTCACCAAGTCTGTGAAGCTGATATCTTTTGCACTTTTGCGATGCTTGTTTGAACCTGTTATATTGTGACCTAGCCGTAGCTCAGTGTTCATCTTTTGTCAAGCATATTCTGTAGATCACTGCCATATGCTTTGTTGCTATGTTGGGGTGTTGTAGCATAGTTACTTGATGTATCCTATGTGCTATCATGCTGTTAATCGCAGAATCGTGTCATTCTTGTTTTGCTTGCCATTTGCAAACCGTGCATCCGTTTCCGGTGATCTTTATATCGATTTCGACCAAAATCATCTCATCTTTCCAGTGGCATACTTGGTTTGCCAAGTTGATGCCCTGTTCATCCTTTTTCTTCTGGAGCACGCATATGCATCGCATATCACATCTCGCATATCATGCATGTATTGCATCATGTTGCTTGTGCATTTCCCGTGATTGATTGTGGTTTCATTGCTTGTGTTCTTGCTGTGGGTAGATCCGGGAGACGAGTTCGTGAACGAGGAACCTGTTGAGTACGCTTACGAGGATCAAGCTTTCGACAACTCTGAGAACCTTGCAGGCAAGATGACCATACCCTCGAAATCACTTCTATCTTTGCTTTGCTAGTTGTTCATTCTATTGCTATGCTACGCTACCTACCACTTGCTATATCATGCCTCCCATATTTCCATGTCAAGCCTCTAACTATACTTTCCTAGCAAACCGTTGTTTGGCTAAGTTACCGCTTTTGCTCAGCCCTTCTTATAGCGTTGCTAGTTGCAGGTGAAGTTGAAGTTGGTTCCATGTTGGAACATGGATATTTTGGGATATCACAATATCTCGTATTTAATTAATGCATCTTGTTGAGGATATAGACCTTAGAGTCACCCGCCAGGAGGGGCCGGGTTACTCGTACGGTCGTTGCCAGAAGCCCAGAGCCAAGTTTGAAGACGATGGGCCAGAGATGGGCTGAGACCCGGATATGGCTTAAAGGCCCGTAGTTTAATCATTGTTATGGTAGAACTTGTAGTGTAAGGCAAGTATAGTTGAGAGTCCGAGCCGGACACTCTTATGAGCCGGCCGGGACTCTGAGGGCTGCTGGGCGTCAGCCTCCCTATATAAAGGGACGACCCGGCAGCGGTTTAGGGGCGACAACAATCTCATCGAGAGCCGGGCATAGCAAGTTTTAGCTCCCTGGTGATCGTAACCCTAATCAATACCACCTCAACTGGACGTAGGCTTTACCTTCACCGTAAGGGGCCGAACCAGTATAAACCCTCGTGTTCCTTGTCCCACATAACCCCTTCAAGCTTCCTAGTTGCGATGGCTCCACGACTAAGTCCTAGCTCGAGGACATCTGCCGTGACAATTCCACGACAGTTGGCGCCCACCGTGGGGCCAGCGCACGGTGGATTTGAGTTCTTGAAGGGCAGCTTCGAAGGGCTCAAGGGATACGCTGTGGGCCGGATGACCAAGAGTCGTCGCGGCAAGCTCTACATCGACGATGCAGACTGGGGCCCCGACGCCGGCTCAATTGAGTACGGGTACCGGGTCCCCTTCGGCGGAATTCATGTCTTCATTGGCAAGATTGGTGAGCCGGGCCCTGAGCCGGATCTCTGCGCCGATCTCATCGAAACGGCTCAGCGCGCACGACCCGCCCGGGCCCGGCCTGCCTTAAGGCGCGCTTTTGTGGGATGCATCCATGGAGGGCCCTCTGATCCATCTGGGTCTGGTGATGAGGCGGCCGCCGGCTCTGACGGCGAGTCGGCCACCGATGAGTCAAACTCGTTGTACCAACTTCAAGATGGCAGGCTCATGGGTTGTTCCGATGGCGACAGTATTCCGGACCTTTTTGAGCCGCCAAGTCAGGTTGGAGTTTTTATGGCTGGTGCGCAGCCTGTTCAGAACCCCGCTGCTGGATCGGGAAACCCGGTGCCTTCTCCGGCTCAGGTGCTGATGGATCTCACGGACAAGATGACGGCCCTGTTGACCGCCACGGTTGACCCGGCGGATCAAGCCCAGCATGATGCGGAGGTGGCACAGTTGAAATTGGATCTGATAAAAGCTAAAGAGGATCTTGCAGCGGAAGGAATCAGCCTGGCTGCGGAGCGGGCGGCTCTCGATGCCCAGACTCAGCTGATTCAGGCGCAGTCCTTCCAACTCACGATGGATCAGAACGCGGCCAATGAGGTCATGAGAAGGAGGCATCAAAAGGCCCATCTCGACTCCCACCGGTTTACGATCCACGCAACCTCTTCAACACGCCAGGTGCAGGGTCTAGTAACCCGCCAGGGGTCATAGCGCCCGGGTCTGGACCCCTTATTCAGCCACGAGTGATGGGGCCTCCCCAGGTGCCCCCTGCCCCACCTCAGTATGTGCCAATACCCCCGGGTCATTATAATAACCCGCTGGAGAACATGGTCACTGCGGCAGCACGGCTGGCGGCTCTCCCCGTTGACGGCGACTCTCCGACGGCTATTGAACCCGCCGGGTCAGGGAACTCCTTCAGACAGCACTGGCGCAGCAAGAGGCGTACTCCTACAGCCGGGACAGGATCCACTCGACCCCTCGTCCAGGCCAGAGCCCGAGTTACAGCCGGCACATGGTCTCAGCAACCGGCTCAAGTAACGTCCGACGCCATGACCCGCCCCCTGGCCATGGCCCGGCTCATAATGGAGCCTTTTACGCAGCAGGACCAAGCGCGCCAAGAGGCGGAGCAAGTGCCTCAATTGACGGCTTACCAGACCCCCCCCCCGGCTTATCCGACGACTTCCGTTGATGTGGGTATCCCTACCAGGACCGGGGGTGTCCCTTGTTTGGTGCCAGCTATCCGTAATGAACGTCTACCTAAGGACTTCAAGGGCCCTAGGAAGGTGCCTAACTACACAGCTGACTTACAACCCGCAGCCTGGATTGAGAGTTATGAGATGGCTATGGAGCTGCTGGAGGTCAGTGAGGCGGCCATGGCCAAGTATTTCACCATGATGTTAGATGGAACTGCCCGCACTTGGTTGAAAGGGCTACCACCGAATTCCATTGGGTCTTGGGCTGAGCTGAAAGCCCGGTTCATCCAAAACTTCAAAGATACCTGTAGGCAGTCTATGTCAATTGTGGATTTGACTAACTGTAAGCAGCAGGAGGGTGAATCCACGACCCATTGGGTTCGCCGGGTCAAGGAGATCATACATTCATCAGATAAGATGGATGCCGGCTCTGCAGTCTTAATGTTGGAACAAAACTGTCGCTTTGTGCCCCTAAAGATGAAACTCGGGCGGCTTAAACGCGACTGCACTGATATGGGTACACTAATGGCGGCTCTTGTCAAGTACGCCGAGTCCGATGGTACCAAGGATCACCCTTCAGATGATGAAAGGACAGGGAAGGGAAAGAAGAACGGCAATGGCAAGGGTCCTCAGTTTAACCCGGGGAACCAAGGAGGAGGCAAGCGCAAGGCCGATGGCAGCCTAGAGTTTGTAGCCAACGCCAACTCCCAAGGTAATAACCAGCGACGCAAGGGGAGGCCCCCTCCCCGAGGCGGCGGGTCAGGTCCAACGCTGGAGCAGCTGTTGAATGAACCTTGTCCAAGGCATGGCTCTAGAGAGAAGCCAGCGACTCATCTGTGGAAGGATTGCGCGATCATGAAGGCCTTTAAGAATTACAATGGCCCGGGCGGCGGCTCAGGTGCTGGCGGCTTTCATGGCCCGGGCGGCGGCTCAAATTCCGGTCCTCAGAATGGTCAAGGGGGCTTTAATCAACAGGCTGGCCAGGGTCATCAACAGCAGCAGGGGGGTTATCAGACCAATCCAAAGCAGCTAAGCGGTGGACAGTATCATGTGTTTACCACTAGTCTGTGCAAGCGAGATCAGAAGCTTCACAAGAGGGCTGTGAATGCTGTTGAGCCGGCGGTCCCACGCTACTTACGATGGTCTGAGCAGCCCATAGTGTGGAGTAGGGAGGATCACCCTCCTCGGGTGGATAACCCGGGCCACTTGGCCTTAGTGGTGGCTCCTCAAGTGGGAGGATATAAGTTCACAAAGGTGCTCATGGATGGAGGCAGCAGCATCAACATCCTCTATTATGAGACTTTTCGCCGTATGGGGTTGGTTGATAAGAACCTCAGCCAGTCAAACACTATCTTCCATGGTGTGGTACCTGGTAAGTCGGCTTATCCAGTTGGCAAGATCGAATTGGAAGTGGCTTTTGGTGATGAGAACAACTACAGGGTGGAGAAGTTGACCTTTGAGGTGGTCAAGATAAGAAGTCCATACCATGCTATATTTGGACGGCCGGCTTACGCCAAGTTCATGGCACGGCCGTGTTATGTGTACTTACAGCTCAAGATGCCGGGTCACAATGGGACCATTACGGTTCACGGCAGCCGGAAAGTGGCTCTGGAGTGTGAGGAAGGCGACGCGGCTTATGCAGAATCTGTTTGTGCTACAGAGGAGTTGAAGTTTTACAAAGGACAATGTTGACCCAACAGACATGACCTCTCTGAAAAAGCCGACTACGGAGAATGAGCCGGCGATGAAATTTAAGTCGGCTGATGAGACTAAGCTTGTTGATTTTGTTCCAGGAGATTCATCTCAGCAGTTTAGCATCAGTGCCAATCTGGATCCAAAATAGGAAAGCGCGCTCATCGAGTTCATCCGTGAGAATAGGGACATCTTCGCATGGAAACCTTCTGACATGCCAGGTGTACCTAGAGAACTCGCTGAGCATACTCTCAATGTTGATCCGAAATTTAAGCCGGTCAGACAGTTCCTTCGGCGGTTTAATGAAGAGAGGCGGAAAGCCATTGGTGAAGAAGTGGCCCGGCTCTTGGCGGCCGGGTTTATCGTTGAAGTTTTTCACCCAGAGTGGTTGGCTAACCCGGTGCTCGTACTCAAGAAGAACGGCACCTGGCGGATGTGTGTGGACTACACGGACTTGAACAAGGCGTGTCCGGCTGATCCTTTTGCCCTCCCCCGTATTGATCAAATCATTGATGCTACGGCAGGTTGTGCACGTTTAAGTTTCTTGGATGCTTATTCCGGGTATCATCAGATTAAGATGGCAGTTAAGGACCAGGAGAAGACGGCGTTCATCACTCCCTTTGGAGCCTTCTGCTATGTGTCTATGCCCTTTGGACTCAAGTGTGCACAGGCGACTTACCAGCGTTGTGTACAGAACTGTCTTCATAAACAGATCGGGCGCAATGTTCACGCTTACGTGGACGATATTGTGGTTAAATCCATCAAAGAGGAAACCCTGATAGATGATTTAAGGGAAACCTTTGATAATCTCCGGGTCTATAAGATGATGCTTAACCCGGCCAAGTGTGTCTTTGGTGTTCCTGCAGGCAAACTTTGGGCTTCTTGGTTTCTGACAGAGGCATTGAGGCTAACCCGGAGAAGATCAAGGCCATCACCTCCCTGGCTAAGCCGGCGTGTATAAATGACGTTCAGCGCTTGGCGGGTCGCATCGCTGCTTTAAGCCGGTTTATAAGCCGTTTGGGTGAGAAGGCCATGCCCTTATATCAGTTGATGAAGAAAACTGATAACTTTGTCTGGAATGATGCAGCTAATACCGCCTTTGAGGATTTGAAGAAGCAGCTGGCAGAGCCCCCAGTCCTTGCTGCTCCGGTTGATAAGGAGCCCTTGCTACTGTATGTGGCGGCAAACGCACGAGCCGTCAGTGTGGCTATTGTGGTGGAGCGCAAGGAGGAGGGTAAGGAGCATCCGGTTCAGCGGCCGGTTTATTATGTCAGCGAAGTGCTCATTGAGTCCAAGCAGCGGTACCCGCATTGGCAGAAGCTGGTATATGGTGTGTTCATGGCGAGCCGGAAACTTAAGCATTATTTTCAGGGTCATCCCATCACTGTGGTCAGTTCTGCCCCCTTGGTGATATCATTCAAAACAGAGAGGCCACAGGGAGAATTGCTAAGTGGGCTATAGAACTTGGACCTCATGGTCTCAAATATGTGCCACGCACTGCTGTTAAATCTCAGGCCTTGGTGGATTTCATCAATGATTGGACAGAGTCACAAGTGCCCGAGCAAAAGCCGGATAACACTATTGGACTATTCACTTTCGATGGGTCCAGGCAGTTGGAGGGCTCGGGGGCTGGCGTTGTATTGGCTTCCCCTAAAGGTGACAAGTTCCATTATGTGCTACAGTTGATGTTTCCTTGCACTAACAATGCGGCTGAGTACGAGGCCTTGCTCCACGGTCTTCGGATGGCTAAGGAGATGAGCTTGAGCCGGGTAAGGTGCTTTGGTGACTCAGACTTGGTGGCTCAACAAGTATCAGGCACGTGGGATTCTAAGGATCCTCTCATGGCGGCTTATCGCCGCGAGGTCGATGCCATTGCTGGGCACTTTCAGGGCTACCAAGTGGAGCACATTGATCGCAGGAAGAACGAGGCGGCTGATGCTCTAAGCCGGCTAGGCTCTCAGCGAAAGCCGGTGCCGCCTAACACTTTCCTGGACGTCCTGTATAACCCTTCGGTTAAGTTGCCTACAGAGGAAGACTTGGCTATCCCTGACCCGGAGGCACGGCTGGTGGCGGCTCTTCATGTCATACCAGACTGGACAATGCCATATCTGGCTTATATAACCCGGGGAGAGTTGCCTGAGGATGAAACTTTGGCCAGGCAAATAACCCGGCGGGCTAAGTCAATGATCGTTATCGACGGCGAGTTGCATCATCGCAGTGTTTCAGGGGCATTTCAACGTTGTATCTCCCCTGAGGAAGGTCAAGAGATCTTGCGTGAGATCCATGAAGGGGATTGTGGCCATCATGCCGGCTCAAAATCCCTTGTGGCCAAGGCTTTCCGTCATGGTTTTTATTGGTTGACGGCTCATGCTGATGCAGAGGACTTGGTCAGTAAATGTGATGGTTGCCAAAGGTTCTCACGACGGGCTCATGTGCCGGCTCAGGAGTTGAGGATGATCCCAATCACTTGGCCCTTTGCGGTCTGGGGGCTTGATATGGTTGGGCCTTTTAAAAGGTCCAAGGATAAGAAGACCCACCTCTTGGTGGCAGTTGACAAATTCACAAAGTGGGTGGAAGCTGAGCCAGTTAGCAAGTGCGATGCAGCCACGGCGGTTCAATTTATGAAAAAGGTGATTTTCCGCTTTGGCTTTCCGCACAGCATTATAACTGACAATGGCACCAATCTCTCCAAAGGCGCCATGGAAGAGTTTTGTCAACGAGAGCATATCCGACTTGATGTTTCCTCAGTGGCTCATCCTCAATCCAATGGTCAAGCTGAGAGAGCTAACCAGGAGATTCTGAAGGGCATCAAGCCCCGGCTTTTGGTCCCTTTGCAACGGACGCCGGGTTGTTGGGTGGAAGAGTTGCCCTCCGTCTTATGGAGCATCAATACTACTCCTAACAGATCTACAGGCTTCACGCCTTTCTTCATGGTCTATGGAGCAGAAGCAGTCCTCCCCAGCGACATCCGTCACGACTCACCTCGCGTGGCGGCTTATGTTGAGACGGATAATGAACAGGCGCGCCAAGATGCTCTTGACTTGTTGGATGAACAGCGTGATGTGGCAGCAGCCCGTTCAGCGATTTACCAACAAGACCTGCGCCGTTATCATAGCCGCCGGGTCAAATCCCGGGTCTTCCAGGAAGGCGATCTCATGCTCCGTCTCATCTAGGATCAAACAGATGCACACAAGTTATCCCCACCTTGGGAAGGGCCCTTTGTGGTCAGCAAGAACTTGCACAACGGGTCATATTACCTCATTGACATTCGGGAGCACAAAGATTCACGTAAGTCTGAGGAAGAGACCCGTCGGCCGTGGAACATAGCTCAGCTTCGGCCTTACTACACTTGAGCTACCGGCTCTCGTGGTGTACATATTTGTCTCAGCCATGTATATATTATGATAAGCAATAAAGCAGGACCTCTGTCCTTTTTTCTCCTCCAAATATGCACGTGTTGTTTTTATTACAAGATTACATGATGACTTAAAGGAGGATCCGTCTTATGATCGTATTCGAATCTAGCCATAAGCAGTAAAGTCACTTGGGGGCTTCCTGTTCAAACATGGGTCGTATTCGAACCAAAGAGAACATAGCTGTCGATACCCATTTGATTGGCAAAGTGCCGAGCTCATTGGGAGGTTACCTTTGGTCATATTTGAATCATAGTTTAACCCCTCTGAGAACCGACGTGGATCGTATTCGAATCAGCGTCGTTAAACAATTTTAAGAATCACTTGGGGGCTTCCTGTTCAAACATGGGTCGTATTCGAACCAAAGAGAACATAGCTGTCGGTACCCTCTTGATTGGCATCGCCACACCCACTGGGGGCTATATGATCGTATCCGAATCTTGGCTTAACCCCTTTGGGCCGGGTCTCTGGTCGTATTCGAACCGGAAGCCCCTAAAGTTCCTCTGCTTTATCACAAGTTTACTCTGATCATGTCAAGGTGTGTACGGCCGGGTCTCACTTTGCCGGCTTAACTTTGGTTTACAGTGTTCGTTGAACGCCATGGGTGTCATTATGACAGATAAGGCGGAATTAGGATACCAACCTTGTTACCCGGGTTATTTAAACCGGAAGTATGCTTACTGGCCGCTAAGTGTTATTACGGCTATGTCAAGCAGATAATTGAGGACCAGTCTCTTTTTGATTCATATTCCGGGTTATCTATCCAAGACACCTGATTCTCGGGCGGTAAGCCGCCTTGAGACTTGTGATTTGCCTTTTTATGCAGAATACTTAAAGGTACCTCTTTGAGGTTGAGAAAAACAAAGGATGATTATGACCCGGAGAAATATTAAGGAGACAACTTCAAAAGACCTTGGCATTCAATACGTGCACGATGGCACGGCAGAGATAGACTGTTGCACCTACTCTATTACAAAAACTCTTCAAGTCTAAAAGGTGGAACATTGTTTGATAAACCGCCAGCCAAATTATGATGCTTGCTGAGTTGAGGTCCCCGGCTCATTCCTATCTCTCCTCCGGCTGATCCCAAGACCTCGAAGGTTGATGACTTCCAGTTGATGCCGCTGAGAGCTTCGAATTGGGCTTCTTCGTCAATTAACCCGGCCGGGTCAATCTCCGGGGCGAATGTGTGCTGACGAGCCGGCGGGATCAGGTTGAGGGCTTCATAGCGAGGGGTTGGAATCCTCTGATTCTCCGCGTCATAACCCGGCTGGTACTTGGTCAGATCGGTGTCGTTCCCGATGAGGGTGGCCACCGGGCGTACAGCCTTCACACACGCCGCGAAGTCCTTCTGGTCGAAAGCTGAGCCGTCTTCCTTCAGGCTTGGATAACCCAGGGCGATGTCTGCCGGGTCTAGCTCCGGCAGGAATGCCTTGGCCCGGCTCAGCGCGGCGATTGCTCCGGCTCTCGCGGAGGCCCGTCGCAGCTCTTGGATCCGCTGAGGCAGAACGGCGAGCCGGCGCAGGACTTCGGCCAGATGAGTTGGCACCTCGTTGGATAGGGCCACCACAGCTAAGGCACGCTGTGACCCGGTGTAGAGCTGTTCCACCAGGGTGTACACGGCCTTTAACTTGGTGACCACGCTCTGGTTGAGGTTGGCACTCCTGGGACCTGTTTAACAGAATCAGATAAGCCGGTGACAAGGATGAATCATGACATATACAAACTTGATGAAAGCCGGTGAGGCGACTTACCGAAGATAGCGGCCACCATTTGGGAAACCTGGCGCTTTAGGCCGGAGAGCTCGGCGGTCTTCTCAGCGAGAGCCTTCTCCGCCTGTTCCGCCCGGGTCACCAGTGCGGCCTTCTCTTCGACCCAGGCTTTTCTCTCAGCATCAAACTCGGTCTTCAATTTTTCTTGAGTGGCGATGCTGGATACAAACTTGGCGTTTGCCTTCCGGGTCTCCATCTCCTGCATCTTCAGCCGGCTCTTGAGATCCGCAAGGTCCGCCTCTAGTTTCTTGCCAACAGCCTGCATATATTTCCGGGTTATTAACAGTCATTATATAAGTCCCAAGCGTTTTCCAAGCAAAGACACTTGGCACTTGGGGGCTAATGCATATTGAACGTATCTATCTACATACTGCCGGCTCAGTTGAGTAAGCCGGAACCTAAGTCTACAACATATTCAAGCATAAGTCGTCGACTTGGGGGCTAGCATGGCAAAGGTAACTATGCAGTAAGTAAGAAGACAGCAGAAGGATACCTCAGATTTTTGTTGGATCTGGTTGACCATGGCGACCTCAGCGTCCCGGCTCTTGTGTACTTGGCTGATGTAGCCAGAGACAAGCTCTCCAATGCTCAAGTCGGTGTAGCCGGAGAGGTCCAGGTTCACCCGGTGGGGCTGCAGCAACTCCCCCTTCGCGGAGCATTTGGCCAACACGGTCGGTCTCCCCGGCTCAACGAACTCCGTCCGGGTGATTACCACGTCCGGGTCGTCTGCTGGTGGAGCTGAGCCGGAGGCCTCCGGGTTAACCGAAGTTTCGGTCGTTGCCTTGGTAGTCGGGGCAGAGGCCTCAGGTGCCGTGTCCATTGGAGTGGTGGCTTCGGGGGCGGAGGCAGCTGGCGGCTCTTGAGCCGTCGCCTCCGGTTCAGGTACGTCCGGCACTCCGGCTGACCTGGTCTTCTTCGCTCTTTTGGTGAGCTTTGCCTGGGCACTGAAAAGACAGAAGTGTTAGGCACACAAAGAGTAAGTACAGACAAAGATAATGTAAGATGATTGTTGTTACCCGGGCGCAGTCTTGAAGGCCGGCAGATTTGACTGCATGGAGTCACCCGAAGAGGGGGAGGTCTCCTGATAATTGGAGTCAGAAGAGTTGAGTGGCTGACGGATAACACCCGCCAACGGATGAAAAGGGTACAAGTGAGAAAAAACCTCAGTGCGACGCTTCCTTGTTGCGTCGGGTAACCCGGCGGAGAGATCGGTGTCCTTGTTGGTCCGGGTGTGACGCCGGCTTTCGTGAACCTGTCGCTTCAAAAGAAATTGAGGGTCTTGATGAGCTAAAGGATGTGAAAAGCTTACTTTCCGGGTTACCCTTCGGACTTTCAGCTGTGGCAAGGGCTCCGAGTCGGAGGAAAGTGACATTACCTCTTCAACCACCGGGTTACTGGCGCCGGTGTCATCCTGTCAATGAGCAAGTGTTGATAAGGCGGACAGCAACAAACAACAAGTACAGCAAGAATTTAAAGGCTTAGGGGTTACCTCTGACTCGGAGCTGTCGCTTAGTTGCATCAGCTCCGAAGCAGTAGGTCTGCTTCCTTTTTTACGAGGGGCGGCTTTCTTCGCCTTCCTGGCCTTCTTGGCCGCCTCATGGTCATATTTGACCCGCCAGAACTTATCATCAGCCTGAAAAATACAAGGATGAATTCTTAAAACGGTTCAGATGCAAGGTTATATGCAGAAGAGATAAAAGTTAAAGTCAGCGGCTTACCGCTGGGGCTGGGTTGGTCTTGCAGAAGGGGGCTAACCCGGTCCTTCCACAGTCTGCCAGACTCTCGTTTAACAGAGCCTTGGTCTCTTCCTCAGCAACGTCTTCTGGAAGATCATTGCGACTGTGCCTCTGAGGGTCATCCTTTCGCCCGGTGTACTCACACATTAAGCCGGGGCGGCGGCTCAATGGGATCACCCGCCATGAGATCCAGACCCGGACCAGGTCGATTCCGTTCAGACCGTTGCCCAGGAGGGCCTTGATTTTATTGATAGTCGGAAGCAGAGGCTGGCGCTCCGCTGCAGTCAGCTTGTCCGACAGCGGGTGAGTCGGCTCTAGACGTGTTGGGCGAAAGCCGGGCAGCGGGTTTCGTCAGCCGGGGACGTATCTTGGCAGTAGAACCAAGTCATATTCCAGTCCTTGGGGTGGCTCGGCGGCTCTGCGTAAGGGAAAAGACAGTCCCTACGCTGCTGGATGGAGATGCCACCTAACTCCAGACTTGGCCCGTTGGCGCACTCATTTTGGCGGTTTAAGTAAAACAGCTCTCTGAAGAGCAGCAGACTAGGCTCTTCTCCAAGGTACACTTCGCAAAAGACTTGGAAATTGCAGATGTTGGATACGGAGTTGGGTCCTATATCTTGAGGCCGCAAGTCAAAGAAGTTGAGCACGTCCCTGAAAAACTTTGAGCCGGGCGGTGCGAAGCCCCAGCTCATATGATCTGCGAAGATCACTACCTCCCCGTCCCTTGGCTGTGGTCTCTCTTCCGACGGGTCAGGGGCACGGTAGGACATGATTTCCTTCTTAGGCAAATATCCGGACTTAACAAAATTGACCAGGGTCTCGTTGGTGACGTTGGACCTCATCCAGTTGCAAGTGATGGGAGCCTTGGGAGGCATGGTGAAAGTTGGTGGTCTATGACAAAAAGGAAAAGTGTCCGGGTTAATTATAAACCGGAGATCTACAGTTCCAAACTATGGTGGCGGCTTATGAAGGGGACTAATGGTATATACTCAAATACGGTGGTTTTCTTTAAGTCGGAGGATTCTACGAAGCATGGTTTTCTTTAAGTCGGAGGATTCGGCAGCGTGTGGTTTCTTTAACCCGGAATCGTAAGCCGCCAAGATTCAAGGGCTGCAGTTTTTACTAAGTGTGGTAAAACAGGTTTCACATATTGCAGTAACTTTTTTGGATCAAAATGGTCGGGTGAAATGAAAATTTTCTAGACCTAGAAACAGACGAGCGGATGTTCTTGAGCTCGAACGAAGCATCTATACAGTGGAAAGAGATCTACTGGCACTTGAAATGAGGCCTAAACAACTACCGCACTAGTTCTATACAAGGCTAAAGATCAAACAAGTGCAGTGACTACGAGAACTACCGAGGCTTGTGGCAATGGCGATGAACGCGAAGAACACAGACGAACCCTACGGTAGATCTATCTGACAGGGCAGAAGAGACTCACCGGAGTTGGAGAAGAGCGGAAGTCGCCGCCGTTTATCTGGTCCGAGTCAGGGTGATGCAGCGGCCGAGTTGATGAAGACCAGGGGCGCGACGGCGGCGGCAGTGGCAGAGCTCGGGCAGAGGAGCGACGGCGCGAGGAGGAAGAAGAGAGCGTGAGAAGAGCCTGTCGGGCCGGCCTATTTATAAGGCAAGGTCATAAGTGGGCGCGAGATTCAAGGAGACCACGGCGTGGTTATCTCCCCCCCCACGACGCCTCGATTTTCGGAATGACAGTAAAAGCAAAGATCCGTTGCGGATCTGGCGGAGTAAAAAACGGACTTAATGGAGGATGACGTCACGGCGGATTATCCGGAGTCCAGAGGATGACGTCACTCCGGGTTATGGCCTTCACATGAATGGTAAGCCGGAGATTTTTTCTGTCAGAAGAGTTGAAGATTGACGTGAGCCGGCTCAAATCAATCTGGGGCCTAATGTTGAGGATATAGACCTTAGAGTCACCCGCCAGGAGGGGCCGGGTTACTCGTACGGTCGTTGCCAGAAGCCCGGAGCCAAGTTTGAAGACGATGGGCCAGAGATGGGCTGAGACCCGGATATGGCTTAAAGCCCGTAGTTATAATCATTATTATGGTAGAACTTGTAGTGTAAGGCAAGTATAGTTGAGAGTCCGAGCCGGACACTCTTATGAGCCGGCCGGGACTCTGAGGGCTGCTGGGCGTCAGCCTCCCTATATAAAGGGACGACCCGGCAGTGGTTTAGGGGCGAGAACAATCTCATCGAGAGCCGGGATAGCAAGTTTAGCTCCCTGGTGATCGTAACCCTAATCAATACCATCTCAACTGGACGTAGGCCTTTACCTTCACCGTAAGGGGCCGAACCAGTATAAACCCTCGTGTTCCTTGTCCCACTTAACCCCTTCAAGCTTCCTAGTTGCAATGGCTCCACGACTAAGTCCTAGCTCGAGGACATCTGCCGTGACAATTCCACGACACATCTATATATTTGTTAAAGGGTGGGAGGCTCGGCCTTATGCCTGGTGTTTTGTTCCCCGTCATACCGGGATTATGTTCCTTGAGTTTGCGTTCCTTACGAGGTTGGGTGATTTATGGGACCCCCTTGACAGTTCGCCTTGAATAAAACTCTTCCAGCAAGGCCCAACCTTGGTTTTACATTTGCCTACCTAAGCCTTTTTCCCTTGGGTTTTCGCAAGCCCGAGGGTCATCTTTATTTAAACCCCCGGACCAGTGCTCCTTCGAGTGCTGGCCCAAACCGAGCGATGTCCGGCGCCCCCTGG
The DNA here is from genome assembly GCF_018294505.1 of Triticum aestivum. Classification (NCBI taxonomy): domain Eukaryota; kingdom Viridiplantae; phylum Streptophyta; class Magnoliopsida; order Poales; family Poaceae; genus Triticum; species Triticum aestivum. Next base: position 140,322,599 of record NC_057814.1, read on the forward strand.
GAAACCAGGGTCTATGCCAACCCGACGTCTGGCTCATCCGGTGTGCCCTGAGAACGAGATATGTGCAGCTCCTATCGGGATTTGTCGGCACATTCGGGCGGCTTTGTTGGTCTTGTTTTACCATTGTCGAAATGTCTTGTAAACCGGGATTCCGAGACTGATCGGGTCTTCCCGGGAGAAGGTTTATCCTTCATTGACCGTGAGAGCTTATAATGGGCTAAGTTGGGACACCCCTGCAGGGTATTATCTTTCGGAAGCCGTGCCCGCGGTTATGAGGCAGATGGGAATTTGTTAATGTCCGGTTGTAGAGAACTTGACACTTGACTTAATTAAAATACATCAACCGTGTGTGTAGCCGTGATGGTCGCTTTTCGGCGGAGTCCGGGAAGTGAACACGGTTCAGGTTATGAATGAACATAAGTAGTTTCAGGATCACTTCTTGATCATTTCTAGCTTCACGACCGTTGTGTTGCTCCTCTTCTCGCTCTTATTTGCGTATGCTAGCCACCATATATGCTTAGTGCTTGCTGCAGCTCCACCTCATTACCCCGTCCTTTCCTATAAGCTTAAATAGTCTTGATCTCGCGGGTGTGAGATTGCTGAGTCCTCGTGACTCACAGATTCTACCAAAACAGTTGCAGGTGCCGACGATACCAGTGCAGATGACGCAACCGAGCTCAAGTGGGAGTTCGACGAGGAACGTGGTCGTTACTATGTTTCGTTTCCTGATGATCAGTAGTGGAGCCCACTTGGGACGATCGGGGATCTAGCATTTGGGGTTATCTTATTTTCATTTGGATTTGACCGTAGTCGGTCTATGTGTGGATTTTGGATGATGTATGAATTAATTTATGTATTGTGTGAAGTGGCGATTGTAAGCCAACTCTCGTTATCCCATTCTTGTTCATTACATGGGATTGTGTGAAGATGACCCTTCTTGCGACTATACCTACAATGCGGTTATGCCTCTAAGTCATGCCTCGACACGTGGGAGATATAGCCGCATCGTGGGCGTTACAAAAGGTTTCCTTCAGATCATCTATCAAGGTCTCCTTCTCTTTGGACTTCACCACAATGTCATCCACATAAACATGAACATTACGCCCAATCTGATTGTGGAGACAGTTCTGCACACATCGCTGATAAGTCGCCTGAGCACTTTTAAGCCCAAAAGGCATAGATACATAGCAGAAGGCTCCAAACGGAGTAATGAAAGCCATCTTCTCCTGGTCCTTAACTGCCATCTTCATCTGATGATAACCAGAATAAGCATCCAAAAAGCGCAAACGCTCACAACCCGCCGTAGCATCAATGATTCGATCAATGCCAGAGAGAGCGAAGGGATCAGCCGGGCACACTTTGTTTAAATCCGTGTAATCCACACACATACGCCAGGTGTCGTTCTTCTTGAGTAAAAGCACCGGGTTAGCCAACCACTCTGGGTGAAATACTTCAACAATAAACCCGGCCGCCAAGAGCTGGGCCACCTCCTCACCAATAGTTTTACGCCTCTCCTCATTAAACTGCCGAAGAAACTGCTTGACCGGCTTAAATTTTGGATCAATATTAAGAGTGTGCTCAGCGAGTTCTCTCGGTACACCCGGCATGTCATAAGGTTTCCATGCAAAGATATCCCGGTTCTCACGGATGAACTCGATGAGCGCGCTTTCCTATTTGGGATCCAGATTGGCACTGATACTGAACTGCTTAGATGAGTCGCCTGGAACAAAATCAACAAGCTTGGTGTCATCGGCCGACTTAAATTTCATCACTGGCTCGTGTTCCGTGGTTGGCTTCTTCAAAGACGTCATGTCCGCCGGGTCAACATTGTCCTTATAGAACTTCAACTCCTTTGTTGCACAAACAGATTCAGCATAAGCAGTGTCGCCTTCCTCGCATTCCAAAACTATCTTCTGACTCCCATGCACTGTGATGGTGCCCTTGTGACCCGGCATCTTGAGCTGCAGGTAAACATAACACGGCCGTGCCATGAACTTTGCATAAGCCGGCCGTCCAAACAGTGCATGATATGGGCTCCGGATTTTGACCACCTCAAAAGTTAACTTCTCAGCCCTGGAATCATGCTCATCCCCAAAGGCTACTTCCACCTCAATCTTACTCGTTGGGTACGCCGACTTACCGGGCACTACTCCATGAAAAACAGTGTTGGACGTCTTGAGATTTTTATCAGTCAATCCCATGCGATGAAAGGTCACATAATAGAGGATGTTGATGCTGCTGCCTCCATCCATGAGCACTTTTGTGAATTTGTATCCACCAACTTGAGGTGCCACCATTAAGGCCAAGTGACACGGATTGTCAACCCGGGGAGGGTGATCCTCCCTACTCCATAGAATACGTTGCTCATACCATCTCAGATAACGAGGAACTGCCGGCTCAACAGCGTTCACAGCCCTCTTATGAAGTTTCTGGTCCCTTTTGCATAAACTGGTGGTGAACACATGATATTGCCCACTATTCAGCTGCTTTGGGTTACTCTGATACCCGGATTGCTGCTGCTGCTGACCTCCTTGGCTAGATTGCTGATTATAACCACCTTGGTTGCCTTGAGGGCCTTGAAAGTTAGAATTTGAGCCGCCACTCGGGCCATGAAAACCACCACCGCCTGAACCGCCACCGGGTCCATGACTACCGTCGAACATGTTAGAATTCTTGAAAGCCCTCATGATCGTACAGTCTTTCCACAGGTGCGTGGCTGGCTTCTCCCGGGTGTCGTGTCTTGGATAGGGCTCATTTAGCAACTGCTCAAGGGTGGGACCTGACCCGCCAGACCGAGGAGGTGGCCTCCCCTTACGTTGTTGATTATTACCCTGTGCATTAGCCACAAACTCCGAGCTACCGTCAGCCTTACGCTTATTATTACCTCCTTGATTCGCCGGGTTATGCTGAAGACCCTTAGCGTTGCCATTCTTCTTTCCCTTCACTGTCTTCTCTTCATCAGACGCGGGATCCTTGGTACTATCAGAGTCGGCGTATTTGACTAGAGCCGCCATCAGCTGGCCCATGTCATTGCAATCGCGTTTGAGCCGCCCCAGCTTCTGCTTCAGAGGTTCAAAACGGCATTTTTTCTCCAACATTAAGACTGCAGAGCCGGCATCCATCTTATCAGATGAATGTATTATTTCCTTCACCCGGCGCACCCAATGGGTCGTGGACTCACCTTCCTCTTGCTTGCAATTAGTCAAGTCCACAATCGACATGGGCTGCTTGCATGTGTCTTTGAAGTTCTGAATAAACCGGGCCTTTAACTCGGCCCAGGAACCAATGGAATTAGGTGGCAGTCCCTTTAACCAAGTGCGGGCCGTTCCATCCAGCATCATAGTCCATTGCCGCGTCATTGACCTCCAGCAATTCCATGGCCATCTCATAACTTTCAATCCACGCCCCGGGCTGTAAGTCGGCCGTGTAGTTAGGCACCTTTCGAGGCCCCTTGAAATCCTTGGGCAAACGCTCATTACGCAGTGGTGGTACTAAGCAAGGGACACCTCCCGTTCCCGTGGTCGCGCCTGCCTCAATAGAAGTCATCGGATAAACCGGAAAAGACTGATAAGCCGCCCGCTGAGCCGCCTGCTCAATCGCCTGCTGAGCCGCCCGCTCAGCCTCTTGGCGTATCTTGTCCTGATCAACCAAGTTAGGGGCTCCATCACGCGTCGGGTCATGCCCACACGGTTGGTCACGGCGCCGGGCATTGCTTGAAACCGCCGCCGAGTCCATATGCCTGCTATAACTCGAGCTCCGGCTTGGGCGAGGGGTCAAATGAATCATGTCTCGACTGTAAGAATATGCCTCCTGCTGTGCCAGAGCCGTCTGAAGAAGTTCTCTGACCCTTCGTGTTTCGATCGCCGTCGGAGAGTCGCCCTCCACCGGGAGAGCCGCCAATCGTGCCGCCGCAACGATCATGTTCTCCAACGGGTTAGAATAATGACCCGGTGGTGTTAGTACATACTGAGGTGGAGCAGTGTTCACTCGAGGAGGTTCCATCACCCATGGTTGAACCGGCGTCCCAGCTCCGGGCGTCGCAGCCGGGTTTACCTCCGGCGGATTACTGGGGCCTGCACCGGGTGTGCAGAAGAGGTTTCTAGGATCATAAATCGAAGGCAGACGGGACTGGGACTTCTGGCGCCTTCTCCTCATGACCTCATTTGATGCATTTAAATCCATCGTAAGCTGGAACGCTTCTGATTGAAGCTGCTGAGCTCGAGCATCCAAAGCCGCCCGTTCTGTGGCCAGTCTGGTGTCCTCAGCTGCTAGGTTTTCCTTGGCTTGTGCTATTTCCTCACGTAACCGTGCCACTTCTGCGTCATGTTCAGCCTGATTCGCCGGATTAACCGCGGCGGTTAACAGGGTTGTCAACCTATCCGTGAGATCTATCAGCACCTGAGCCGGCGGGCGCACAGGGCCTCCTGCCCCGGCTGCCGTTGATCCGGAGGTTATTGCTGCCGCAGCTGTAGAGTTTTGACCGGGTTGAGTGCCAGCCATGAAGATCCCTACTCTGCTCGGCGGCTCAAAGGGGTCCGGAATACTGCTGCCATCGGAACAGCCCCCAAGCCCGCCGTCTTGTAATTGATACAACGAATCCGTCTCACCCATGGATGACTCACAGTCAGAATAGATGGTCGTCTCACCGCCAGACATGGATCCGTCAAGAAGTTCCCCTCCATGGATGCATCCCACGAAGGCACGCTTCATGGCGGGCGGAGCCCGGGCGGGTCTCGCATGTTGAGCCGTCTCGATGATGTCGGTGCAGATGTCCGGCTCAGGGCCCGGCTCGCCGATCCGGCCGATTAAGACGTGAATTCCGCCGAAGGGGACCTGGTACCCGTACTCAATTAAGCCGGCGTCGGGGCCCCAGCCTGCGTCGTCGATATAGAGCTTGCCGCGACGACTCTTGGTCATCCGGCCCACAGCGTATCCCTTGAGCCCTTCGAAGCTGCCCTTCAAGAACTCAAATCCACCGTGCGCTGGCCCCACGGTGGGCGCCAACTGTCGTGGAATTGACACGGCAGATGTCCTAGCGAAAGGACTTAGTCGTGGAGCCATCGCAACTAGGAAGCAAGAAGGGGTTAGTCGGGGTAAAGGACACGGGGTTATACTAGTTCGGCCCCTTACGGTGGAGGTAAAAGCCTACGATCCAGTTTTGAGTGGGATTGCTTATGTCTCGATAACCAGGGAGCGAATCCGCTTGACCTAGCTCTCGAGTTTATGTTACTTGCCCTGAACCGCCGCCGGGTCGTCCCTTTATATACAGAGGTTGACGCCCAGCGGCTCATAGAGCCCGGCCGGCTCATAGACAGTGTTCGGCTCGGTTTCTCTCTATTCCTGCCTTATAATACAAGTTACACACATATGGCGGTTTATCTCTATGGGCCTTAAGTCACCCTTTGGGCCTTGGGCCCTTAACTAACCCGTCATCTCCAGGAGTCGTCTTAGGCTTCATGAGTCGTCTTAAGTATGACCCGGCACCTCCTGGCGGGTCATACTAATAATTATATCCCCAATAGTTTCTGCTTTCGGTCTACGAGGGTACGTGGACACTCTCCCCGCTCGTTGCTATGCATCTTCTAGATATAGATCTTGCGTGATCGTAGGTAAAATTTTGAAATACTACGTTCCCCAACACCCGGGCGCATCCGAGCTCCCCCATATCCGCCTCATATTTGGACTGGATATGAGGGGTGCCGGTCAGCCCGAGCGTTTGAGGCCCGTTTGAGGCATCCGTCTAGGTCGAAAAATCGTGATCGCTCAGTGATCGGGCGGGCCGCCCAGGCGTTCGAGGAGGGTTTGGAGCGCCCGGCTGTAGATGCTCTAATGCATATGTAAAGATGTAAAATGGCCGACCGCGGCGGGGCTATAGCCGCTATTTGGAATAAAAATTATCATATAGAGCAATATATTCAGATTTAACTAGATGACTCCCCGCGCGTTGCTGCGGGACGTTAGTATGCCAACCAACACACTGAGATGCACATTAAGAAAAGAAATGGCTTTCAAGTGATACAAGGCCTGGTTGTGTGCATCTAAGGATTAACGGGAAGGTAATTTAGCGCAATAGCTACTGTACTATTTAACTTAAATGATTAACTTTCATTGAGTCAGCAACTATATGATCGTATGCAGTTTTGAGATTAACTTCGCGAACATTCCCTGTTCATAGGTAATTAAATAGACTTCACGAATTGACAGTGTTATAAAAGAAATGTGGTGCCGACGCAGAGAAATTGCTATACTCAATCTCAACTGAAATCTTTTAACACACATACCTAAAGAAATAATCGACAACCCTCCATATTTGCAAAAAAATGTGAAAGCAGTAGCGCTAAAATGTCGAGACGAGAAAAGGGGATACGAATGTCAGGTCACAACATCAAATCAAGTGAATCATAAAACAAAGAGAAAAGTATGTTTTTGTCCCTCAAGTTCCCATAAAGTATAGACTTGGTCCCTCAAATTTTTTTGGTATACATCTGGTCCCTCAAGTCTCAAAACCGGATAAGTTTGGTCCTAAACCAGATTTTGAGCACGTTGACCGGTTTTGACCGCAACAAAACCGCCCGATGAACAGTAAATTTGACAAAAAAATAAAAAAAATCAAGAAAATCTGAAATTTTTTGAGGTCGAATATGCTTGCGTACACAAGATGTGAACAAAATTTCGTTCTCTTTCGGCACTCAAGGAGCTCGTGGTAAAAAAACAAAAATATCTGCCTGATGAATAGTAAATTCAAAAAAATCAAAACAAAATCAAAAAAATCTGAAATTGTTTGGGGTTCAATATGCTTACATGCGCAAGGTCCGACCAAAATTTTGTCATGAAATGACATCGGACGGGCTCTAGCAAAAAGAAACAATTTTGGCTATTTTTTTTGAGCAAAATTTTGTTTTATTTTTCACCAGCTCTTAGAGTGTCGAAAGAGCATGAAAAGTTGGTCGCACCTTGCGCATGTAAGCATATTGGATCCAAAAAATCAGATTTTTTTGAAGTTTTTTTTTCAAATTTACTGTTCATCGGGCGGTTTTGTGGCGGTCAAAACCGGTCAACGTGCTCAAAATCTGGTTTAGGACCAAACTTATCCGGTTTTGACACTTGAGGGACCAAATGTATACGAAAAAAATCTTAAGGGACCAATTCTATACTTTATGAGAACTTGAGGGACAAAAACATACTTTTCTCTACAACAAATCGAGACAGAGCAAGGAGAAGAGATGTTAGGCTTTTCTTCGGGCTGGGCTTACAGACCTTGATGTCGACAGCAAGGAGGCGAGAAGACCACTTCTCAAGTCCTCATGGCTCTTGTAGCAAAGGAACACGCAACGCCCGTGGAAGCCCACCGTATCAATACTGAACCGTATCGTGATCTTCTCCCTCCCGAGCTCCTCCAGCTGGAACCTGAACTCCTTGTCCAGATCGGGGCCGCGACGGGGAGGCCGCCTCTGGCGCATCCGAGGCCGCCAGCGCCAGGAGGGCCCGGAGAAGAGCGACGGCATGCGACTGGTTGATTCAGACGTTCTGGCTGGGCGACAATGGAACCATGGCTCAGCCCACATCCCATCGCTCATAGAGGCGTCGAAGGGGAGTCATAGCCGGAGGAGTGGACTGGTTCATAGTTGGAGGAGCCTCCTCCCGCAGAGATTGCATTCCAACCGCCACTCAACGCGAGGATTGGAGAAAGATTTATCCTGTGGAGAAGAAACGGAAGTGGAGAAGGAAGTGGTGCGGTCGGGCCTATAGTGGGGAAACCAATTTAGGACAGTATAACTGCACTTAATCCCAGCCCTCTCAGGCCATCAGTAACCACAGCCGTTTATTTTCACGATTGAGCCAATTCTGGTCGTCTGATCACGGTCAGGGCGCTGTCCCCTCGTTTTTCAGCAAGTGGGCCAGCTGTCCTATAGGGACGTTACTCCCGTGGAAAAATCGAAGTGTGCTGGTTGATTGGTCCTCCGGCTAATTCGGCCTTACGAGCAAGAAGCCCATCTCAGACGAGAAATAACATGACCTCTTTCCTCGCTCTCGCCCCTCCCTCTCCCACGCGGATGACGACGGCGACCGCGGCGTGTCTGCTTCCCATGCTCGTCGCGGTCCTCCCCCCGCGCAGAGACAATTGGGCTTGTAGTGCCTCCCACCTCGACCTCCCGTTCTCGTGGGCCATCCCTCCGGAAACCACCGGCGGCCGGATGGGACCGCAAGCAGCGTCGTCCTTCCCAGATCTCTGGAGCAAGAGGCGTTGCCCCTCCCTCTTCGACGGGAGGCGCCCGTCCCGCAATCCGACTTCGAGTAGCCGCACCCACCGAGACGCACTTGCTCGCGGGCTATGACACCACCCATCCCTAAACCGCTGTTGCCGGCGACGCCTCCGCCAAGGTTGCGGCGATGGAACCCACACCAGGGTTCCGGGTGCTGTTGGGAGGGGTGAGCGTGCGGCATGGGCCGCTGGCCTTTGGGACACATCTCCACACGCATAAGCTGGGATCTTGCAGTGGCGAATGACGCCCCATCTTCCCTTAGCCGGCGACGGTGGATCTACGCGGTGACAGCGCGCACTGCCCCCTCCCTCCACATCTCAATGTCGCAGTCGTCGCCTTCCTCGTCCATCGGAGGTGCTCCACCATCTAAACACTAACCTTCCCTCATCTTATTTCAGATCGTAACTCTGTTTTAATTCAATCATACTCTGTTTTTCTTGTACAAGGGACTCTTGGTGGACAACTTCTTCACCATGGTTCTCCAGCAACTGCACAAGTAGGTCGGTTCTCTCTGCTTGTTGCCCCGCGGAATTCATATTGTAGGTGATGTATGGCGCTGCACAAGAGAGGACATTTGTATGGGAAACAGCTAAATTTCTCCGTGGCATGCTACTGCATGAACAACTGAATCCATAAGCAAGTCTACACACATGAGTTCAGGGTTGAATAGAGTTGTTCCGTCCACATGGTTGGAAATTAAGGTTTTGTGTATACAAAGTTTCTGTATTGTTGGCTTGCCATATTCTTCGGTAGTTACCTGGCCAAGGAACAAGCACGAATTGTGGAAGAAGAGAAGAAAATACTAGAGATTATATGTGTTCGAAATCAAATGCTAGCCCTAGAAATATTAGTCTAACAAATCATATTCTGATGCACCAAGGTTATTGGTTTATCACTTATAGTTCAAATTGTTGTTTTAGTGATGTATAAAAGTCAATACGACTTTGATAATCAAGTTGATCAAATTTCTTCTTTTTATTGCATCTTTTTTCTCTGAACCATTTTGATCCTTTTCTTCCTGAAGAACATAGCTAACGTAGTTTAACTATTAGGTCTTCAGTATAAACTAGCAAGGAAGAAATGTTCTTCAAGTCTCAAGCATTGTTGGGTTCTGACGGTGCGAATATCTTTTACAGTGAGGTAACAACATAACTAGACATGTACAACAAATTTGCAGTCATTATCAGTGTTCTGCCTAGCTCATGGTGCCTTAAGTTGCTTCCATTATCTTTCTATGAATCCGTCAAAGTCTAGCTTTGGTACTGATGCTTTTGTATTCTTACTTGTATTTACTTAACTAAAAGCTACCAACTGAGATACATCATTTCCAAGTTTTTTTCGTATCTACCAGCTTTTGGCTATCCTAGGTGGTGGGAATGGCGCTAGAGGGTTCTCAGTTTAATGCCAAGTATTATGACAACAAGATGTATAGCTGCACTAAGTTACCTCTCTGCCGCTTTTTTATCTTAAACTTTGGAGGTCATCAGAAGCTTTCTTTCTTGTTCGATGACACCATGTACTTTGTGTAATGATTGCAATATTCATGAACCAAGCTGATACAAACCAAATACCTTTGCAAATCAATTTTTGACATGAACTTCGGGATTTTTAACTTCATATGTTGAAGTGCCTACGAATATTGTTGAGATGAACCTCTAAGAGAACCTTCTAAGAGGCATATACGCCTGTGGTATAAAAACTCCTGCCCTTACATGCTGCTTACCAATTTAAATTTTGATCATCTTACAAATCCAACACTTAAATAAATTAATTATTGGTAGGGTGGGAATTTACTATGACGCTTGTGGTATAAAAACTCCCGCCCTTACATACCAATTTAAATTTTGATCACCTTACAAATCCAACACTTCCATAAATTAATTATTGGTAGGGTGGGAATTTACTATGAGTCAGTTAGCAAAGCGGGTCTCACCTGCAGTGGATATGATAAAGATTTCCAGAGCCAGAGGAAGAGAAATAAACCAATATGGTTATTTCTATGATGAAAGGTATGAGAAGTCAGCTTTATTTAAATATGAAACATACATAAATTATTCAGAAATCGTATCATGAGAAGCCCTCACTAAAACCCAACGAAGCGTTGCTGGTTTTTAGCCAAATGTTGGAATGTGGCCAAGCTATGTGATTTCTTTATGCTTGGAGGCAATCGTAATGACATAGACTTACTGTGACCGTTTTTAGTTTACCTTTACATTTAATATGCTCTGTTAGGAAAATGCTATTGAAAGTAAAATATGACATTCAGGTTAATGTACATTTTTTTCTTCATTTCCTTTAACTACTAAATTTGTCTCGAGTCATCTTTAGGCAATCATTTCTTTGATCATACATATCAAAAGCCCCCAAGTTGCTACTCCAAATATTTATTCAAATTTGGGGCATTTGATTTCAGAGTACTGCTTGCTTGGACAATGATGTAGTTTATGATGGACTTTGGATAGTAACTTACATTTTGGAGATCTCTTACCTCTTGATTGAAGTTTGGTGGGGGATGTCGTCCAAATTTTTCTGCCACAAGAGGTTGAGTACAGATACAACATGATGACATTTCTACCACTGGGACACTATTTTAGAACCCAGTGTGGGTTTGGTCATCTGTCACCCATTATTTTTAATATTGGCTTCCCAAAACCACATGTAACTATATAATTTGGTATAAAACATCAAAGCATATATTGTTATTTTTCTTCCGATAAACAGTTGTTTCTTTACATCAATGAGGTAATATGTGATAGTACTAATTAATGTGCTACCGTGAGCAACTATGCTTGATGCTGGTATCGGTTCACAACATTCATTTCGTTGGGAGCTATATTTTGAGGGTCAACCAGGAGAACCTATGGGAATGGTCTTATTTACTCCCTCCGTAAAGGAATCTACGATCGTTTAGATCACTATTTACAAAGGGAGTACTTAACATGTTATCAATCGTCCAGCTTATGTATCTATTTATGACCTAATTTTGGAGCATACCAGATCTTGCTCATGCCACCTTATATTTACATTAATTCCTACCATTAAAAGGACAAATTGACGGGCGCGGCAACGCGCGCCATCCATGATCTAGTCGGGAAGGAAAACGAAGTCATAAGGAAGCGTTGCGGTCGGGCCTAGTGGGCCATTGGCAGAAAACATAGTGGTAAAAATAATCACCAGAAAAGCGATGCGCTGGAAAAATTAAAGATGATAATGCTGATGTGGCACATATGATGAGGTGGATAGGCTGCATGTCAACAGAAATAGTTTAGTGGGGATGAACTATTTAGGTATTATAGATATGAACTCAACTTTCATAACAAACATAGTTCATAATCCAATAACCAAAAGTGCATCATATCAATCAAAGTTCTTGGTCCAACAAATTAAAAGAAATATAAAAACAAACATAGCATCTCAATTTTCGTCCGATCAATTGTCACTAGTCACATTGTAGACATTGACATCATCAACGGCTTCTTTGTCGCCGTTTTCGTGCGTTGATGCATCGCGCGACTCCACTAGAAGCACCTCCAATGTCACTCGTGTTGCCACTGAAGCCACCTCGCATGCCACTCATGTTGCCACCGAAGCCACCTCCCATGCCATTCATGTTTCCATCGAACCCACCTCCCATGCCACCGAAGCCACCATCCATGTTGCCACCAAAGCCACCTCACATGTTGCCACCAAAGGTACCATTCATGGCACCTCCCATCATGTTCATGTAGCCGCCCACTCCACTGCCCTATGGCACTTGCTGGTCCTTCTCCCATTCCACCGCCAATGGCACCTCCCATTCCTCCTCCCATTGCTCCTCCCATTCCACCACCCAAGACACCTCCCATTCCTCCTCCCATCATGATTATCATGAGCATTTGCTTCTTCATGATCATTTCATGGTGACAAAAGCTCAACATACGCCTTTGCTTTGGGGTCGAGGCCACTTGTGTCCATGAACACAAACTTGAGTGCCTTCTCCACCATTTTGAGCTCTTCGGCCGCCACCTTAATCTCCTTGGCCACCGCCAACCTCTCCTCGACCGCCGCCCTCCACCGCTCAACTTCCCCATGGGCGGCAGCGGGGCTTGTGGTGGTGGAGGAGGCGGCCCATGTTCGGCGGCAGTTGCCGCTGGCGGCATCGTATCGGCCGAAGCAGTCGCGACCTCCTTTGTCTTATTTGCTGCTCGAGATGGGCCCGTAGCGGGGTTGCACGCCGTCAGCCGCTTCACGCCCCACCACGGGGCAGCCGGCGGCGCACCTATTCCCGCGGCGGCGACCAGCCGGGGTGAGGCGAAACTGGGGCGGCGGGATGGGGGCGATGTGGCGGTGAAGGCGGGGTCGGTGAAGGTGGTTGCGCAGGCGGCTGCTGCGGCGAGGTGGTTTAGACTGGTAGAGGCGACGTGGGAGGGGGGTCATCGGAGTCGTCCATGGGGTCGGGCGGCGCTCGGGAGACGGGTGGGCGCCTGGAAGTTTCAAATTCGGCGGTTGGTTATTCACGCGCGGATGGGCATTTTACATCACTAGGCGGTCGAGATGCAAATTTGGATCTCCAAGTGTTGTATTTACATCACTTGGAGGAGGTGATGTAAAAATTTATTTTATTTTATTTTCGAAAAGGGGGGTCTCCCCGGCCTCTGCATCAGAGTGATGCATACGGCCATCTTATTAACGAAAGAAAAGGTTCCAACAAGGTTCGAAAGTCTCCGACAGAAAAGTAATAAAAATACAGCTCACACAGAGCAAAAGAGGCTAGACACACAGACTAGCCAAGAAAAGACGCCACATCCGGCTGGCTAAATATAGATAGGTAAACTAATTGCCTATCCTATTACATGACCGCCATCCAAACCGGTTGAAGATATCCCGAGCTACCATCTCCCAGCGGATAGATCCAGTAACCAAATGCTCCCTGGCCACCATCGGAGTGAGTAGTGACCATGAACGGATCATGGCCGTGGCTCGGAAAATAACCTGCAAAAAATGCATACGTGATATTCTGTTAAAAACCAAATCATTTCTGCAAGTCCAGATAGTCCACAACAACGCGCAAACTCCAACACGAATATGTCTCGCTAATTCAGGCTCAACCCCGGTGAGCCATGTCCCAAATAACGTGGTGACAGAATTCGGAGTAGTAATATTAAAAGCAATGTGAACCGTCCGCCAAAGCACTCTGGCAAGCGGGCAATCAAAAAAGAGATGCTTGATTGTCTCGTCCCGATCACAGAAGCTACACCTCGTAGGTCCTGTCCAATTACGCTTAATCAAGTTATCCTTGGTTAAAATAACCTGTTTATGGACAAACCACATAAACACTTTTATTTTCAAAGGAACTTTGACAGCCCAAACATGCTTGGATGTAGGAATGGAGCTCGAATTAATCACATCAATATACATTGATTTAACCGTGAAAACTCCAGACCTAGTCAGTTTCCAGCGCAATTCATCGGGTTGTTGAGAAAGATGGACATCCATTAGTCTCCGAACTAGACGGAGCCAATCTTCCCAACGATTGCCCACTAACGACCGTCTGAACTGAATATTAAGGGGGTTGGATTGAAACACCGTCGCAACGAACACCTCACGTCGTTGAACAATACGATATAAAGACGGATATTGAATGGCCAAGGGTGTCTCACCGAGCCAAGTATCCTCCCAGAATCGTGTACTAGCGCCGTTACCAATAACAACCTTTGTCCTATTAAACAACGATTGTTTGACTTTCATCAGGCCTTTCCAGAACGGCGAGTCAGTTGGCCTGACAGTGACCTAAGATAAGGACTTTGTCTGTAGGTACTTGCTGCGAAGGATTTGGGCCCACATGGCCTCAGTCTCAAAAGAAAGCTTCCACAGCCACTTGCTAAGAAGGCATCTGTTGTTGACTTCAAGATTCTCAATACCAAGACCCCCTTGGTCTTTCGGTCTACAGATGATATCCCATTTTGCAAGTCTGTATTTTCTTTTAAGATCATCACCTTGCCAAAAGAAACGCGATCGATAAAAGTCCAGTCTTTTCCTAACACCAACTGGGACTTGAAAGAACGATAAGAGAAACATAGGCATACTCGTGAGCACCGAATTAATCAAAATTAGTCGGCCTCCATATGACATGAGCTTGCCCTTCCAGCAACTCGTTTTCTTCTCGAACCGGTCTTCGATGCACTTCCATTCTCTATTGGTCAGCTTTCTATGGTGGATTGGAATACCTAGGTAAGAGAAAGGTAAATCCCCCAAATCGCACCCAAACAATTGCCGGTACGCTTCCTGTTCGTCTTTGGCTCTACCAAAGCAGAACAGCTCGCTCTTATGAAAGTTAATCTTTAACCCAGTCAATTGTTCGAAAAGGCATAACACCAGCTTCATATTTCTCGCCTTGGCCAGGTCATGCTCCATAAAGATGATAGTATCATCAGCGTACTGAAGGATGGATACACCTCCATCAACCAGATGAGGTACCAAGGCACCCACTTGACCATTCTCCTTAGCCCTTCCTATCAAGATAGCTAACATGTCAACCACAATGTTAAACAAGATAGGGGACATCGGATCTCCTTGTATTAGGCCTTTATGTGTCTGGAAGTAATGACCAATATCGTCATTCACTTTAATTCCCACACTCCCTTTTTGCGTAAATGATTCAACCTGGCGACGCCAGGCTGCATCAAAACCTTTCATACGCAATGCCTGTTGGAGAAAGGGCCATTTAACCTTATCGTACGCTTTCTCGAAATCCACCTTGAAAATGACACCATCTAACTTCTTGGAATGGATTTCATGGAGTGTTTCATGGAGAACGACCACCCCTTCAAGGATGTTGCGGTCCGGCATGAAAGCGGTTTGGGAATGCTGCACCACAGAATGCGCAATCTGTGTGAGCCTATTAGTCCCGACCTTGGTGAAGATTTTAAAACTAACATTGAGAAGGCAGATCGGTCTGAACTGCTCAATTCTCACAGCATCCGTCTTCTTCGGAAGCAGTGTGATAGTGCCAAAGTTCAAGTGAAATAATTGAAGCTGTCCAGAGAACAAATCATGAAACATAGGTAGCAAATCCCCCTTAATAATATGCCAGCACTTTTTGTAGAACTCCGCCGGAAATCCATCCAGTCCGGGAGCCTTATTATTTTTCAACTGTGCTATAGCATCAAACACCTCCTTCTCCGAAAATGGGGCAACCAGAATATCATTTTCAGCTGCCGAGAGTTGAGGCACATCCTCAGTTCTGGACTCTTCGAGAGATACACAATTATCCTCCAGAGGGCCAAACAACTGCCTATAATACTCGGTTATATAAGTTTTTAGGTTATCATGTCCTAAAATAGTGCCCTCATCTTGCTCGAGTTGGAATATTCTCTTCTTTCTGTGCTTACCATTAGCAATCAGATGAAAGAATTGAGTATTCGCGTCCCCCTGGACCACTTTGCGAACCTTCGCCCGCAGAGCCCACTTCAATTCTTCTTCACGGAGAAGTTCTTTTAACCTCTTCTCTGCATCGGTTTTAACCTGGAGCTCAGCAGGCGTCAAAATCATGGATTCAGCCTTAACATCCAGATTCTGTATAAGAGAGAGAAGCATGTCCTTCTCAGCCTTATATACCCCACTAAGGTGCTTAGCCCAGCCCCGTAAGAAGCTTCTCAAACTCCTAATCTTATTTTGCCAAGACCGCCGTTCTACCGCCTACACCCTTCGCCCATTCCCTAGCGATCAGGTCTAGGAATCCTTCGCGTTCGAACCAGGCCATCTCAAAAGAGAAGGTGTTTTTGTTTCCCACGTGGTTCGGCTCCCCTGAGTCAACGAACAGGGGTGTGTGGTCGGAAAAACCCCGTGAAAGAGCTTGAACCGTCACCAGCGGGAACTTCTGTTCCCACTCCACACTCGCAAGAACGCGATCAAGCTTTTCGTAAGTCGGGTTGGGCAGAGAGTTAGCCCAGGTATACTTTCTACCAGAAAGTTCTATCTCTCTCAGATCCAAACTTTCAATGATAGTATTGAACATGAACGACCATCTGCCGTCAAAATTATCATTATTCTTCTCCTCTCACGGTCATCATAAGACCATAAAAGCGCATAGGCATGATAGGTTAAAATATTGTGACTATAAATTATTTAGAGTTGCTAAATGGAGCAAAAAAGGTAGTTCATACATTGGACAGAGCAGCAAACTATATCAGCAACGTAAATAACATGCAACGTCGGATTGAAATCTACAGAAAATAAAATGATACTAAAGCAGCAATAATTGACATGAATCGGGGGGAGTAGTATTTTTTTTTAAATTGCCAGCCTTCCTATTTTTCACATGCCAGTTGCACTAGCGTAAATTCACAGCACACACAAACAAAAAAAGTTGTACTATCTCTGTTTTCTCGCGGGTACTCAGTTATTAACCTACCCACTCAGTTACACTACCCTACAAAAATATGTTCGCTTAGCCTAGAAGCAAGGAAGAGATATGCATGCCACTGCAAGTATATAAGCAAGGCCCCGTCCCTCCTCTACATTCATCCATCATACAATCCATCTTGAAGGTTTTAATCTGTCATAGAACCCTCTCAATCTTTCACAAGAAAACTAAATGGATCGGTCCATGAAGGTCTTTGTGGTCGTCTTCCTTCTCCTTGTGGCCACAGGTGTGTATGATGCACTTACTATTTAAGATAACTGATGATACTGCTATAATTATGTACTAGTATGAGTATGTGAGATGGCTGATACGCTCTTATCAATTTGCCCGTGTAGGGTTCCAGGGAGCAGTGCAGGTAGCTTTGGCGAGGGAGTGTACGTCACCGAGCCACAAGTTTAAGGGGTTGTGCGTGAGCGACACCAACTGTGCAAGTGTTTGCCTGACAGAGCGTTTCCCCGGAGGCAAGTGCGACGGCATTCGGCAGCGTTGTTTATGCACCGAGAAATGCTAGATGGCCCTGTTTTCGTCTTGGATACGTACATGCTTCCGTGTAATATTGATTGAATAATACTAGATCTGCATCTATGCATGTATGATGCATATGTGAGTGCTACCTCTAGGAAGTACATGAACATCATGTAATCCGAACAAAGTTTCAACAGGGAACCAGTTCAAGTTGAATAACCCAAGACCCCAGAATTGGAGCTGCTACTGTTTTGGCGGTTGAAACGAATATAAGCTTAAAAACTATAGAACAAATGAGACATGAAGCTTTACTAGAAGTCTAGAAGGGAAGTCATAATTCGTAAGAAAGTGGGAGCAGACATAGCACGACAGCTGAAGATTTGGCCACCACGAACATAAAATTGGGTGCCTTCTCCTCCACCATCTTGAGCTCTTCGGCCGCCACCTTTCTTTCCTTGGCCGCCGCCCTCCGCCGCTCGGCTTCCCTCCTCTCTTCCATTTATTTTGACTTCAACTTTTTTTCTTCGGCATAGTCTTTCCTTGCAGTGACAATGGCGTCAAACCCTTATTTAAGATCATTGTCTCCAGCCTTCGAACCCTTTGTTTTCTTATTTCCATCCAGCCTATATGACTTGGTCGCCGAGTGAGGAGTGGGGCTCCTTCTCTCCTTACCACAGACATCATCATCAATCCTCACGATCAACAACCACACTTTTCTTCTTCGAAGCATCATAAACTTCTCAAGTCTTTCACTTCTTCTCATCCTTGAGCTCCTTGTAGCAATTGATGAAAAGTGAAGGCTTTTCCTTTCTTTTTCCTCTTCTCTCCTTTGTTGTTTCTTTCTTGAAACAATCCTTGCGCAGTCATTTTCTACAACGAAACAACAAAAGCGACATCATCAATTTAGGAACATATGCAGACTTGGGCAATGTAGAGAAAACAAACACAAGTAGCAAGCAATTACCATGTCACTATCACCGCAACCACTAGAGTTGATGCAACCAACATTTGTTAAGCAACCCGTCCACTTTTGGCATTCGGCATTGACGGTGCCCCAACGTTGACGAATAAAATCCCTTGATCTATAGTGTCCACTAGTATTGCACTCATCAAAATATTCCTTGATGCAGTCCCAATAGGTGTTCGCGGCTGGGTCACTCCCCACGGATGCATCAATGGAGATTCGCTTCCACGCAGTGCAAATCAAGCCATCTTCGGCGTTGGTATAATTTGTGCTTCTTCCCTTGAAAATAAAGCCCTCATTGTCCATGTCGAGATTATCATCATCAAATTGAGTATCACATTCTTGTGATGCATACTCTTGAGAGAAATAATCTTCGTTTACGCCATTTGTCACGTGCATGAATGCTTCATCATCAAGACTACAAGTGGACGTACACACAATCTCACATTCTACTCGTACCAGAAATGAAAATAACATACAAAAAGAAAAAAAAATACCTTTGCAAATTTCGTCGAGCACATTGGAGGCGGTGTCGCGGGCGTGGCCGAGTCTTCCTCCATGGGCGGCGGCGGGGCTTGCGGTGGTGGAGGAGGCCCATGTTCGGTGGCAGTTGCCGCGGCCGCCAGCGGCATCGAATCGGCCGAAGCAGCCGCAGTCGCCTTTTTCATCTTCACCACTCGAGATTGAGTCGTGGCGGGGTTGCACACCGTCGGCCGCTTCGCGCCTCCACCATGGGGTTTAGCCGCCGGCTGCTTCATCACCGGCGGCGCACCTGTTCCTGCCGCAGCGACCGACCGAGGTGAGGCGAAACCGGGGCAACGGGATGGGGCGGCATGGCGGCGGAGGCGGGGTCGGTGAAGGTGATTGCGCAAGCGGCAGCCGTGACGAGGTGGGTCAGACCAGCGGAGGTTGCGGCTGGGAGGGGGGGTCATCGGTGTCGGCCATGGGGCTAAGCGGCAGCTTGCGACCAGCGGTCGGGAGACGGGCGGGCGGCTGAAAGTTTCAGATTCGGCGGTTGGCTGTTCACGCGCGGCTGGGCGTTTTACATCACCAGGCGGCTGGAGATGCAAATTTGGATCTCCAAGTGTTATATTTTACATAACTTGGGGTAGGTGATGTAAAAATTTATACATCAGCATCATCTGTTAGAGCAGCGTTTTTCTTTTTGGCCTTGAAGATGTAAAAAGCTGTTATTTATATACCTACATCATCTATTGGAGATGCTCTCACATCATAAGACCATAAGAGCTCATAGGCCTGATAGGTTAAAATATTATGATTATACATTATTTAGACTTGCTAAATGGAGCAAAAAAGTTACCCCTTTGTAAACTAATATAAGAGCGTTTAGATCACTAAAGTAGTAATCTAAACGCTCTTATATTAATTTACGGAGGGAGTAGTTCATACATTGAACAGAGCAGCAAAATATATCAGCAACGTAAATAACATGCAACATCGGACTGAAATCTATAGAAAATAAAATGATACTAAAACAGCGACAATTAATATGAATCCAAGGTAGTAGTATTTTTTGATTTTTTTGCCAGCCCTCCCACTTTTCATTTTTCACATGTCAGTCGCACCAACGTAAATTTACGCACACACAAACAAAAAAGGTTGTACTATCTCTGTTTCTTGCGGGTACTCAGTTATTACACTACCCACTCAGTTATACTACCCTACAAAAATACGTTCGCTTAGCCTGGAAGCAAGGAAGATATATGCGTGCACTGCAAGTATATAAGCAAGCCCCCCTCCCTCCTCTACATTCATCCATCATACAATCCATCTTGAAGGTCTTAATCTGTCATAGAACCCTCTCGATCTTTCACAAGAAAACTAAATGGATCGGTCCATGAAGGTCTTTGTGGTCGTCTTCCTGCTCCTTGTGGCCACAGGTGTGTATGCTGTACTTACTGTTTAAGATAACTGATAATACTGCTAAATTATGTACCGAAACGTCGTATATTTTGGAACGGAGGTAGTATGTGAGATGGCTGATTTGCTCTATCAATTTGCCCGTGTAGGGTTCCAGGGACCGGTGCAAGTAGCTTTGGCGAGGGATTGTACTTCACAGAGCCACGAGTTTGTGGGGATGTGCCTGAGTGACCGCAACTGTGCAAGTGTTTGCCAGACCGAGTATTTCACCGGAGGCAAGTGCGACCACCGACGTTGTGTCTGCACCAAGGACTGCTAGATGGCCCCTGTAATCTTCTTGCACACATGGTTCCGTGTAATAATAATAATAATAATAACTGAATAATAATACTAGATCTGCATCTATGCATGTATGATGCATATGTGAGTGCTACTCCTAGAAAGTACATGAACATCATATAATCCGAACAAAGTTTCAGCAGGGAACCAGTTCAAGTTGAATAATCCAACACTCCGGAACTGGAGCGGCTACCGTTCTCGGGACTGAAACGAATATAAGCTTAAAAACTGGAACAAATGAGACATGAAATGTTACTAGAACTCTAGAAGTCTAGAAGGGAAGTCATATTTCGTAAGGAAGAAAGAAAAGTAAATCGTGGGAGTAGACATAGCACCACACCTGAAGATTTGGCCAAGACTTGGTGAAGAACCAAAAGTACCTAAGAATCTACACAGATTACAAGAATCGAACTTGCAGGAGTAACTTTTGCAGAATTGCTGCTATGTATACAGAAGTATTGTGGAGATAAGAGATCTAAGAATCTAATTCAACAATCTACATATTTTAGACCAATTCAATTTTTTTCAAAAAGAGGGGACATCCCTCGGCCTCTGCATCATACAACCTTTTATTTATCATATCAAAGTTCATCATCCAACCATAACAAAGTTCAACTAATAAAGTGTCGCATATGACTGCGCGAAGGGTAAATAAAATAGTAAAAAAATCATAGGAAAATGGGCCTCATGCATCACAAATCCTACTAGTAGGCCGCCAACCAAATCGGTTGAACAAATCCCGAGAGACCATCTCCCATCGGTTGCACCCAAAGACCGTGGGCACCCGATCCTCCTCCTTGCAATGTAATGACCACGTATGGATCCAGCTGTAGCCTTGAAGATAACCTGTAAAAAATTCGGAACTTTCGTTCTGTTAAAAATACAATCATTACAAGTGTTCCAAATGGCCTAAAGTAAAGCACAAATTCCCACACGGATCTGAGACTTAAACTTGGGGTGCACCCCTACTAACCAGTTTCCAAACATATCCGTACTACTCGTAGGTGTAGGTAGGTTGAAAGCTATATGGGCCGTTCCCCATAGTAGCTTGGCAAGTGGGCATTGAAGAAATAGATGCTGAATCGACTCCTCATTGCCACAAAAGCAACACTTAGTGCATCCTTGCCAATCTCTTTTTTTCAGATTATCTTTTGTCAGGATGACCTTGCGATCCAAATACCACATGAAGATTTTTATTTTCAGTGGGACTTTAATTTTCCATATATACTTGCGGTGAAAAGGTTGTCCTCATTGATGAGGTCTGTATGCATGGATTTGACTGTGAAGTCACCAGAAGTAGTTAACTTCCAACGGAATGTGTCTGCTTCGTGTGAAACGTTAACCATCATCAACATGCCAACAAGGTCTAACCAGTCTGTCCATTTGTCCCCAGTCAGTTGTATTCTAAAGGCAACATTCAACGGTATGTGGTCCATCACAGAGACAACGGAGACATCTTTCCGCTGCACAATATGATAGAGACGGGGGTATTGCATGGCTAGTGGCAATGTCCCCTAGCCATGTATCTTCCCAGAACCTTGTAGTTAGACCATTTCCTACAATGAACGTCCCTCTGCGAAAAAAATCATTTTTAACTCCCATGAGTCCTTTCCAGAAAGGCGAGTCTGTTGGTTTTGCCTGAACCTCAGAGAGGGTTTTTGAATGAAGGTACTTATTCCTAAGTAATTCTTGCCAAACCCCATCCTCGGTAAGTATCTTGTAAAGCCATTTGCTCAACAAACACTTATTTTTAGTCTCAAGGTCTTCCACCCCTAGACCTCCTTGGTCTTTAGGGCGACAGATCACATCCCACCTTGCCAGGCGGTATTTACGCTTATGTTCATCAGACTGCCAGAAAAACCTGGATCTGTAGTAATCCAATCTTTCTCTTACCCCTTTAGGTATTTGAAAGAAAGATAACATGAACATAGGTAAGCTTGTGAGAACGGCATTGATTAAGGTGAGCCTTGCCCCATAAGACATAAGCTTACCAATCCAACAACTCAACTTTTTCTCAAATCGATCCTCAATACCTTTCCATTCCTTATTAAGAAGTTTACGGAAATGGATTGGGATACCAAGGTATCTAAAGGGAAAAGAGACTGACTCACAACCAAAAGTTGTTTGTATTGATCCTCTTCTTCTTTGGCTTGTCCAAAGCACAAGAGTTCGCTCTTGTGGAAGTTAATTTTGAGACCAGATAACTGCTCGAATAAACAAACAATAATTTTCATATTCTTTGCATTTTCAATGTCATGTTCCATGAATATGATGGTGTCATCGGCATACTGAAGTACCGATACCCCACCGTCCACAAGATGAGGAATTAAGCCCGCAACATGACCTCCTTCCTTGGCTCGGCTAATGAGAACCGCTAGAAGGTCTGCCACAATGTTGAAAAGAATAGGCGACATAGGGCATCCCTGTCGCAAACCCTTTTGTGTCTGGAAATAGTGACCAATGTCATTATTTACATTGACACCTACGCCGCCCCCTTTCACAAATGTGTTAATCCATTGGCACCATTTTCTCGGGAAGCCTTTCATGCGCATACATTGTTGCAAGAATGGTCATTTAACTTTGTCATAGGCTTTTTCAAAATCCACTTTGAAGACAACTCCATCAAGTTTCTTCGAGTGTAACTCGTGAATCGTTTCATGCAAGACAACAACCCCCTCCAGGATGTGTCTGAAGGAAATATGCCCTAGAGGCAATAATAAAGTTATTATTTATTTCCTTATTTCATGATAAATGTTTATTATTCATGCTAGAATTGTAATAACCGGAAACATAATACATGTGTGAATACATAGACAAACATAGTGTCACTAGTATGCCTCTACTTGACTAGCTCGTTGATCAAAGATGGTTGAGTTTCCTAGCCATAGACATGAGTTGTCATTTGATTAACGGGATCACATCATTAGGAATGACGTGATTGACTTGACCCATTTCGTTAGCTTAGCACTTGATCGTTTAGTTTACTGCTATTGCTTTCTCCATGACTTATACATGTTCCTATGACTATGAGACTGTCCAACTCCCGAATACCAGAGGAACACTTTGTGTGCTACCAAACGTCACAAGGTAACTAGGTGATTATAAAGGTGCTCTACAGGTGTCTCCGATGATGTTCGTTGAGTTGGCATAGATCGAGAATAGGATTTGTCACTCCGATTGTCGGAGAGGTATCTCTGGGCCCTCTCGGTAATGCACATCACTATAAGCCTTGCAAGCAATGTGACTAATGAGATAGTTGCGGGATGATGCATTACGGAATGAGTAAAGAGACTTGCCGGTAACGAGATTGAGCTAGGTATTGAGATACTGACGATCGAATCTCGGGCAAGTAACATACCGATGACAAAGGGAACAACGTATGTTGTTATGCGGTTTGACTGATAAAGATCTTCGTAGAATATGTAGGAACCAATATGAGCATCCAGGTTCTGCTATTGGTTATTGACCGGAGACGTGTCTCGGTCATGTCTACATAGTTCTTGAACCCGTAGGGTCCGCACGCTTAACGTTCGGTGACGATCGGTATTATGAGTTTATGTGTTTTGATGTACCGAAGGTAGTTCGGAGTCCCAGATGAGATCGGGGACATGACGAGGAGTCTCGAAATGGTCGAGACATAAAGATCGATATATTGGACGACTATATTCGGACATCGGAAAGGTTCCGAGTGGTTTGGGTATTTATCGGGGTACCGGAGAGTTACGGGAATTCGCCGGGGAGTATATGGGCCTTATTGGGCTTTAGGGGAAAGAGAGAAGGGAGGTTGCGCGCCCCCCAAGGCCTAGTCCAAATTGGACTAGGGGGAGGGGCGGCGCCCCCTCCTTCCTTCTCTTCTCTTTTCCCTTTCCTTCTCTCCTACTCCTACTACATGGAAGGGGGGAATCCTACTCCCGGTGGGAGTAGGACTCCTCCAGGGCGCGCCATAGCTAGGCCGGCCCTTCCCCCTCCTCCACTCCTTTATATACGTGGCCAGGGGGCACCCCATAGACACACAGGTTGATCATTGATCTCTCTTAGTCGTGTGCGGTGCCCCCCTCCACCATAATCCACCTCGGTCATATCGTAGCGGTGCTTAGGCGAAGCCCTGCGTCGGTAGCTTCATCAACACCGTCACCAAGCCGTCGTGCTGATGAAGCTCTCCCCCGAAGCTCTACTGGATCGTGAGTTCGCGGGACGTCACCGAGCTGAAGTGTGCTGAACGCGGAGGTGTCGTACATTCGGTACTGAGGATCGGTCGATCGTGAAGACGTACGACTACATCAACCGCGTTGTCATAACGCTTCCGCTTACGGTTTACGATGGTACGTAGACGACACTCTCCCCTCTCGTTGCTATGCATCACCATGATCTTGCGTGTACATAGGAATTTTTTTGAAATTACTACGTTCCCCAACAGTGGCATCCGAGCCAGGTTTATGCGTAGATGTTATATGCACGAATAGAACACAAGTGAGTTGTGGGCGATACAAGTCATATTACTTACCAGCATGTCATACTTTGGTTCGGCGGTATTGTTGGATGAAGCGGCCCGGGCCGACATTACGCGTACGCTTACGCGAGACTGGTTCTACTGACGTGCTTCGCACACAGGTGGCTGGCGGGTGTCCGTTTCTCCAACTTTAGTTGAATCGAGTGTGGCTACGCCCGGTCCTTGTGAAGGTTAAAACAACACTAACTTGACGAAATATCGTTGTGGTTTTGATGCGTATGTAAGAACGGTTCTTGCTCAGCCCGTAGCAGCCACGTAAAACTTGCAACAATAAAGTAGAGGACGTCTAACTTGTTTTTGCAGGGCATGCTGTGATGTGATATGGTCAAGACATGATGCTAAATTTTATTGTATAAGATGATCATGTTTTGTAACCGAGTTATCGGCAACTGGCAGGAGCCATATGGTTGTCGCTTTATTGTATGAAATGCAATCGCCATGTAATTGCTTTACTTTATCACTAAGCGGTAGCGATAGTCGTAGAAGCAATAGTTGATGAGACGACAACGATGCTACGATGGAGATCAAGGTGTCGCGCCGGTGACAATGGTGATCATAACGGTGCTTTGGAGATGGAGATCAAAGGCACAAGATGATGATGGCCATATCATATCACTTATATTGATTGCATGTGATGTTTATCCTTTATGCATCTTATTCTGCTTTGTTTGACGGTAGCATTATAAGATGATCTCTCACTAAATTTCAAGGTAAAAGTGTTCTCCATGAGTATGCACCGTTGCCAAAGTTCGTCGTGCCGAGACACCACGTGATGATCGGGTGTGATAAGCTCAACGTTCATCTACAATGGGTGTAAGACAGTTTTGCACATGCAGAATACTCGGGTTAAACTTGACGAGCCTAGCATATGCAGATATGGCCTCGGAACACTGAGGCCGAAAGGTCGAGCGTGAATCATATAGTAGATATGATCAACATAGTGATGTTCACCATTGAAAACTACTCCATTTCACGTGATGATCGGTTGTGGTTTAGTTGATATGGATCACGTGATCACTTAGATTATTAGAGGGATGTCTATCTAAGTGGGAGTTCTTAAGTAATATGATTAATTGAACTTTAATTTATCATGAACTTAGTCCTGGTAGTATTAGCAAATCTATGTTGTAGATCAATAGCTCACGATGTTGCTCCCCGTTTATTTTGATATGTTCCTAGAGAAAAACTATGTTGAAAGATTTTAGTAGCAATGATGCGGACTTGGTCCGTGATCTGAGGATTATCCTCATTGATGCACAGAAGAATTATGTCCTTGATGCACCGCTAGGTGACGGACCTATTGCAGGAGCATATGCAGACGTTATGAATGTTTGGCAAAGCTCGGCATGATGACTACTTGATAGTTTAGTGCACCATGCTTTACGGCTAAGAATCGGGGCTTTAAAGACGTTTTGAACGCCACGGAGCATATTAGATGTACCAAGAGTTGAAATTAGCATTTCAAACTCATGCCCATGTCGAAAGGTGTGAGACCTTTGACAAGTACTTTGCCTACAAGATGGAGGAGAATAGCTCAGCTAGTGAGCATGTGCTCAGAATGTCTGAGTACTACAATCACTTGAATCAAGTCGGAGTTAATCTTCCAGATAAGATAGTGATTGACAGAGTTCTCTAGTCACTATCACCAAGTTACTAGAACTTCGTGATGAACTATAATATGCAAGGGATAACGAAAACGATTCCCAAGCTCTTCGTGATGCTGAAATAGACGAAGGTAGAAATCAAGAAAAGTATCAAGTGTTGATGGTTGACAAGACCACTAGTTTCAAGAAAAGGGCAAAGGGAAGAAGGAACGGCAAGCAAGTTGCTGCTCCCGTGAAGAAGCCCAAAGCTAGACGCAAGTCTGAAACTGAGTGATTCTACTGCAAAGGAAATGGTCACTGGAAGTGGAACTGCCCTAGATACTTGGCAGATAAGAAGGATGGCAAAGTAAACAAAGGTATATTGGATATACATGTTATTGATGTGTACTTTACTAGTGTTTATAGCAACTCCTCGGCATTTGATACTGATTCAGTTGCTAAGAGTAGTAACTCGAAACGGGAGTTGCAGAATGAACAGAAACTAGTTAAGGGCGAGGTGACGATGTGTGTTGGAAGTAGTTCCAAGATTGATATGATCATCATCGCACACTCCCTATACTTTCGGGATTAGTGTTGAACCTAAATAAGTGTTATTTGGTGTTTGCGTTGAGCATGAATATGATTTGATCATGTTTATTGCAATACGGTTATTCATTTAAGTTAGAGAATAATTGTTGTTCTGTTTACATGAATAAAACCTTCTATGGTCATACACCCAATGAAAATGGTTTGTTGGGTCTCGATCGTAGTGATACACATATTCATAATATTGAAGCCAAAAGATGCAAAGTTAATAAAGATAGTGCAACTTATTTGTGGCACTGTCGTTTAGGTCATATTGGTGTAAAGCGCATGAATAAACTCCATGCTGATGGGATTTTGGAATCACTTTATTATGAATCACTTGATGCTTGCGAACCATGCCTTATGGGCAAGATGACTAAAACTTCGTTCTCCGGAACAATGGAGCGAGCAACTGACTTATTGGAAATAATACATACTGATGTATGAAATCCGATGAGTGTTGAGGCTCGCGGCGGGTATCGTTATTTTCTGACCTTCACAGATGATTTGAGCAGATATGGGTATATATACTTGATGAAACATAAGTCTGAAACATTTGAAAAGTTCATATAATTTCAAAGTGAAGTGGAAAATCATCGTAACAAGAAAATAAAGTTTATACGATCTGATCGCGGAGGGGAATATTTGAGTTACGAGTTTGGTCTTCATTTGAAACAATGCAGAATAGTTTCGCAACTCACGCCACCTGTGTGATGCCCGGATAATTATGCTACAGTAAACCTACGCTAATGATGCCACGTCACCTCTGTTAGTGTTGATAATCTCGCGTTAGTTCAAAAACCAATTCAAATTCAAAATTAAATAAAAGGCAAACAACAAAAGTTTTCAAACTTTAAAACTAAAATGTTCGGGTTGTGCCAAATAATGCGTAGGTAATTATGGTGGAGAACCACACTTTTATAAAAATGTTCAAATATTCAAATGGTAATAAAACAGTAGCAAAACTATTATTTAAATACTTTAAATACTCAACAATTACAAAATATTTTATTTAGGTGCCAAGTTAATTGTGGCAGTGGACTAATTAGTAATACTAATTTAGGTGCTCATTTGGCATTTTACAAAACTAAAATAAAATGTAACTAAAATAAAACAGAAAAGAAACACACACAAAAATGAAAAAAAAAAACCCGGCCAATTGGGCTTTGGCCCACCAGGCCGCACCCACCGGGCCGCCAGGCCGGCCCACCCTGCCGCGGACTCCCCCCACTCCCCTTATCCACTCACCCGAAACCCTAACCAACCACCCGCACCCCCACTCGCTCTCTCCCCCTCCCTTCGATCCAGTTCTGGATCGGGATCGGGCCGACGACCACGCCCCGACGCCGTCGCCCTGACCTCGCCGCCTCATCCTCAACCGCCCATCACCGGACCGCCTCGCCTCCCCCTCTTCCCCGATCTGGATGCGCCGCCGCCCGAGGAGCTCGCCGGAGGCCACGACGCCGGAGCCACCCCGTCGGCCTGCATCCTCTCCGCCGCTCGTCCCCCTCGCCCTCCTCGCGCCCCGCTACCCTGACCCTACTCCTCCTCTGTGAGCTCCCGCCCCCTCTCCTCGCACTCCCTCGCCCCGCGACCATCGCCACGCCCCGCGCGCTCCGGCCCCGCGCTCACCGCGGGCGGGCCGCGCCCTGGACACGGGCGGCACCGACCGGCCGTGCCCGTCGTCCCGCGCCCTCTACCGCCCCGGGGCCGCGGCCTCCTCCCTGTGCTGGCCTCACCCCGCCATCGTCTACGCGCGCGCCCACCGTGGCCGGGTCCTCGCACGCGCGCCCTGCCTCGCTCCGGGGACACGCCCTGCCTCGCTCCGGGGACGCGCTCGTCGCGCCCGCGACCTCCCGTGGCCGCGCCCGGAGTTCTTCTCCCCCTGCGCCTGCTCCATTCCCTCCGCGCCCTGGCCGCACCCACCGGCGCCCAGCCGCGCGTGCCCGTCTCGCTCCACCGTGGCCGTGGTCGCCGACCGGGTTCGCCACCTCGTCGCCTCGGGTCCGCCCGATGGGTGCCTCGCCTGCAACGGCGCCCGTTGCCCAGCGCCCGCTCGGGTGACACCCGCACCCGAGCGCCCGAACCCGTTAAGGCCCCTAGCCCAATGACAGGGGGGCCCCGCCCCTAAAACGTTTAAAAAAAGAATAAAAAAATAAAAAAATATTAATTAATTAATTAACTAAATTAATTAACTTAGTTAATTGAGTTTGATTAACTTAATCAATTAACTAAACTAATTAATCATGATTAGTTAGTCTAGTGTATGACATGCGGGACCCACACATAGTTGACCCAGTCAACTGCACAGTTGACTGCTGACGTCAGCATGATGACATGCTGACGTCATCTTTTACTATTCTGGATAATGTTGATTAAATTAATTAAATAAATCCTAAAAATGATTTAAATCTTTAAAAATTAATATAAAATAATCCGTAGCTCGGATGAAAAAACTTTGTACATGAAAGTTGCTCAGAACGACGAGACGAATCCGAATACGTAGTTCGTTCGTCCGCCACGCGTCCCTAGCATAGTGAACCTGCAACATTTCACCTCCGGTTCATCTGTCCGAAAACGTGAAACACCGGGGATATTTTCCCGGATGTTTCCCCCCTTCGCCGGTATCACTTACTACCGCGTTAGGGCATACCTAGCACCGCGTTTTGCCTCCTTATGTTTTGTGATGCTTTGTTTGCTCCGTATTTACTGTTTTTCCCCCTCTCCTTCTCCGGTAGACTACGAGACCGACGCTGCTGCTACCCAGTTCGGCTACGGAGTTGACGGCCCCTCCTTCTTGCCAGAGCAACCAGGCAAGCCCCCCCTTGATCACCAGATATCGCCTATTCTTCTCTATACTGTTTGCATTAGAGTAGTGTAGCATGTTACTGCTTCCCGTTAATCCTATCCTAATGCATAGCCTGTCATTGTTGCTACAGTTGTTACCCTTACCTGCTATCCTACTGCTTAGAATAGGATGCTAGTTTATTCCATCAGTGGCCCTACACTCTTGTCCGTCTGCCATGCTATACTACTGGGCCGTGATCACTTTGGGAGGTGATCACGGGTATATACTATATACATTATATACATGACACATGTGGTGACTAAAGTCGGGTCGGCTCGAGGAGTACCCGCAAGTTATTCTGATGAGGGGGCTGAAAGGACAGGTGGCTCCACCCCGGTAGAGGTGGGCCTGGGTTCCTGACGGCCCCCGACTGTTACTTTGTGGCGGAGCGACAGGGCAGGTTGAGACCACCTAGGAGAGAGGTGGGCCTGGCCCTGGTCGGTGTTCGCAGATACTTAACACGCTTAACGAGTTCTGGGTATTTGATCTGAGTCTGGCCATTTGGTCTATACGCACTAACCATCTACGCGGGAGTAGTTATGGGTATCCCGCGTCGTGGTATCAGCCGAAGCTCTTTTTGACGTCATCGACTGAGTGGTGCGCGCCGCATTGGACCGTAAGCTCGCGCTTGTATTAAGGGGGCTAGGTCTGCTTCCGGCCGCGTACGCAACGTGCAGGTGTGCATAGGGCGATGGGCCCAGACCCCTGCGTGCATAGGGTTTAGACCGGCGTGCTGACCTCTCTGTTGAGCCTAGGTGGGGCTGCGACGTGTTGATCTTCCGAGGCCGGGCATGACCCAGAAAAGTGTGTCCGGCCAAATGGGATCGAGCGTGTTGGGTTATGTGGTGCACCCCTGCAGGGAAGTTTATCTATTCGAATAGCCGTGTCCCTCGGTAAAAGGACGACCCGGAGTTGTACCTTGACCTTATGACAACTAGAACCGGATACTGAATAAAATACACCCTTCCAAGTGCCAGATACAACCCGGTGATCGCTCTCTAACAGGGCGATGAGGAGGGGATCGCCGGGTAGGATTATGCTATGCGATGCTACTTGGAGGACTTCAAACTACTCTCTTCTACATGCTGCAAGATGGGGATGGCCAGAAGCGTAGTCTTCGACAGGATTAGCTATCCCCCTCTTATTTTGGCATTCTGCAGTTCAGTCCACTGATATGCCCTTTACACATATACCCATGCATATGTAGTGTAGCTCCTTGCTTGCGGGTACTTTGGATGAGTACTCACGGTTGCCTTTCTCCCTCTTTTCCCCCCTTTCCTTTCTACTTGGTTGTCGCAACCAGATGCTGGAGTCCAGGAGCCAGACGCCACTGTCGACGACGACTCCTACGACACTGGAGGTGCCTACTACTACGTGCATCCCGCTGACGACGACCAGGAGTAGTTAGGAGGATCCCAGGCAGGAGGCCTGCGCCTCATTCGGTCTGTATCCCAGTTTGTGCTAGCCTTCTTAAGGCAAACTTGTTTAACTTATGTCTGTACTCAGATATTGTTGCTTCCGCTGACTCGTCTGTGATCGAGCACTTGTATTCGAGCCCTCGAGGCCCCTGGCTTGTATTATGATGCTTGTATGACTTATTTATGTTGTAGAGTTGTGTTGTGATATCTTCCCGTGAGTCCCTGATCTTGATCGTACACATTTGCATGCATGATTAGTGTACGGTCAAATCGGGGGCGTCACAACCTGGAACACCACAGCGTAATGGAGTGTCCGAACATTGTAACCGTACTTTATTAGATATGGTGCAATCTATGATGTCTCTTACCGATTTACCACTATCATTTTGTGGTTATGCATTAGAGACAGCTGCATTCACGTTAAATAGGGCACCATCTAAATCCGTTGAGACGACACCATATGAACTGTGGTTTGGCAAGAAACCAGAGTTGTCGTTTCTTAAAGTTTGGGGTTGCGATGCTTATGTGAAAAGGTTTCATCTTTATAAGCTCGAACCCAAATCGGAGAAATGTGTGTTCATAGGATACCTAAAGGAGACTGTTGGATACACCTTCTATCACAGGTCCGAAGGCAAGACATTCGTTATTAAGAATGGATCCTTTCTAGAGAAGGAGTTTCTCTCGAAAGAAGTGAGTGGGAGGAAAGTAGAACTTGATGAGGTAATTGTACCTGCTCTCTTATTGGAAAGTAGTTCATCACAGAAATCTGTTCATGTGACTCCTACACCAATTAGTGAGGAAGCTAATGATGATGATCATATAACTTCAGATCAAGGTACTACCGAACCTCGTAGGTCAACCAGAGTAAGATCCGCACCAGAGTGGTACGGTAATCCTGTTCTGGAGGTCATGTTACTTGACCATGACGAACCTACGAACTATGAGAAAGCGATGATGAGCCCAGATTCCGCAAAATGGCTTGAGGCCATGAAATCTGAGATGGGATCCATGTATGAGAACAAAGTGTGGACTTTGGTTGACTTCCCCGATGATCGGCAAGCCATAGAAAATAAATGGATCTTCAAGAAGAAGACTGACGCTGACGGTAATGTTACTGTCTACAAAGCTCGACTTGTTGCGAAAGGTTTTCAACAAGTTCAAGGGGTTGACTACGATGAGACTTTCTCACCCGTAGCTATGCTTAAGTCTGTCCGAATCATGTTAGAAGTTGCCGCATTCTATGATTATGAAATTTGGCAAATGGATGTCAAAACTGCATTCATGAATGGATTTCTAGAAGAAGAGTTGTATATGATGCAACCAGAAGGTTTTGTCGATCTTAAAGGTGCTACCAAAATGTGCAAGCTCCAGCAATCCATCTATGGACTGGTGCAAGCATCTCGGAGTTGGAATATACGCTTTGATGAGTTGATCAAAGCATATAGTTTTATACAGGCTTGCGGTGAAGCCTGTATTTACAAGAAAGTGAGTGGGAGCACTACACCATTTCTGATAAGTATATGTAAATGACATATTGTTAATCGAAAATAATGTAGAATTTTCTGGAAAGCATAAAGGAGTATTTGAAAGGAGTTTTTCAAAGAAATACCTCGGTGAAGCTGCTTACATATTGAGCATCAAGATCTATAGAGATAGATCAAGACGCTTGATAAGTTTTTTCAATGAGTACATACCTTGACAAGTTTTTGAAGTAGTTAAAGAAAGAGTTCTTGCCTGTGTTGCAAGGTGTGAAGTTGAGTAAGACTCAAAGCCCGACCACGACAGAAGATAGAAAGAGAATGAAAGTCATTCCCTATGCCTCAACCATAGGTTCTATAAAGTATGTCATGTTGTGTACCAGATCTATTGTATACCCTACACTGAGTTTAGCAAGGGAGTACAATAGTGATCTAGGAGTAGATCACTGGATAGCGGTCAAAATTATCCTTAGTGGAATAAGGATATGTTTCTCGATTATGGAGGTGACAAAAGGTTCGTCGTAAAGGGTTACGTCGATGCAAGTTTTGATGTTGATCCAGATGACTCTAAGTCTCAATCTGGATGCATATTGAAAGTGGGAGCAATTAGCTAGAGTAGCTCCGTGCAGAGCATTGTTGACATAGAAATTTGCAAAATACATACGGATCTGAATGTGGCAGACCCGTTGACTAAACTTCTCTCACAAGCAAAACATGATCACACCTTAGTACTCTTTGGGTGTTAATCATATGGCGATGTGAACTAGATTACTGACTCTAGTAAACCCTTTGAGTGTTGGCCACATGGCGATGTGAACTATGGGTGTTAATCACATGGTGATGTGAACTATTGGTATTAAATCACATGACGATGTGAACCAGATTATTGACTCTAGTGCAAGTGGGAGACTGAAGGAAATATGCCCTAGAGGCAATAATAAAGTTATTATTTATTTCCTTATTTCATGGTAAATGTTTATTATTCATGTTAGAATTGTATTAACCGGAAATATAATACATGTGTGAATACATAGACAAACATAGTGTCACTAGTATGCCTCTACTTGACTAGCTCGTTGATCAAAGATGGTTGAGTTTCCTAGCCATAGACATGACTTGTCATTTGATTAACGGGATCGCATCATTAGGAATGATGTGATTGACTTGACCCATTTCGTTAGCTTAGCACTCGATCGTTTAGTATGTTGCTATTGCTTTCTTCATGACTTATACATGTTCCTATGACTATGAGATTATGCAACTCCCGTTTACCGGAGGAACACTTTGTGTGCTACCAAACGTCACAACGTAACTGGGTGATTATAAAGGTGCTCTACAGGTGTCTTCGATGGTGTTCGTTGAGTTGGCATAGATCGAGAATAGGATTTGTCACTCCGATCGTCGGAGAGGTATCTCTGGGCTCTCTCGGTAATGCACATCACTATAAGCCTTGCAAGCAATGTGACTAATGAGATAGTTGCGGGATGATGCATTACGGAACGAGTAAAGAGACTTGCCGGTAACGAGATTGAGCTAGGTATTGAGATACCGACGATCGAATCTCGGGCAAATAACATACCGATGACAAAGGGAACAATGTATGTTGTTATGCGATTTGACCGATAAAGATCTTCGTAGAATATGTAGGAACCAATATGAGCATCCAGGTTCCGCTATTGGTTATTGACCGGAGACGTGTCTCGGTCATGTCTACATAGTTCTCGAACCCGTAGGGTCCGCACGCTTAACGTTCGGTGACGATCAGTATTATGAGTTTATGTGTTTTGATGTACCGAAGGTAGTTCGGAGTCCCACATGACATCGGGGACATGACGAGGAGTCTCGAAATGGTCGAGACGTAAAGATCGATATATTGGACCACTATATTCGGACATCGGAAAGGTTCCGAGTGGTTCGGGTATTTATCGGAGTACCGGAGAGTTACGGGAATTCGTCGGGGAGTATATGGGCCTTATTGAGATCTAGGGGAAAGAGAGAAGGGAGGTTGCGCGTCCCCCCAAGGCCTAGTCCGAATTGGACTAGGGGGAGGGGCGGCGCCCCCTCCTTCCTTCTCTTCTCTTTTCCCTTTCCTTCTCTCCTACTCCTACTACATGGAAGGGGGGGAATCCTACTACCGGTGGGAATAGGACTCCTCCAGGGCGCACCATAGCTAGGCCGGCCCTCCCCCCTCCTCCACTCCTTTATATACGTGGTCAGGGGGCACCCCATAGACACACAAGTTGATCATTGATCTCTCTTAGCCGTTTGCAGTGTCCCCCTCCACCATAATCCACTTCGGTCGTATCGTAGTGGTGCTTAGGCGAAGCCCTGCGTCGGTAGCTTCATCAACACCGTCACCACGCCGTCGTGCTGACGAAGCTCTTCCTCGAAGCTCTACTGGATCATGAGTTCGCGGAACGTCACCGAGCTGAACGTGTGCTGAACACGGAGGTGTCGTACGTTCGGTACTGAGGATCGGTCGATCGTGAAGACGTACGGCTACATCAACCACGTTGTCATAACGCTTCCGCTTACGGTCTACGAGGGTACGTAGATGACACTCTCCCCTCTCGTTGCTATGCATCACCATGATCTTGCGTGTACGTAGGAATTTTTTTGAAATTACTACGTTCCCCAACAGTGTCGCCCTGGCATGAACGCTGACTGGGTCGGTCTCACCACTTTCGTGAATATTTTGAAACTTACATTTAGAAGACAAGTTGGTCGAAACTGCTGAATCTTAATAGCATCTTCCTTCTTAGGAAGAAGGGTAATAATACCAAAATTTAACTTATACAAAGCTAAATTCTCATTATATAATTCAGCAAATATAGGCAAAAAGTCGCCTTTTATGACCGTCCAGAACATCTGATAGAACTCCGCCGGGAACCCATCTGGTCCCATCCGCTGAAAGAGAAAAAGAAAAAATTAGACCAATTCATTATGTTGACCTGAAGGACAAAGAAAGTAACACCCCAGATCTACTGTCCAGACTCACATACCTCAGTGACAGGACAAGATATGCCAAGATGGACGACAGTGGGGCTGAGGAACCCCACTTCCCTCTACTCCCGCCTACGCCTGCATGTGTAAGTAGCTTGGGAGCTTCGAACACTGTTTTTTTCACCTGGATTTTCATTAAAAAAAGAGGCCAATATACCTCGAGAGGTACACACACAGAGAGAGAGGGTGCAACACTGTTTTTTCTCTCTTCTGCATCAACTGTATAGTCTGTCTAACTATGGGCGTGTTCGGATGCTCTCCGCTCCCGGAGTTGGTGGAGCGACGCCGAACAGGTAAACTCCGTGGAGTAGAAAACGGGGAGTGGAGCTGGTTACAGGCGAAAAATGCGGAGCTACTATTTCTGAGGTCTCAGATCTTTAAATCAAGGAGTTGATAAGATTTACGAAGAAACTGCCACCGCCAAGTGAAAACGGTTCGCGACCCACGCCCAGCTCGCTCGTTCCTGTTTCTCTGCCGAGCTCCACGTGAATAGGGAGCAGAGTTGCTTGCCGAACATCTCGTACTAGCGCTATTTTCTACACGGAGTGGCATTTCTGGTGGAGAAGCGGGAGTTGAGGATTCAGAGGAGCTGGAGCATCTCCGCCCTATATATGAGATTTGTGATTTTCAGAAGTGTCATTTTATAACGGAGGCTTCCACATATTTTCGTCTTGGTTTGTGCACAGCCAAGAAAAACTTCTTACATATAAATTTAGCCCAAAAGATAGCAGTAAACCAATCCAG
Organism: Triticum aestivum; assembly: GCF_018294505.1. Lineage (NCBI taxonomy): Eukaryota > Viridiplantae > Streptophyta > Magnoliopsida > Poales > Poaceae > Triticum > Triticum aestivum. The sequence continues at coordinate 140,359,085 of NC_057814.1, forward strand.
ATATGTCGCGAACATTTTCTAATTTCCTAATTGTTTTTGAATTTCTGAATTAAATCTGAAAATGGGGAGAATTTTTGAAATTCTAAATAGTTTTCGAAAAGCAAGAACTATTTTTGAAATTTCCAAAAAAATCAAAAACACAATTATTTTTAATTTGTGAACAAAATTTGAAAACAGAAACATGTTTTGAATTTTTCAAACATTTGTTAACATTTTAAACAATATTGGAATGCCAAAAAATTTAATTTTTTAAAAGAAACTTGAAAAGGAAAAGAAGTAAAAAAAAGGAAAAGGAAAAAAACCATAAAAACCAGGTACAATTAGAAAACAGTTTAGGAACCTTCTAGACGGTTTCCCAAAGCGGTCAGGTTGGGAGCACCTATTGGACGCTCTTTGCATCCAACAGCGCGCTGCCGCACAGACAGACCCACAACTGGGCCGGCCCACGAACAGGAAACAAACGAGAGCGCGACATAAAAAAAACAGGAAACGAACATGGCGCTGACAGGTGTCGAACTTGCAACTTTTGATTCACAACGTTCGCAACCAGCCACTAGAACATACAGCTGTTTCTGCTATAACTGAAGCGCGATTTGTTTCTTAATCTCACTAAAGTGGCACCTTAAAAACAATCTTCACAAAATTTCGAACGTTTCTTGAAAATTTACGAAAACAACTAAATGTCAAATTTTGTTCTAAAAATGATAATATTTTTGTAATTCCAAACAATTTTTTATTCTGCATATTTTTTGAAAATCGTGAAAACCTGAACATTTTCTATTTGTGAATTTTTTCAAAAAAAGAAAACAATTTTCGAAAATCTAAACAAAATTAGAAAACACGAACATATTTTTAAATCCGCAAACATTTTTTTAATTCACAAACATATTTTATATCAATGAACAGATTTTTATCTATGAACAATTTTAGAAAATGAGAATATTTTCATTGGGAAACACAAACAAGTTTCGAAGTTCTAAACAAAATTAAAAAATGAGAACAAAAATTAACCTCTGGAAAGATTTTTTTAAAATACAAACAAATTTTGAAACACTGAAATTTTTGAAAACATGAATAATTTTTGAAATTCTGAATATTTATTGAAATTGTGAACAAAATTTGAAACTCTGGACATTTTATAAAAACCTGAAGAAAATTTAGGAAAACAATAAAATGACAAATTTTGTACCGAAAACGATAATATTTTCATAATTCCAACCAATTTTGTACTATGTATATTTTTTGAAAATCGTGAAATCCCAAAAAGTATTTGATTTGTGATTTTTTCAGAAAAAGGAAATAGTTTTCGAAATTCCACAAAATTAGAAAACACGAACATATTTTGAAATCTGCGAACATTTTAAATTTCGCATACATCTTTTATATCTATGAACAACTTTTGATCTATGAACAATTTTAGTAAACGAGAACATTTTTATTGGAAAACACAATCAAACTTTGAAAAATAAAACAAGTTTCGAAGTTCTAAACAAAATTTAAAAAATGAGAACAAAAATTAACCACCGGAATTTTTTTAGAAAATTTAAACAAATTTTGAAACACTGAATTTTTTGAAAACATGAATAATTTTTTTAATTCAGAACATTTATTGAAATTGTGAACAAAATTTGAAACTCTGGACATTTTATGAAAACCTGAAGAAAATTTAGGAAAACAATAAAATGCCAAATTTTGTTCCGAAAACGATAATATTTTTGTAATTCCAACCATTTTTGTACTCCGCATATTTTTTGAAAATCGTGAAATCCCAAAAAGTATTTGATTTGCGATTTTTTTCCAAAAAAAGGAAACAATTTTCGAAATTCCAAACAAAATTAGAAAACATGAACATATTTTGAAATCTGCAAACATTTTTAATTTCGCAAACATCTTTTATATCTATGAACAACTTTTGATCTATGAACAATTTTAGTAAATGAGAACATTTTTATTGGAAAACACAAACAAACTTTGAAAAATTAGATCAAATTTTGAAATTCTAAACAAATGTCTAAAAATGAGAACAAAAAATAACATTCCGAACAATTTTTCAGAAACACAAACAAATTTTGAAACACTAATTTTTTTGAAAACATGAACAATTGTTGAAATTTAGAACATTTTTTTACATTTGAACGAAATTTGAAACTCTGAACATTTTATGAAAACATTGAGAATACATGATGATTTTATGAAAACATGAAGAATACATGATGATTTTATGAAAACATGAAGAATACATGAACATTTTTTGAAATGCAAGAAACTTTTTAATACACTAAAATATTTTGAATATGTGAACATTTTTTTTGGTAACACAGACAATCTTGTAAAAAATAGAACATATTTTGAAATTACCACACTTTTTTTGAATTTGTGAACTAAATTGCGAAATGGGAATATTTATTAAAATTAAGAAACATATTTTGGATTTGTGAACAAAAGTTTGAAACGAGAACATATTTTGAAATTTAGTAACATTTTCGGATTTTATGAACCAATTGTTTCATAATGTTAACATTTTCTGAAGTCCTAAATTTTTTATGGATTTGTGAATTTTTTTTATATCCCAACTTTGTTGGAAAAGAAAAAAACGAAAAAAAAGACAGAAAAAGAAAGAAAGAAACAGAAGCAGAAAAACGAAAAAAGAAAAAACTGTACAAGGAACCTTCTAAACGTTTCCCAAAACTAGAAAAAACGGCTGGGAATCTTCTAGAACTTTCACAAAATCGGAACTCCCAAGCGATTGAAACAGTGGGAGATGGGCCCGCCCATGTGGTTGCGCACCTGTGCGATTACCCGACACTGACGCAGAGAGCGTCCAATAGGGTTTTGGGGGTCCCTAGCTGACGCTCGCGAGCGTCAATCTGACGTACTTTCGCGCAGGGTGCGGTCTTAACGGGCCAGCCCATTCCGTGGCGTTCATATCGAGTCGCTACTTAAAATCCATAAAAATGGACGCATTCTTGAGGAATCGAACTCGCCACCACACGATACAAAATACCTGTTCCTTACCAGTTGAGCTTGCAAGTTTCAATGTCTTTTAGACTGCGCGCGTATTTAAGAACTAGATACAGAGGTAGATAAAAAAAGCCACTAAAAAAAGGTAGATAAAAGAAAGATCGAATTTTGAACCATTTACTATTTTCAAATATACATTTAATATACTTTGATATACGATGACCAATATTTAAATACACATTGAACATATTTTTATATATGCTGAACAATATATATATTGAACTTTTTTAGATATATACACTGAACAATTTTTCACACAATGATCATTTTTTCAATATACATTGAACAATATTTAAATACACATTGAACAATTTTTGTGATATACGCTGAACAATTTTTGCATTGTGCACAAATTTCGAAAAAGTGAAAAGAATTTGATAACTGTGAACAATTTCCGAAATCATGAACAAAAATTAGAATATCCAATAGTTTTTGAAAACAAAGGTTAAAAAATGAAAAAAGGTAGAATAAAGTGGGAAAACAAAGAAATAGGAGCAGAAACTAAAGAGGAAAAAGGAAAAAAAATACAGGAAAGAGAAAAAAAGGAAAATGGCAAAAGAAAAAAAAAGGAAAAACCGATTGAGGGAACCTTCCAGAAGGTTCCCAAAACCGGTTTGCCTCGCAGTGCTATTAGCGCTCGCAGTGGGCCGGCCGTTTCGCGGTGCTCGCTCGCCTGCTTCAGCGGAATTGCAGCAGTTCGACGGACGCGCGCGAGAGCTCCTGTTCGGCGCCTTAAGCGCCCGAACAGGTAGCTGGCGCCCGCGCGCCCCACCGCATGGGCCGGCCCAGCAAGCTGCAAAAAAGCAATTCGTGCAGGAAAGGAAAAAGCGTGAGAACCGAGATTCGAACTGCAACCACCAATGTGAATGCCTACAAGCGTTACCGCTGGGACACCCTCAGTTAGTTGATTACTAGTGGAACAAAATCTCATTTGGCCACTCATTCAGTACAAACCGTGAATTTGAATAAGTATAATATATACAAGTATTATATATCCACTATACTAATTTGAATAAAGAAAACATAAATTTGAAAAGGCATTCATAAAAACTGTGAATTGAAAGAAATCAAATATTTTCAAAAAGGTTTGTACCAATGGGAAAAAATTCGCAAAAAGGAAAAATTTCATGAATTTTAAAAAAGTTCATCAAATTTGAAAAAAAGCTCATTGAATCTGATTAAAGTTCATCAAAAATTTTAAAAGGTTCATCAAATTGGAAAAAAAGTTCATCCAATCTGAAAAAAAGTTCATCGGATTTTGAAAAAAGTTGATCGAATCTGAAAAAAGTTCATCGTATCTGAAAAAAGTTCACAAAATTATAAAAAGGTTCATTATTTTTGAAAAAAGTGCATAAATTCTGAAAAAGGTTCACAAAAAATTGAAGAAAGTTCATCGATTTTGAAAAAAAGTTCACTAATTTTGAAAAAAAATTCATCAATTTTGAAAAGGTTCACGAATTTAAGAAAAGAAAAAAGAAAAATGAAAAAGGAAAGGAACGAAAGTAGAAATAAAATGAAAGCGAGAAGTTATCAAACAAGGTCGTTGTGGCCGCCTGGTTAGTCGACTTACTCGAGTAAGTCACCACGCCCGTGTTTTTGCAGAAATTGCAGTTTTAACACACACAAAAAATCTATAACGGGCTGGCCCAGGTCGGAGTTGGGGGTGTGCGCCGGTTTGCGATTAACACAGTAACGGGCGCAGCGGGCGCCAAATAGGAAACAGCCACGCGCGCGTCAAATAGGGTTCGCCTAGGGTTTTCCCAGGAACCTTTCCTGAACCGAGATCGGTCGAACACTTTACGGGCCGGCCCAGAACGCTCGCTCGGTGGTCTCGAAGCGTCGATAAGTCGATAAAAAGAGCGCGAATGCTATTTGTTGCAGTAAGCAAGCCGGTAACTCTCTCGCTGCGACCTTGACCAGTAACTGGCCGGCCCACTTGCGCACCCTTCGAAGGAAAATACCGAAAAAAAAGGGAGTAGCACGGGGGGAGGGGGTGTTCGAACCGTGGCTGCTAAAACAATTTTCACCACGGCTAGCCACCTGCTACAGTCGGGTTTGTGAACACATAATAGTGCGGGACGTAGTTGAGGCGAACTTAGCCCGAGTTTCATTGGTTTTTTCTTTTTTTTTGTTTTTTGACAGGGTTTTCTTTGTTTTTGTTTTTGTTCCTTTTTTATTATTCATTTTTTTCCTTTTTCTTCTCCACTTTTTTGGTTTTATTTTTCTTCTCCATTTTTTGTTTTTTCTTATGTTTTTTTTTCACTCTACATTTTTGTATATGTCAAAAAAAATTAATAAGTGATCAATATTTTTTGTATACACGTTCAACATTGTCCAAATTTCAAATACTTGTTCAACATTTTTTCGAATACATGTTCATCATATTTCAAATACTCATTCAACATTGTTTTAATACTTATTCAAAAAAATTCAACTTCTTGTTCAACATTTTTAATGCTTATTCAACATTATAAAATCCTTGTTCAAAATTTTTCAAATACTCATTCAACATTTTTAATACTTATTCAACATTTGAAAATACTTGTTCAACATTTTTCAAATACTCGTTCTACATTTTTTTTAATACTTATTCAACATTTGTCAAATACTTGTTCAACATCTTTAATACTTTATTCAACACTTTCAAATACTTTCTTAACGTTTTTAATACCTATTCAATTTTTCAAATACTTGTTCAACAATTTTTTTAATATTTTTTAGAAATTGTTTTGTGTGTGTGTGTGTGTGTGTGTGTCTATATATATAAGTACAAAAATAAAGCAAAAAACGAGAACACAGAAAAAAAACATAAAAACAGGCCTTTGCATCCCGCGCAGCTGGGCCTTCCCATCTGGGCTCCCCCCGACGCGAGCCGCCAGGTGTAAGGCGATAAATAGGGGTTCCCCGCAAAGAGCGGCGAATAGGAAATTTCGCAGTAATGCTACACTCACGGTGGGATTTTTACGGACTTCACGGGGTAGCAAACATGGGGGATTAGGATTGGGTTGGGGGGGGGGGGGGGGGGGGGCGCACCCTTCCTGAAAATCAGGGGGGCTAGTTTGATTAGATGGAACAACCCCGTATTAGTCCCGTAAAAGCCCGTGAGTCTACCATTTTCGGAAATTTCGTATATCATGGGGATGCCTTTTAGGTTTCCGTGGCACTTTATGGATAGTGGGCTGGCCCAAGTACGTAAGTGAAAAGGCCACTACAGCTTTTAAATGCAAATGATCCATCTCTCTCTCTCTCTCTAAAGAAATTGAAAGAAATCCCAATCAATTATGAAAAAAATCGCAACTTTCCCAATAAAAAAACTTACTGCGATCATTGTAAAAAATGTGTACTGGAAATAATCTGTACTCGCCAAAGTAATAAGAATGTACATATGCACGTCGATGCTATTTCCTTGCTTCTACTTGTTTTCAGCATCTTCCAGAAATTAAAGTTTCTTCTTTTTCAGTACCCTAATTCTTCCATATATTTGCAAAAGGAAGCGAAATATAGCAGCAACGTGCATAAACATGCAGCATCCTAATATCTATATAAAATAAAATGTAAGATGACTAAGAATTACACACAAGGTGTGGCCGCTCTTCCTATTTTCACACGTTTTTTTTGCTAGCCTTTCTATTTTCACATGTCATTTGCACTGCCCTAAATTCGCATACACACAAACAAAAGAGTTGCACTATCCCTGTTTTCTTGTGGGTACTCAGTTATTACACTACCCCACAAGTTGCTCAAAAAACAGCTATTAAACTACCCTACAAAAGCAGGTAGTCACTTAACACTGCCCTACAAATATATGTTCGCTTAGCCTGGAAGCAAGAAAGATATATGCGTGTCACTGCAAGTATATAACAAGCCCCCCTCCCTCCTCTACATCCATCCATCGTAAAATCCATTTTGAAGGTCTTAATCTTTCACATGTTTTTTTTTTGCTAGCCTTTCTATTTTCACATGTCATTTGCACTGCCCTAAATTCACGCACACACAAACAAAAGAGTTGCACTATCCCTGTTTTCTTGTGGGTACTCAGTTATTACACTACCCTAAAAGTTGCTAAAAATAGTTATTACACTACCCTACAAAAGCAGGTAGTCACTTACACCACCCTACAAAAATCTGCTCGCTTAGCCTGGAAGCAAGAAAGATATACGTGTGTTACTGCGAGTATATAACAAGCCCCCCTCCCTCCTCTACACTCATCCATCATACAATCCACCTTGAAGGTCTTAATCTATCATACAACCCTCTTAGACTCTTAGTCTCTCACAAGAAACTAAATGGATCGGTCCATGAAGGTCTTTGTGGTCGTCTTCCTGCTTCTTGTGGCCACAGGTATATATGCTGTACTATTTAAGATAACTGTAAATTCTGCTATAGTTTATGAGTATACGTGAGATGACTGATTTGCTCTATCAATTTGCCCGTGTAGGGTTCCAGGGAGCAGTGCAGGTAGCTTTGGCGAGGGATTGTAGGTCACAGAGCAAAACGTTTGTGGGGCTGTGCGTGAGCGACACCAACTGTGCAAGTGTTTGCCTGACCGAGCATTTCCCCGGAGGCAAGTGCGACGGCTATCGGCGATGTTTCTGCACCAAGGACTGCTAGATGGCCTTGTTTTCTTCTCGCTTACATGCTTCCGTGTAATAATAACTGAATAATACTAGATCTGAATCTATGCATGTATGATGCATATGTGAGTGCTACTCCTAGAAGTACATGCACATCATATAATCCGAACAAAGTTTCAGCGGGGAACCAGTTCAAGTTGAATAATCCAACACTCCGGAACTGGAGCTGCTACCGTTTTCAGGGTTGAAACGAATATAAGCTTAAAAACTGGAAAATGAGACATGAAGTTTGACTAGGAGGGAAGCAATTTTTGTAAGAAAGAAAAGTGAAGCGTGGAAGTAGACCTCGCACCACACCTGAAGATTTGACCTAGAACTTCTCTAGAGCCAAAAGCACCTAGCTATATAATAGAAATTCAATGTATGAACTTGCGAAATACTGGCAAAAATGGAACAACGCAAAAGGCTGCAGCCAGAAGATGAATCTGGACAGACAGCTTAGTCTGGGTTGAGACGCAGGCATATCAATCCTTGCTGTACACGGTAACATGGTTTGGCAGTTTGGCAATGAATAATCATCCATAATATCCACTAGGGAGAAATAAGGTTGCATACAGTGCTAATGAACAAACGAAACATGTTCTATAAATAACACTAGGTCTAAACAGATTACAAGAGTTGTTTCAGAAAATAAAACAGATTACAAGAATCAAACTTGCAGGAGTAACTTTTGCAGAATCGCTGCTATTTTTACACAAGTATTGTGGAGATAGAGATCTAAGGAGTAGTTCACTAATCTACACATTTTAGACCAATTTATTGTGTTGAGCTACCTCAGTCAGACAAAATATGTGAGGATGGACGACAGGCCCAAGGTGCCATTTTTACAGCTCAGTTCAATAATTTGGCTAAATCTGTGGCTTCGTGAAAGTAATTTTTAAATCTGTAGTTTTCCTCAAAAGTTTTTCTACCAGAGTGTATACAGTTTTCTGAACAAATACAGTTTCACCATGTAGGGTCTGAGACAAGAGAGACGTGCCGTAGACATCCAAGCTGTAGCTTGCCGTATGCAAGGCCTAAACATCCAGCATTTTATTTCTTCGTGCCCCAACCACTGAACCCTCGGCAGTTCTAACCCTATTAAATTAAAGTACAAAGTGAAGAAATCATGGTGAATTGATAGTTTTGTCTTATAAAGCTTTATGCTTAGCTTATCCTAAAGCCTATAGTCTGTCTAACTACATATGAGATCTCTGACTTTCAGAACTGTTATTTTATAATGGAGGCTCACACATATTTTTGGCCTGGTTTGCCCACAGCCAAGGAAAAATCATTTACAAATAAATTTAGCCCGAGAAGAGAGCAGCAAACTAATACAGATATAATATTGATCCAAAAAACTTGCTAAACAGTTAACTTTCGGAACAACAGAAATGAACATTGTACTGGAACTAAGTCAGCCAAAAACATTATTTCAAGCAGTGACACAAAAATATATACAGAAGAACCTGGTTGTGAAGAACCTAAGAAACAAATCAATAAATCTACTTATGAAAATTCTATTCAACACCTACCTAGAGATGGAAAGTCAGTGTGTAGAGCAAAGCTCTTCATTAGGTAGTAATGCTGCAATTGATAACTCCTAGCAAAACCGTAAAAAGATTGTAGGAGTGAACCCTGGATATGACAAACCTTAGAACACTTTTTTCTTGCTACTACTTTCGACAACAAGTGTCCCCTTTCTCTTTCCCTTTTGTTATTTCACAGAAAAGCTCCATTGGCCTTTCGTTGTATCAGCAAGGCCTGGAACACTATCCTCCTTGTGCACGAATTCATGTGGATGGGAGAAGATAAATCATATGCAAATTGAAATAATGAGTAATACATACTACCAGGGAAGCTGTTGATCCACAATACATGGCATGTTTGTAGTGCAGGATTCAACAAGAATTTAACATTAGTAAGTTTATTTCCTCAAGGAATAGGAACATTCTCACATCCCAAATCAGACCTAAAGACGTTGATAATTGTCTGATCTTAGTACAAAACGCAGACTGAACAAGCCAGGTTCAGAAACATAGTTATTAACATGACATGATGAAGAACCAATTCGTAACTGTGCCATGCTTTCTTTCTTATCTACTAGATGACGACCAAAACATATTCAAATTTAGAAAATATTAGCAACTACCAAACTGCAAGTGGCATACTATAGTGGACACCAAACATCCAGTTAGAGTGTTAGAAAAACAACACAGGAACAAGACTTGCCAACTTGCTTTGCAGACTCCAGAGAGAAAACTTCATTGTGCAAAAAGCGGTTAAATACTATTTAAGCTTGTTCTTGGTTATTGCAATCTGAATCTAGTGGGCACTTCCCCTTTGAGAGTGGCAGCATAGTCTTCAGCGAGGCGAGGCGCAGCTTCCTTGTGAGGACGTATGAACTTCTCCACGAATACCTTCTCGCTCACCTGGGCTGCGGTGTAGAAGCTTCGGTTAGGCTTTAGCAATCCATGTTCTTTAAGAAACTTCACAACATAGTACCGAGGTTTGAGCCGAGCCTCTAAGCTACAAGCGAGCATTGCCGGCCTGTGAGCAATGTACTCCGGCTCTAACCCAACCTCCGACATCAAGAATTCCGACATGCGCAGCAGCCTCTCCTGGGAGTTCCTCAGCACCACCGGAAGCTTGGCAACAGCAATGGCCACCTCAGCTTCCGACCACCTGAATGTCTTCTTCAGGAACTCCACCTTAGCAGCAATCTTCTCCTCGCTGAGGAATGCAACAGCCAGCAGCGCGTGCCTGAACATCGCAGAGCCACGGGGCACACCGACATCTTCGGCACGCGCCACCATGGCCTGGATGCGCTCTGGCTTGCTGGTGAGCAGCCTCGGCACGGGGATGCATAGCTTGGCAATATCACAGTCACCTAACCCGCACTCCCGGAGGAGCGCGACGTTGGGCTTGACAACGTTCTCCAGGTCGGAGCTGAGGAGGTAGGAGTTGTACTTGAGCGCCTGGAGGAGGTTCTCGAAGGAGCCGAAGAGGGGGACGTAGTACTGCAGCTTGGAGATGATGGTGGGGCGGCGGAAGCGGGCGGGGTCGACCAGGACGAGGCGGGCGATCTGGGACGGGGAGAGCCCGAGGTCCCGGAGCTCGGCGAGGCGCGGGGCCAGGGTCTTGTCGACCTCGGAGCAGAGGAGGAGAGGGTCGTACACGACGACGGCGGCGACGTCGGCGTCGGAGAGGCCGAGGTCGGAGAGGAAGGCGAGGACGGCCTCGGGCTTGGAGGGGGACTTGAGGCGGGAGAGGACCTTGGAGGCCTTGACGGCCTGCGCCAGGGTGAGGTGGCAAGACGTGACGAGGTAGTCCTCCATGGCGAACGGAGCAGGGCTAGCCGACGCTGCCACGGCGGCGGTGGCGGCGAATCGGGTGTTGGAGAAGAGGCATCGGTGGCGGAACGCGAGTATGGCACTTGTGGCGCGGGGACGGAGAGAGAGGAGGAGGACGTGTTTCTTGAGGAGAAGCATGGCTGGCGGCGGCGGCGGAGGCGACAGCGGGGGGAGGGCACGGCGCCGGCGAGAGTCGTAAGAAAGAAAAGTAAAGTGTGGAAGTAGACCTAGCACCACCTGAAGATTTGGCCAAGACTTAGAGCATCTCCAGCCGTTGAGCCTCTCAGAACGCATTTTTTTCGCCGTTTGAGGGGCTGCCAGCGAAAATTTTAGGACGTGGGTGAAAAAATTTCACACGTTGTCCCTCCCACCCTCTCGTCTGTCTCTCCTCTGCTCCTCCTCCTTTCCATTCACCACAACCCGCTGCTGCAGCCACCTCCGGACCTCGTCGCCGCCACGTCCTTGCTGGCCGCCGACTCCTTCTTGTCCTTGAAGAACCCGAAGACCGGCCGCGAGCAGACCGGCACGTTGAGCACCACGGGCGCCACGCGGACGCCGGACGAGTAGGACCTGGCCACGGCGTGGAGGCTGCACGGGGAGCTGCAGATGCGCTCCAGGCCCTGCTGGAAGACGATCTTGCCCGAGGAGTTCATGCGCGGGGAGTCCACGGAGAGGCACCTAGACGCGTTCTGCCTGGGCGGCAACGGTCGGCGGCACGCGGGGTTGTGGGCCGCGCGGCTGGACATGGAGTGGCGGTGCAAGGAGCGGCCACGGCGAGCTCCGCCCCTGCCTCGCCGTCGCGTTCGACATCGCCGAGAAGACCTGGGCGCGGTGTCGTGGCGTCCCGGACCGTCGTGCCGAGCGCGCCCGTCCGGCTGCTGCTGCCCGTGCATGCCCGGCCACGCAGAGGCGGGCGCGGGCGAGCTCCGCCCCGGCCCGCTCAAGCGCTGGTCGGACTGGGGCCTCGGTTGGCTGGTCTCCAAGAAGCTCGGCTTCGCCGGCGACCTGGAGATGAATGAGGAGGAGGCGGCCACGCTCGGCCGCCATAGCAGGGACACCGGGGCCGGCCACGCAGAGGCGGGCGCGGGCGAGCTTCGCCCCGGCCACGCGCGACAAGTGCGAGCTCCGGCCATGGCTCCTCCCCGTGCAGCTCGGCGCGCAGAGTTCTCTTCCACTAGGCAGAAGGAAAGAGAAAAGAGATGATAGAGAGGAGGAGAGGAGAGGAGAGAGAGGGGTGGGTGGCTGACGTGGGCCAATTAGATTGGTTAAACAAAAGCACCGGTGCCCCCAGATGCCCCCGATGGCCTGGGTGTGGGCTGGGCTCGCCGGCGGTATTTTTTTGTCTAATCCAGTGAAAAGTGAGGTCCTGGGGGCCTTAGTGGGGTGTTTTTTGCCCGCCGGCGCCCAAAAGGTGGCTTGGGGGCTTCTTGGGGGCACTAGTGGAGATGCTCCTAGTGTAGAACCAAAAGTACAACGCAAAAAGACTGCACACAAAAGATGAAATTGGGCAGAAAAGAAAATTCCAGCTTAGTCTGGGTTGAGACGCAGGCATATCAATCCTTGGCAGTTTGAAACTGAATAACCATTCATAGTATGCCACTAGGGAGAAATACGGTTGCATGCATTGCTAATGAACAAACAAAACATATCCCAGATTTTCAGGCCTAAACAGATTTCCAGAATCAAACTTGCAGGGGTAACTTCTGCAGAATTGCTGCTAATTTTGCAAAAGTATAGAGGAGAATAGAGATTTAAGAATCTAATCTACCAATTTACATATTTTAGACCGATTTATTGTGTTGAGCTACAGGACATATGTCAGGCTACCACATACTCTGATTCCCCTGTTCCAGCGTGCCTGAAGATATGAGAGCCGTTGATCCTCCATCGGGCGATCCTGAGCCTACCCCGCGTTGTTGTTCACTTCCTGAAAAGCGGGTTTACCTTTCTGTTGCTGCTTTCCTTCAGCTAGCGTTGTAATGGCTATATAGCCACCCTTTTCCTTTGCTTAGAGACATCATATTGTAATCGGGTTGAACCCCTAAAGCCGCCTGTGGCGTGCGGAGCTACTTTCCCCTTTCCTACGCAATACAAACCCTAACTCAATTCCCCAATTCCCTCTGAAACTGTGATGATTTAGTGTTAAATTCAATGAATCCTTGTCTAGTTCCTGACAATTGGTATTAGAGGCCAGTCTTTCCTCGGTGCCGGTGTTGATTTGGGGCGGTGTGAGGTTGGTTTCGGCTGTAAAATCCCTCTCTCCCCTCGAATCTGGCGGCGGCGAATTCTGGAGAAGGTCGGAGTGGCAGCGATCGGGTACAGTCAGAGCTACAGCCTGGTTGCCTGAGATTCTTCCTCGGGTGGTAAAATCCCAGCTCATGTGGTCCAACCGTGTACCATCGGAGGTGGGCGCAGGTGGCGGCGTAGGCGGCGGTGAGTAGCGGACCGACATCACTCCCTCCCATCCCACCCCCTGTTCTTGTTAAGGGCCTCGGTGGGCGCAAGAAGCCATGTCTGGGCCGCCAGAATCCACAACAGCGGCGGATTTGCAGCTGCAGTAGCTAGAACTGGACATCAAGGCATTGCAGCACAACTGGGAGCAAGATCGCAAGGAATTTCAGGCTATGGTCAACAGGAATTTTGCTACTATGCAAACAAACTTTGACAAGATCCCGACAAATTTCAGACGGTTGTTGCTTGAACCAGAGCCTGAAGAGCAGTCAGTGGACCAATCGGAGCAGGGCAGTGCACAGAACAAGGCACCAGAAGTACAAACTCCTGTGATTCCGGTAGGACGGCCAAAGCAATTGTTGCCCAACACCCCTCCTGCAGGAGTTGGACATGAAAAAGAGCAACATGTAGTACGAGGATCTGCAGTTCTGAAAGATCACACTGGCAAGGAGCTGAATTTAGATGGAACACCAAAGATGCCATATAGACATCGCAATTTTGGTAGTAATAAGGAAGTGGCTCCTGCAATTGGAACATGTGCAGTACAGCAACAACAACATCTTCTCCTTATAGAGGATGCAAACCTTGAGGAATGGCCTGATGGACATAGACACAGGCAGTACACACCTCAGGATAACAGGAGAACTGTGTTGACAGTGAAACCAGCAAAGCTGAATATTTCTGAGTTTGAGGGGAATGACTCTGAGTCATGGATTCAGAACTTGGAACAGTATTTTGCTGCAGCTAGAACACCAATTGAACACAGAACTGAATTAGCAGTGTCATATCTGAAAGGCCCTGATGTGCAATGGTGGAGGGGCACTGGTTATGCTCTCAGTAATGTGCCCTGGCACAAGTTCTGCTCTTATCTCTCTGAGGGATTTGCTACAGAATCAGTGTGTGATGTGGTGAGCTCCTTTCATGCAGCACAACAAACTTCTACAGTGGTTGTCTATGTGGATAAGTTTGAGCACTTGATGAATATCATGAGGAGAGAAAATCCTGGTATACCTGACGATTACTATGTCACAAGCTTTGTGTCTGAGCTGACTCCTTACATTAAGAGCCATGTGGAATGTTTCAAGCCTAAGGATATGCAAACTGTTGTCTGGTATGCTAGAAGAATGGAAAAAGCCCAAATTCCAGTGCAACCAGTGCAAACTAGAGCTTATGTGCCACAACCAAGGAGGCAAATGATCTTTGAGCAACCAAAGATACCTACAGTCCAGCCACTGCAAAACAGAAACACAATCATTCAACAAGCTAAACATAATCAGGTTTGCTATAAATGCAGGGAACCTTGGGTACCTGGCCACAGGCAAGTGTGTAAAATGAGGCAAAAGGCTCAAATTCAAGCTTTACAAGCTCAAGAAGCAGAATGGCCTAAAACTATTTATGGAACTGATTTTGAAGATCCAGATTTAGAGAATATGGAGCCTCCAGCAGCTGATGCAGTCCTGCAAGTATCAATGCATGCAGCTATGGGAATTGGGGCAGCCAAAAATACCTTTATCTTAACAGTAAAGGTGGGCAGCACTATTGCAACAACACTAGTTGATAGTGGTAGTACTTCTACATTTGTCTCACCTGAAAGGGATGCTAAACTACCTATTACTCCTGTTGCAACACCTAAAGTGAAAGTGGTAGTGGCTAGTGGAGGAGTTTTGTGGAGTGAATTCATGTCTCAGAATTGCCCCTATGAAATACAAGGCCAAAAATTCTCTGACAGTTTCAGGGTGTTAAAACTCAAAGGGTATGATATGATTTTGGGAGTGGACTGGCTGAGGAAATATAGTCCTATCCAAATGGATTTTATTAAGATGCGGTTGAAGGTGTCCACAAATAATGGACAAATGGTTACTTTTGTGGATGAAATTGTACCTCTGACACAACCTACTGCTGCTGATAACAATACTGATAGATTGTTGGAACAAGCAGTTTGTGGATTTTTCTTGCTAACTACCTGTTGTGTGGAACTGGTAGCAGAAATCCAAGAAGTCCCTCCAGATCTGCAGCCTCTCTTACAACAATATGAACAGTTGTTCCAAGAACCTACTGAGCTACCTCCCAACAGACCCTGTGATCATAGAATTCCTCTAATGGAAGGAGCCAAGGTAGTAAATCAAAGGCCATATAGAATGCCTCATCACTAGAAGGAAATACTGGAAAGAATTATAAAGGACCTTTTAAAAGCTGGTGTAATTCGACCTAGCACTAGTCCTTTTTCCTCACTGGTGCTACTGGTCAAAAAGAAAGATGGTTCATGGAGGCTCTTCACTGATTATAGGAAACTCAATTCCATCACAATAAAAAATAAGTACCCCATACCAGTGATAGAAGATATGTTAGACCAGTTGAGAGGAGCCAAAAAAAATCCAAGATTGATCTCAGAAATGGTTATCATCAAATCAGGATGGTTGAAGAAGATATTCACAAAACTGCATTTTCCACTTACATGGGCCTGTTTGAATATCTAGTGATGTCATTTGGCCTCACTAATGCCCCCCCTACATTCCAGGCCCTCATGAATATGCTATTTGGTCCCTTGAAGTTTTTAGTAGTGTTCTTTGATGATATTCTAGTGTTCAGTATTTCCATGAAAAAGCACAAAGAACACTTAACTCAAGTATTTGATATTTTGCAAGCCAACAAGTTATATGCAAAAATGGAAAGTGTTCCTTTGGACAACAGCAAGTGGAATATCTTGGACATATTATTAACCAAGAGGGGGTGGCTACTGATCCTTCCAAAATCCAGGCTATCCAGGAATGGCCAGCACCTAAAACTGTGACTGAGCTGAGGAGCTTTTTGGGCTTAAGTGGTTATTATAGGAGGTTCATAAAGGGATATGGTGTGGTGTGCAGACCCCTGTTTGATTGTCTTAGGAAAGATGCCTTTGTGTGGGGAACAGAACAAGATAAAGCTTTTGCAGTCCTGAAAAAGAAACTCACCAACACCCCTGTTCTGGCCTTGCCTGATTTTTCAAAGCCCTTCATACTGGAGGCTGATGCTAGTGGGTATGGACTAGGAGCTGTGCTAATGCAGGAAGGAAGGCCTATATCTTATTTTAGCAAAACCATTGGGCCTAAAGCTGCTGCTATGTCAACTTATGACAAGGAGGCTGTTGCTATAGTAGAAGCTGTTAAGAAATGGAGACATTACTTTCTGGCAACTGCATTGGTTATCAGAACAGATCAAGAGAGCCTTAAATACATGCAGGAGCAAAAATTAGCTGAGGGCATTCAACATAAGTTATTGCTCAAGCTGTTAGGATACAACTTCACTGTGGAGTACAAGAAAGGCAAGGAAAACAGGGCTGCTGATACTTTGTCAAGGGTCAAGTATGTGGTGTCTATGCTCACTGCTAGCACCAATACACCCACTTGGGTCAAAGAGGTGGTTAAGAGTTACACTGGTGACAGCAAAATTAAGGAGCTTATTGTTGAATGTTCTATGGACAAGAAAAGTGATACTGCTTATTCTTTTAGAAATGGTCTTCTCAGATTTCACAACAAGATTGTAGTGGGTCCTGCCACTTCTCTCAGGCAGGACATATTAAAAACCTTCCACAATTCGGAATTGGGAGGTCACTCTGGAGAAAGAGCAACATATCACAGAGTAAAGCTGGTGTTTCACTCGCATGGCCTTAAGCAAGATGCTATACAGTTTGCCAAATCTTGTCCAGTTTGTCAGCTCAATAAAGCTGAGCACTGCCCTTATCCTGGCTTATTGGAGCCATTACCAGTTTCTGATTTTGCATGGGCACATGTAAGCATGGACTTTGTGGAAGGACTGCCTGTGTCTGAAAATAAGCATTTAATACTGGTGGTAGTGGATAGATTCACTAAGTATGCACATTTTATTGCAATGAAACATCCTATCACAGTACAATCTATGGCTAGAGCATTTTCTGAAACAGTGTTCAAGTTACATGGGATGCCACTAGTTATTGTGACAGACAGGGACAGAATATTCACCAGTAACTTGTGGCAGCAACTGTTCAAATCCCTCAAGATCAAGCTCCACATGAGTACTAGTTATCACCCATAGACCGATGGTCAAACTGAGAGTGTTAACCAATGTTTAGAAAACTATCTCAGGTGCATGTGTTTTCAGCAGCCTAGGAAATGGCATGGATGGTTAGCTCTAGCAGAGTGGTGGTACAATACCAGCTTTCACACGTCCTTGCAAATGACACCATTTCAGGCTCTATATGGATTTCCTCCTCCTATGTGAAGGAAATATGCCCTAGAGGCAATAATAAAGTTATTATTTATTTCCTTATATCATGATAAATGTTTATTATTCATGCTAGAATTGTATCAACCGGAAACTTGATACATGTGTGAATACATAAACAAACAGAGTGTCACTAGTATGCCTCTACTTGACTAGCTCGTTGATCAAAGATGGTTATGTTTCCTAGACATAGACATGAGTTGTCATTTGATTAACGGGATCACATCATTAGGAGAATGATGTGATTGACTTGACCCATTCCGTTAGCTTAGCACTCGATCGTTTAGTATGTTGCTATTGCTTTCTTCATGACTTATACATGTTCCGGAGGAACACTTTGTGTGCTACCAAACGTCACAACGTAACTGGGTGATTATAAAGGTGCTCTACAGGTGTCTCCGAAGGTACTTGTTGGGTTGGCGTATTTCAAGATTAGGATTTGTCACTCCGATTGTCGGAGAGGTATCTCTGGGCCCACTCGGTAATGCACATCACTATAAGCCTTGCAAGCATTGCAACTAATGAGCTAGTTGTGGGATGATGTATTACGGAACGAGTATAGAGACTTGCCGGTAACGAGATTGAACTAGGTATTGAGATACCGACAATCGAATCTCGGGCAAGTAACATACCGATGACAAAGGGAGCAACGTATGTTGTTATGCGGTTTGACCGATAAAGATCTTCGTAGAATATGTGGGAGCCAATATGAGCATCCAGGTTCCGCTATTGGTTATTGACCGGAGACGTGTCCTGGTCATGTCTACATAGTTCTCGAACCCGTAGGGTCCGCACGCTTAAAGTTAGATGATGGTTATATTATGAGTTTATGTGTTTTGATGTACCGAAGGAGTTCAGAGTCCCGGATGAGATCAGGGACATGACGAGGAGTCTCGAAATGGCCGAGATGTAAAGATCGATATATTGGACGACTATATTCGGACTTCGGAAAGGTTCCGAGTGATTCGGGTATTTATCGGAGTACCGGAGAGTTACGGGAATTCGCCGGGGAGAAGTATTGGGCCTTATTGGGCCATACGGGAATAGAGGAGAGAGGCCAAAAGGAAGGAGGCGCGCACCCCCCCTCTGGTCCGAATTGGACAAGGGGTGCAGCCCCTTTTTCCTTCTCCCTCTCCCCCTCTTTCCTTCTCTCCTACTCCAACAAGGAAAGGAGGAGTCCTACTCCCGGTGGGAGTAGGACTCCCCCTTTGGCGCGCCCTCCTCCTAGGCCGCCCGCCTCCCCCCTTGCTCCTTTATATACGGGGGCAGGGGCACCCCAAAGACACAACAATTGATCTATTGATCTCTTAGCCGTGTGCGGTGCCCCCCTCCACCATATTACACCTCGATAATATCGTAGCGGCGCTGAGGCGAAGCACTGCGTCGGTAGAACATCATCATCGTCACCACGCCGTCGTGCTGACGAAACTCTCCCTCAACACTCGGCTGGATCGGAGTTCGAGAGACGTCATCGAGCTGAACGTGTGCTCAACTCGGAGGTGACGTACGTTCAATACTTGATCGGTCGGATCGTGAAGATGTACGACTACATCAACCGCGTTGTTTTAACACTTCCGCTTTCGGTCTACGAGGGTACGTGGACAACACTCTCCCCTCTCGTTGCTATGCATCACCATGATCTTGCGTGTGCATAGGAAATTTTTTGAAATTGCTACGTTCCCCAACAGTGGCATCCGAGCCTGGTTTTATGCGTAGATGTCATATGCACGAGTAGATCACAAGTGAGTTGTGGGCGATATAAGTCATACTGCTTACCAGCATGTCATACTTTGGTTCGGCGGTATTGTTGGATGAAGCGGCCCGGACCGACATTACGCGTACGCTTACGCGAGACTGGTTCTACCGACGTGCTTTGCACACAGGTGGCTGGCGGGTGTCAGTTTCTCCAATTTTAGTTGAACCGAGTGTGGCTACGCCCGGTCCTTGCGAAGGTTAAAACAGCACCAACTTGACAAACTATCGTTGTGGTTTTGATGCGTAGGTAAGAACAATTCTTGCTAAGCCCAGTAGCAGCCACGTAAAACTTGCAACAACAAAGTAGAGGACGTCTAACTTGTTTTTGTAGGGCATGTTGTGATGTGATATGGTCAAGGCATGATGCTATATTTTATTGTATGTGATGATCGGGTTTGATAGGCTCTATGTTCAAATACAACGGGTGCAAAACAGTTGCACACGCGGAATACTCAGGTTAAACTTGACGAGCCTAGCATATAACAGATATGGTCTCAGAACACGGAGACCGAAAGGTCGAGCGTGAATCATATAGTAGATATGATCAACATAGTGATGTTCACCGTTGAAACTACTCCATCTCACGTGATGATCGGACATGGTTTAGTTGATATGGATCACGTGATCACTTAGAGGATTAGAGGGATGTCTATCTAAGTGGGAGTTCTTAAGTAATATGATTAATTGAACTTAAATTTATCATGAACTTAGTCCTGATAGTATTTTGCAAATTATGTTGTAGATCAATAGCTCGCGTTGTTGTTTCCCTATGTTTATTTTGATATGTTCCTAGAGAAAAATTATGTCGAAAGATGTTAGTAGCAATGATGCGGATTGGATCCGTGATCTGAGGATTATCCTCATTGCTGCACAGAAGAATTATGTCCTTGATGCACCGCTAGGTAACAGACCTATTGCAGGAGCAGATGCAGACGTTATGAACGTTTGGCTAGCTCAATATGATGACTATTTGATAGTTTAGTGCATCATGCTTAACGGCTTAGAATCGGGACTTCAAAAACGTTTTGAACATCATAGACCATATGAGATGTTCCAGGAGTTGAAGTTAATATTTCAAGCAAATACCCGAGTTGAGAGATATGAAATCTCCAACAAGTTCTACAGCTAAAAGATGGAGGAGAATAGCTCAAGCAGTGAGCATGTGCTCAGATTGTCCGGGTACTACAATCGCTTGAATTAAGTGGGAGTTAATCTTCCAGATAAGATAGTGATTGACAGAATTCTCTAGTCACCATCACCAAGTTAGTAGAACTTCGTGATGAACTATAATATGCAAGGGATAACAGAAACAATTCCCAAGCTCTTCGTGATGCTGAAATCGACGAAGGTAGAAATCAAGAAAAACATCAAGTGTTGATGGTTGACGAGACCACTAGTTTCAAGAAAAGGGCAAAGGGAAGAAGGGGAACTTCAAGAAGAACGACAAGCAAGTTGCTGCTCAAGTGAAGAAGCCCAAGTCTGGTCCTAAGCCTGAGACTAAGTGCTTCTACTGCAAAGGGACTGGTCACTGGAAGCGGAACTGCCCCAAGTATTTGGCGGATAAGAAGGATGGCCAAGTGAACAAAGATATATTTGATATACAGATTATTGATGTGTATTTTACTGGTGTTCGTAGCAACCCCTCGGTATTTGATACTGGTTCAGTTACTAAGAGTAGTAACTCGAAACAGGAGTTGTGGAATGAACAGAGACTAGTTAAGGGTGAAGTGACGATGTGTGTTGGAAGTGGTTCCAAGATTGATATGATCATCATCGCACGCTCCCTACACTTTCGGGATTAGTGTTGAACCTAAATAAGTGTTATTTGGTGTTTGCGTTGAGCATGAATATGATTTGATCATGTTTATTACAATACGGTTATTCATTTAAGTTAGAGAATAATTGTTGTTCTATTTACATGAATAAAACCTTCTATGGTCATACACCCAATGAAAATGGTTTGTTGGATCTCGATCGTAGTGATACACATATTCATAATATTGAAGCCAAAAGATGCAAAGTTAATAATGATAGTGCAACTTATTTGTGGCACTGCCGTTTAGGTCATATTGGTGTAAAGCGCATGAAGAAACTCCATACTGATGGG
This sequence comes from Triticum aestivum, assembly GCF_018294505.1. NCBI lineage: Eukaryota > Viridiplantae > Streptophyta > Magnoliopsida > Poales > Poaceae > Triticum > Triticum aestivum. The sequence continues at coordinate 140,380,624 of NC_057814.1, forward strand.
ATTTTGGAATCACTTGATTATGAATCACTTGATGCTTGCGAACCGTGCCTCATGGGCAAGATGACTAAAACGCCGTTCTGCGGAACTATGGAGAGAGCAACAGATTTGTTGGAAATCATACATACTGATGTATGTGGTCCGATGAATATTGAGGCTCGTAGCGGGTATCATTATTTTCTGACCTTCACAGATGATTTGAGCAGATATGGGTATATCTACTTAATGAAACAGAAGTCTAAAACATTTGAAAAGTTCATATAATTTCAGAGTGAAGTGGAAAATCATTGTAACAAGAAAATAAAGTTTCTACGATCTGATCGTGGAGAAGAGTATTTGAGTTACGAGTTTGGTCTTCAGTTAAAACAATGTGAAATAGTTTCACTGCTCACGCCACCTGGAACACCACAGTGTAATGGTGTGTCCGAACATCGTAACCGTACTTTATTAGATATGGTGCAATCTATGATGTCTCTTACCGATTTACCACTATCGTTTTGGGGTTATGCATTAAAGACAGCTGTATCCACGTTAAAAAGGGCACCGTCTAAGTCCGTTGAGACGACACAATATGAACTGTGGTTTGGCAAGAAACCAAAGTTGCCGTTTCTTAAAGTTTGGGGTTATGATGCTTATGTGAAAAAACTTTCAACCTGATAAGCTCGAACCCAAATCGGAGAAATGTGTCTTCATAGGATACCCAAAGGAGACTGTTGGGTACACCTTCTATCACAGATCCGAAGGCAAAACTTTTGTTGCTAAATTCAGAATTTTTCTGGAGAAGGAGTTTCTCTCGAAAGAAGTGAGTGGGAGGAAAGTAGAACTTGATGAGGTAACTGTACCTGCTCCCTTATTGGAAAGTAGTTCATCACAGAAACCGATTTCTGCGACACCTACACCAATTAGTGAGGAAGTTAATGATGATGATCATGAAACTTCAGATCAAGTTATTACTGAACCTCGTAGGTCAACCAGAGTAAGATCCGTAGCAGAGTGGTACGGTAATCCAGTTCTGGAGGTCATGTTACTTGACCATGACGAACCTACGAACTATGAGGAAGCGATGATGAGCCCAGATTCCGCAAAATGGCTTGAGGCCATGAAATCTGAGATGGGATCCATGTATGAGAACAAAGTGTGGACTTTGGTTGACTTGCCGGTGATCGGCAAGCCATAGAAAATAAATGGATCTTCAAGAGGAAGACGGACGCTGATAGTAGTGTTACTATCTACAAAGCTAGACTTGTCGGAAAAAGGTTTTTGACAAAGTTCAAGGTGTTGACTACGATGAGATTTTCTCACTCGTAGCGATGCTTAAGTCTGTCCGAATCATGTTAGCAAATTGCCACATTTTATGAAATCTGGCAAATGGATGTCGAAACTACATTCCTTAATGGATTTCTTAAAGAAGAGTTGTATATAATGCAACCAGAAGGTTTTGTCAATCCTAAAGGTGCTAACAAAATATGCAAGCTCCAGCGATCCATATATGGACTAGTGCAAGCATCTCGGAGTTGGAATATACGCTTTGATAAGTTGATCAAAGGATATAGTTTTATACAGACTTGCGGTAAAGCCTGTATTTACAAGAAAGTGAGTGGGAGCACTACAACATTTCTGATAAGTATATGTGAATGACATATTGTTGATCGGAAATAATGTAGAATTATTCTGCAAAAAAAAGGAGTGTTTGAAAGGAGTTTTTCAAAGAAAGACCTCGGTGAAGCTGCTTACATATTGAGCATCAAGATCTATAGAGATAGATCAAGACGCTTGATAAGTTTTTTCAATGAGTACATAACTTAACAAGATTTTGAAGTGGTTCAAAATGGAAGAGTCAAAGAAAGAGTTTCTTGCCTGTGTTACAAGGTGTGAAATTGAGTAAGACTCAAAGCCCGACCACGGCAGAAGATAGAAAAAGAATGAAAGTCATTCCCTATGCCTCGGCCATAGGTTCTATAAAGTATGCCATGCTGCGTACCAGATCTATTATATACCCTACACTGATTTTGGCAAGGGAGTACAATAGTGATCTAGGAGTAGATCACTGGACAGCGGTCAAAAGTATCCTTAGTGGAATAAGGATATGTTTCTCGATTATGGAAGTGACAAAAGGTTCATCGTAATGGGTTACGTCGATGCAAGTTTTGACACTAATCTAGATGACTCTAAGTCTCGGTCTAGATACATATTGAAAGTGGGAGCAATTAGCTAGAGTAGCTCCGTGCAGAGCATTGTAGACATAGAAATTTGCAAAATACTTACGGACCTGAATGTGACAGACCCGTTGACTAAAATTATCTCACAAGCAAAACATGATCACACCTTAGTACTCTTTGGGGGTTAATCACATAGCGATGTGAACTAGATTACTGACTCTAGTAAACCCTTTGGGTGTTGGTCACATGACGATGTGAACTATGGGTGTTAATCACATGGTGATGTGAACTATTGATGTTAAATCACATGGCGATGTGAACTAGATTATTGACTCTAGTGCAAGTGGGAGACTGAAGGAAATATGCCCTAGAGGCAATAATAAAGTTATTATTTATTTTCTTATATCATGATAAATGTTTATTATTCATGCTAGAATTGTATCAACCGGAAACTTGATACATGTGTGAATACATAGACAAACAGAGTGTCACTAGTATGCCTCTACTTGACTAGCTCGTTGATCAAAGATGGTTATGTTTTCTAGCCATAGACATGAGTTGTCATTTGATTAACGAGATCACATCATTAGGAGAATGATGTGATTGACTTGACCCATTCCGTTAGCTTAGCACTCGATCGTTTAGTATGTTGCTATTGCTTTCTTCATGACTTATACATGTTCCTATGACTATGAGATTATGCAACTCCCGTTTACCGGAGGAACACTTTGTGTGCTACCAAACGTCACAACATAACTGGGTGATTATAAAGGTGCTCTACAGGTGTCTCCGAAGGTACTTGTTGGATTGGCGTATTTCGAGATTAGGATTTGTCACTCCGATTGTCAGAGAGGTATCTCTGGGCCCACTCGGTAATGCACATCACTATAAGCCTTGCAAGCATTGCAACTAATGAGCTAGTTGTGGGATGATGTATTACGGAACGAGTAAAGAGACTTGCCGGTAACGAGATTGAACTAGGTATTGAGATACCGACGATCGAATCTCGGGCAAGTAACATACCGATGACAAAGGGAACAACGTATGTTGTTATGCGGTTTGACCGATAAAGATCTTCGTAGAATATGTGGGAGCCAATATGAGCATCCAGGTTCCGCTATTGGTTATTGACCGGAGACATGTCTTGGTCATGTCTACATAGTTCTCGAACCCGTAGGGTCCGCACGCTTAAAGTTAGATGATGGTTATATTATGAGTTTATGTGTTTTGATGTACCGAAGGAGTTCGGAGTCCCGGATGAGATCAGTGACATGACGAGGAGTCTCGAAATGGCTGAGACGTAAAGATCGATATATTGGACGACTATATTCGGACTTCGGAAAGGTTCCGAGTGATTCGGGTATTTATCGGAGTACCGGAGAGTTACGGGAATTCGCCGGGGAGAAGTATTGGGCCTTATTGGGCCATACGGGAATAGAGGAGAGAGGCCAAAAGGAAGGAGGCGCGCACCCCCCCTCTGGTCCGAATTGGACAAGGGGTGCAGCCCCTTTTTCCTTCTCCCTCTCCCCCTCTTTCCTTCTCTCCTACTCCAACAAGGAAAGGAGGAGTCCTACTCCCGGTGGGAGTAGGACTCCCCCTTTGGCGCGCCCTCCTCCTAGGCCGACCGCCTCCCCCCTTGCTCCTTTATATACGGGGGCAGGGGGCACCCCAAAGACACAACAATTGATCTATTGATCTCTTAGCCGTGTGCGGTGCCCCGCTCCACCATATTACACCTCGATAATATCGTAGCGGCGCTGAGGCGAAGCACTGCGTCGGTAGAACATCATCATAGTCAGCACGCCGTCGTGCTGACGAAACTCTCCCTCAACACTCGGCTGGATCGGAGTTCGAGAGACGTCATCGAGCTGAATGTGTGCTCAACTCGGAGGTGACGTACGTTCAATACTTGATCGGTCGGATCGTGAAGATGTACGACTACATCAACCGCGTTGTGTTAACACTTCCGCTTTCGGTCTACGAGGGTACGTGGACAACACTCTCCCCTCTCGTTGCTATGCATCACCATGATCTTGCGTGTGCGTAGGAAATTTTTTGAAATTGCTACGTTCCCCAACACTATGGTGGCTGAGTCAGCTTTGCCTAATACTATATGTGAGGACAGTGAGAACTTGCTCCAGAACATAGAATTAGCACTGGAAGTAATTAATCAGAATCTGATCAAAGCTCAAGCAAGAATGAAATTTTATGCAGATAAAAAGAGGAAGGAAAGAGAATTTGATGTGGGCGACATGGTTTACTTGAAACTACAGCCCTATAGGCACACTTCTCTTAGTCTACACAGACATCTGAAGTTGCACTCCAAATTCTATGGCCCTTTCAGAATTATGCAAAGGATTGGTCATCATGCTTATAAACTGTTGTTGCCTGAAGGCTGTCAGTTGCACAATACCTTCCATGTAAGCTAGCTCAAGAGGCACATTGGACCAACAGTGGTTCCTTCCAAGCATGTCCCCCTTGTTGGCCCCGATGGTGTAATCAAGCTAGAGCCTGAAGTAGTTCTGGAGAGAAAGCTCGTTCCAAGAGTGCAGGGCAATATCAGTATTCCGATGGTAAGATGGTTGGTTAAATGGATCAACTTGCCAGTGGAAGAGGCCACTTGGGAGGATTCGGCCTTCATTCAAAAGGTTTTCCCTTCGTTCGCAGCTTGAGGGCAAGCTGCATCTTATCGGGGGGGGGGGGGGTATTGTCAGGCTACCACATACTCTGTTTCCCCTGTTCCAGCGTGCCTGAAGATACGAGAGCCGTTGATCCTCCATTGGACGATCCTGAGCCTACCCCGCATCGTTGTTCACTTTCCGAAAAGCGGGTTTACCTTTCTGTTGCTGCTTTCCTTCAGCTAGCGTTGTAATGGCTATATAGCCACCCTTTTTCTTCGCTTAGAGACATCATATTGTAATCGGGTTGAACCCCTAAAGCCGCATGTGGCGTGCGGAGCTACTTTCCCCTTTCCTAAGTAATACAAACCCTAGCTCAATTCCCCAATTTCCTCTGAAACTGTGATGATTTAGTGTTAAGTTCAGTGAATCCTTGTCTAGTTCCTGACAACATATCCCAGATCCGCTGTCAAGCCTCATACGGTCATACCTCAGTCACAGGACAAAATATGCGAGGATGGACGACAGGAACAAGGTGTCAATTTTACAGCTCAGTTCAATAATTTGGGCTAAATATGTGGCTTCGCAAAATTAATATCAAAATATGTAGTTTTCCTCGAAAGTTTTGCTAGTAGAATCTATACAGTTTTCTGAATGAATAAGGTTTCACCATGTAGGGCCTGAAATAAGAGAGACGTAGCCTAAACATCCAAGTTGTAGCTTGCTATATGCAAGGCCTAACATCCAGCATTTTATTTCTTCGTGCCCCAACCAGTAAACAACCCATGGCAGTTCTAACCCTATTAAATTAATTAACTAAAGGACAAAGTAAAGAAATCATGGTGAATTGATAGTTTCGTCTTATAAAGTTTTCCGTCTAGCTTATTCAAATCATATAGTCTGTCTAACTATATATGAGATCTCTGATTTTCAGAATTGTCATTCTATAACGGAGGCTCACACACATTTTCGGCTTGGTTTGTGCACAGCAAAGGAAAACTTATTAAAAATAAATTTAGTCCAAAAAGATAGCAGCAAACTAATCCAGATATGTATTTATTCAAACCCTAGCTCAATTCCCAATTTTCCTCTGAAACTGTGACGATTTAGTGTTAAATTCAGTGAATCCTTGTCTAGTTCCTGACAACATATACCAGATCCGCTGTTAAGCCTCATACGGTCATACCTCAGTCACAGAACAAAATATGCGAGGATGGACGACAATAATAAGGTGTCAATATTACAGCTCAGTTCAATAATTTGGGCTAAGTATGTGTGTCACGCCCTGAGAACGGGCCTAGGCGAGACAGCCGCCGCGAGCCTATAGACCGCGAGGCCTATAAGGCGTGATTAAGCAGGCATAAACCAGCAGTGGATCACAAAAGCTCATATATTTACTTTTACAAATTCTTTACATTTACAAACATCTCAAATAAATCAGTCTATAGTCGCTTCCCACCCACTGGTCCAGCCTAATTTTAGATGACGACATCTTCTGAACATGCTTAAGTTACATCGTCTGCATCTAAAAAATTAGAGGAAGCAAGGGTGAGTATGACAATTCATACTCAGCAAGCAGAAGCAAGGGTGAGTATGACAATTCATACTCAGCAAGCAGACACTTCACTATTCAACAAGGAGCAATGATATGACGGTGTAGATCAACAGATAAACTAAATTCAAAGGATAACAAGGTAATGACCATTGGAATCGTATGTAAATGGACAAAAGAACAAAAATACTAGATTTAGTGAAAACAACAAGGATTTTTATTGGCGTCACACATGACCGCAAGCTTCCCGACCCGGGAGTCACAGGGGTGAAATTTCACACTTTTACACTCTTAAGAGAGGTACTCCGACGTCGACAGCCTCGGCCAGAACCACATAGGTTCCAGAAGAGCAGAGCTCTTTGATCCCTCAAGAACCGACCACCCGACTTACTAGCGTCGATCGCTCCTTCGGATCCATCATCGACACGCTTCTGAACGACTGTCGTTCCTAGCGGAGAGCTCAGACAGTCCCATACCTAAGTTGTGACCGGTACTATACATTTGCCGTCATGACACCAATAAATGGATATGTGGTTGAGTCAACGATAGGATCACTGAAATATCAGTCAAAGACAATACACTCATGACTTTTCATGAGTTCCTCCAAAATACTCTGATTCCACTAACAGATTACGAGGACTACATGTCACTCTCTCAATTACAACAAGGATCAACGGATGATCAATAAAGATCATGGTGCAACAATATAATCAGATAATCAAAGGAAGATAACGGATTTGAGAGTTAGTAAAGAAGCTACTTGCCTTAGTAACAAGATTTCTCCTTTAAAATGGACGCGGAGTTTTGGCTCCCGAGCTCATCTGCACCCACGCTCAGAAAAAAAATCAAAACAAATACTAGAAAAATTCAAAAAATTCCAATATTTTTTGGGTGATAGATAATTTGACGCGCGAGATCCGCTCCAAACTTCAACTCATTTGAGCATCTGAGCAGCTCTCGGCAAAAAAGACAAAATCGGGGTCTGTAAAAATGTTTACTGTTCACGCATTGTTCTGACCCGATTTGTCTTTTTTGCCGAGAGCTACTCAGATGTCCAAATAAGTTGAAATTTAAAGCAAACCTCACACAACGGATTATCTGTGACGCCCCCGACGCCCCCGATTTGACCGTACACTAATCATGCACGCAAATGTGTACGATCAAGATCAGGGACTCACGGGAAGATATCACAACACAACTCTACAACATAAATAAGTCATACAAGAATCATAATATAAGTCAGGGGCCCCGAGGGCTCGAATACAATTGCTCGATCATAGACGAGTCAGCGGAAGCAACAATATCTGAGTACAGACATAAGTTAAACAAGTTTGCCTTAAGAAGGCTAGTACAAAAGTAGCAACGATCGAAAAGGCAAGACCTCCTGCCTGGGACCTCCTAACTACTCCTCGAAGCCGAACTCCATGTAGAAACATCCTCGGGATCTCTAGCTCCTGGACTCCAGCATCTGGTTGCGACAATCAGGTATAGAAAGGGGAAAAGAGGGAGAAAAGCAACCGTGAGTACTCATCCAAAGTACTCGCAAGCAAGGATCTACACCACATATGCATGGGTATATGTGTAAAGGGCCATATCGGTGGACTGAACTGCAGAATGTCAGAATAAGAGGGGGATAGCTAATCCTGTCGAAGACTACGCTTCTGGCCACCTTCATCTTGCAGCGTGTAGAAGAGAGTAGATTGTAAGTTCACCAAGTAGCATCGCATAGCATAATCCTACCCGGCGATCCACTCCTCGTCGCCCTGTTAGAGAGCGATCACCGGGTTGTATTTGGCACTTGGAAGGGTGTGTTTTATTAAGTATCCAGTTCTAGTTGTCATAATGTCAAGGTACAACTCCGGGTCGTCCTTTTACCAAGGGACACGGCTATTCGAATAGATAAACTTCCCTGCAGGGGTGCACCACATAACCCATCACGCTTGATCCCATTTGGCCGGACACACTTTTCTGGGTCATGCCCGGCCTCGTAAGATCAACACGTCGCAGCCCTACCTAGGCACAACAGAGAGGTCAGCACGCCGGTCTAAACCCTATGCGCGCAGGGGTCTGGGCCCATCGCCCATTGCACACCTGCATGTTGCGTACGCGGCCGGAAGCAGACCTAGCTCCCTTAATACAAGCGCGAGCTTACGGTCCAATGCGGCGCGCGCCACTCAGTCGCTGACGTCACGAAGGCTTCGGCTGATACCACGACGTCGGGATACCCATAACTACTCCCACGTAGATGGTTAGTGCGTATAGACCAAATGGCCAGACTCAGATCAAATACCAAGAACTCGTTAAGCGTGTTAAGTATCCGCGAACGCCGACCAGGGCCAGGCCCACCTCTCTCCTAGGTAGTCTCAACCCGCCCTGTCGCTCCGCCACAAAGTAACAGTCGGGGGCCGTCGGGAACCCAGGCCCACCTCTACCGGGATGGAGCCACCTGTCCTTTCAGCCCCCTCATTCAGTCGCACTTGCGGGTACTCAATGAGCCGACCCAACTTTAGTCACCACACGTGTCATATATATAGTATATAAGTATATACCCGTGATCACCTCCCGAAGTGATCACGGCCCAGTAGTATAGCATGGCAGACGGACAAGAGTGTAGGGCCACTGATGGAAAACTAGCATCCTATACTAAGCAGTAGGATAGCAGGCAAGGGAAACAGCTGTAGCAACAATGACAGGCTATGCAACAGAATAGGATTAACCGAAAGCAGTAACATGCTACACTACTCTAATGCAAGCAGTAGAGAGTAGAGTAGGCGATATCTGGTGATCAAGGGGGGGGGGCTTGCCTGGTTGCTCTGGCAAGGAGGGGTCGTCGACAGCGTAGTCGGTCGGGGCACCAGCAGCGGCGTCGGTCTCGTAGTCTACCGGAGAAGACGGGAAGAAACAATAAATATAATGCAAACATAAGCATGACGATGGAAGACATGTCAATGCGCGGTGCTAGGTGTGCCCTAACACGGTAGGAGGTGGTACCGGGAAAGGGGGGAAACATCCGGAAAAGTATTCCCGGTGTTTCGCGTTTTCGGACAGATGAACCGAAGGGGGAAAGTTGCGTGTTTGCTATGCTAGGTATGTGTGGCGGGCGAACGGGCTGCCTATCCAGATTCGTCTCGTCGTTCTGAGCAACTTTTATGTACAAAGTATTTCCATCTGACTTACGGTTTATTTTATATGATTTTTTAAAATTTTATAACATTCTAGAATTTATTTTAATTCGAAAACATTTACAGCGTCATCATGACGCCAGCGGTCAAAGTTGACCATTGACCAGTCAACTGACTGATGGGTCCCATTTGTCATTGCCTCCACACTAATTAAAGAGTTAATCACTATAATTGGGCAGGTTAATTAGGTTAAGTTAATTAACCTAAATTAGTTAAGTTAATTAATTTAATTAATTAATTAATCTAATTATTAATTATATTTGTTATCTCTTTTTTTTGTTTATGGGGGAGGGCCCCACTGTCATTTGCTAGCAGTTAACCTACTAATAATTAACCCCTAAGCTAATTTGCACGGCTGGCCGGTGGTGGCTGTGCCTACACACGCACACCACATGTGCTTGAACATGGCCACGTCCATGGCCATTAGCAGCAACTAGCACCGGCTGGAGCAGCAACTAACAGCGGCAGCTGGAGGAATTAGCAGCAGCATCTAGGAGCAGCCGTAGTCTAGCTAGAGCAGCAGCGGAGGCTACGCAGAAGAGTAGCAGTATGCAGCAACTAGCACCGCCGCAAGCCGTAGCAGTACAGCGCCGCAGCAGCAGCAGCATGGCAGGGCGCGGCCGACGTGTGGGCGAGGCGGCAGCGGGCATGCGCGGGGTGGCCAAGGGCGTGGCGGGAGCGCGGGCAAGGCTAGGCGGGCGCGGCCAGGAGCAGCAACAGTAGGCACACACGTATGTACGCATACGCGCGAGCTCGGATGAGCTCGGGACAGAGGCTATGGCAATGAATCGAAGGGGCAAGCAGGGGGGAATAGAGGAGGAGCTCACTACGGTGTTGTAGGGACAGGCAACGGGCTCGGGGAGGCTCCAGCGGCGGCGAATCGAAGGTGGCGACCGGCGATGTAGAAGGTTGAAGACGGGGCTGGATCCGGATATGGACAGGGGCCAGCTTGTTCCAGTGGGCGAGGAAGTCGAAGAAGACGCCGACGGAGCTTCTGGACACGTCGGTAGGCTGCGGGGTAGACGGTCGCTGCGGAGGAGTGCGACGAACGGCGACGGAGACGCTCGGGATGGTGGGGGAGAGAGAGCGATGCGAGGCGGGGAAAAGACAGAGGGGGCTAGGGTTTCGGGGAGGGAGAGGGAGCGGCTGGGGTCGCTCTTATCCCCTCGCGTCTCGGCCGTGTGCGGCGCCGGGTGCCCGCGGCCATGGCACCCCGGCCTTCTCCTGTAGCGAGGAGGAGGAGGAAAGGCTGGGGGCGGTTGGGCTGGGCCGCACTGTGTGCGCCTAGAGCCCAGTCTAACAGTGCGCCCGGTTTTTTTTTCTTTTTTTCTTTTTCTCTTTTTTATATTTTCTGTTTCCTAAATTTTGTTACTGTTTTATGTTAAGTTGAGCTCCAAATGGATTTTGTAAAATACGAAACTTGTCATATGACTACTATGCAATATTTTTGAATGCCACAAAAAGTTTGAGGGTTATCTGAATTCATTTGAATTTGGTTAAATATAATAACTGAGTTAAAAGTTGCTATTTTGGTCCTGTTTTAAAAAAGGTTAGAGGCATTTCACTAGTTCAAATAATTGTTGGTTTCACCATGAAAATTACTTTGTAATTAATTGAAAAACTATGAACACTTTAGGTTCCATGTCGGCAGAAATAATAATTAGACTTGCGTTTTGAAATTGAATTTGAACTTAGTTTGTAACAAATGAGGTTGAGTAAAATTTTAATTATGATGACCTGGCATCATTAACAGGGGTTTACTGTAGCTTAACTATCGGAGTGTCACATTATCTATCACAAAAAAAATAGAATTTTTTAAATTTTTCTAGTATTTATTTTGATTTTTTTTCTGAGCAGGAACAGATGAGCCTGGGCACCGAATTAGATATCTGCTTTAAAATAACATATACTCTTCCGATCATATGACTCAGTTCTTCCCTCCATTAGTGCCTACACGCTCTCTGTATAATCTCCCAGACGCATGATGGATTCTTCATCTCTCTCTCTATCTTCTCACTCTTTCTCTTTCTCCTATGCTCACTGCACTGGTCTCTGTTTCTTTCTCCCGAAGGTGTGCTGTGAGGCAACAGCAGGAGCGTCCTATTTATAGGGTCTGTTTGGTTCCAATAAGCCACCTGACTTATAAGTCAGGTGACTTAAAACCAATGACTTATAAGTCATGTCTGTTTGATTGTCACCTGACTTATAAATCATCTAACTACACCTTCCCACCTTGTTTTTTTATATAAAAATGATGAGACCCACGTAAAAGGGGATGATTTATAAGTTTTAAGTTGGGGTGAAGCAACTTATGACTTATAAGTTGGGTCTGTTTGATAAAATAAGTCATTTTTTCACTTTTCAACTTATAAATTGGTGACTTATTTGAAACCAAGCAGGTTGTTCGTCGGCCGGTAGCTAAAATATCTCAAACGTGGCTGACCCTTGGAACTGGTCAAAGGCAACGTCGGCCGCCGCTTCAGATAAGCAAAATGAGTTGCTCTCATTGTATCTTCCTCTCACACGTGTCAAACATACTTGGGTTGACTACCAACAGGCAACAGTCTATGTGTGAGGCTAGAAATACCAAGCCACTAGCTAGGCTGCCAACGCAACATCTATTTACACATATGTTTACTTAGCTTGGAAGGATAGTACATGCGTGTGCACTCTCATCATTACATGCATGCATATCTTCTAGGACCTGGCAATCGTCTCCTTACTAGCTTGTACTACCAACTAACTAGTAGTAGTATTTCTTTCCATTCTAATACCACATGGATGCATGGATGCTAGTCTCAAACGCATATATACATACTTCTCCTTAGCGTATAACTATTTTTGTCTAATATTTTATTCATGAGGAAAATACATTTCTATTATAATTCTTTGAGACAATGAACTAGCATATCTTATTTACTCAATTATTTATTTACAAAAATAATACAATTTATTTATTCATCCTAGTTTTTAACATAAAATAAAAACCCCAAAAATTCGGGTTATTACAATGTGGCTTCGCGAACTTAATATCAAAATATGTAGTTTTCCTCGAAAGTTTTGCTACCAGAATCCATACAGTTTTCTGAACGAATAAGGTTTCACCATATCCACAAAAAAAAAATTAAGGTTTCACCATGTAGGGTCTGAAATAAGAGCGACGTAGCCTAAACATCCAAGCTGTAGCTTGCTGTATGCAAGGCCTAACAATAACATCCAGCATTTTATTTCTTCGTGCCCCAACCAGTAAACAACCCATGGCAGTTCTAACCCTATTAAATTAATTAACTAAAGGACAAAGTAAAGAAATCATGGTGAATTGATAGTTTCGTCTTATAAAGCTTTCTGTCTAGCTTATTCAAAATCATATAGTCTGTCTAACTATATATGAGATCTCTGATTTTCAGAACTGTCATTCTATAACGAAGGCTCACACACATTTTCGGCTTGGTTTGTGCACAGCAAAGGAAAACTTATTAAAAATAAATTTAGCCCAAAAAGATAGCAGCAAACTAATCCAGATATGTATTTATTCAAAAACTTGCTAGTTTCAACTAACTAACTTCCAGAATAATAGAAATGAACAGTGTACTGAACTAAGTTAGCCAAGCAAATAACACAAAAATATATACATATGCATCTGGTTGTGAAGAACCTAAGAAACAGATCAGTAAATCCACTATGAAATTTTATTCAGCAATCCATACCTAGCTACAGACGGAAAGTTGGCGTGTAAAGCATAGTTCTTCATCAGTTAGTAATGCTGTAACTGATAACTCATAGCAAAACTGTAAAACATTGCAGGAATGAACACTGGATATGACAAACCTTAGAACACTTCTTTCTTACTACAACTTTCTACAACAAGTGTCAGCACTTCCTCTTTACCTACGTTGTTCCACAGAACAGCTCTGTTGGCATTTTCAACAACAGCTAGAAGAGTAAGTATCAGCAAGGCCTGGAACACTATCCTCATAAGGATGCACAAAATCGTGTGGAGTATGCCAATCGAAATAATAAGTAATATACAGTACTGTATTAGGGAAGCTGTTGATACACATTACAAGGCATGTTTTTAATGCAGAATTCCACAAGAGTTAACAATAATAAGTTTATTTCCTAAAGGAACAGGACGATTCTAACGTCCCAACTGAGACCTAAAAGACGCTGATAGTTGTCTGATCTTAGTACAAAATGCAGACTGAACAAGCCAGGTTCAGAAACTTGTGTGTTAGCATGACATATGAAGAACCAATTCATGACTGTGCCATGCTTTCTTCTCTACTGGATGACGACCAAAACATATATTCGAATTCAGAAAATATTAGCAACTACCAAAACTGCAAGTGACATACTATAGTGGACACCAAACATCCAGTTAGAGTGTTAGAAAAACAACACAGAAACAGGACTTGCCAGCTTGCTGTGCAGACTCCAGAGTGAAAACTTCATTGTGCAAAAAAGCAGTTAAATACTATTCAAGCCTTCTTGGTTTTTGCATCTAAATCTAGTGGGGACTTCCCCTTTGAGAGTGGCAGCATAGTCTTCAGCGAGGCGAGGCGCAGCTCCCTTGTGAGGACGTATGAACTTCTCCATGAATACCTTCTCGCTCACCTGGGCTGCGGTGTAGAAGCTTCGGTTAGGCTTTAGCAATCCATTTTCTTTAAGGAACTTCACAACATAGTACCGAGGTTTGAGTCGGGCCTCTAGGCTATAAGTGAGCATTGCCGGCCTGTGAGCAATGTACTCCGGCTCTAACCCAACCTCGGACATCAAGAATTCCGACATGCGCAGCAGCCTCTCCTGGGAGTTCCTCAGCACGACCGGAAGCTTGGCGACAGCAATGGCCACCTCAGCTTCCGACCACCTGAAAGTCTTCTTCAGGAACTCCACCTTAGCAGCAATCTTCTCCTCGCTGAGGAATGCGACAGCCAGCAGCGCGTGCCTGAACATCGCAGAGCCACGGGGCACACCGACATCTTCGGCACGCGCCACCATGGCCTGGATGCGCTCTGGCTTACTGGTGAGCAGCCTCGGCACGGGGATGCATAGCTTGGCAATATCACAGTCACCTAACCCGCACTCCCGGAGGAGCGCGACGTTGGGCTTGACAACGTTCTCCAGGTCGGAGCTGAGGAGGTAGGAGTTGTACTTGAGCGCCTGGAGGAGGTTCTCGAAGGAGCCGAAGAGGGGGACGTAGTACTGCAGCTTGGAGATGATGGTGGGGCGGCGGAAGCGGGCGGGGTCGACCAGGACGAGGCGGGCGATCTGGGACGGGGAGAGCCCGAGGTCCCGGAGCTCGGCGAGGCGCGGGGCCAGGGTCTTGTCGACCTCGGAGCAGAGGAGGAGAGGGTCGTACACGACGACGGCGGCGACGTCGGCGTCGGAGAGGCCGAGGTCGGAGAGGAAGGCGAGGACGGCCTCGGGCTTGGAGGGGGACTTGAGGCGGGAGAGGACCTTGGAGGCCTTGACGGCCTGCGCCGGGGTGAGGTGGCAAGACGCGACGAGGTAGTCCGCCACGGCGAACGGCGCAGGGCTAGCCGACGCCGCCACGGCGGCGGCGGCGGCGAATCGGGTGTTGGAGAAGAGGCATCGGTGCCGGAAGGAGAGTAGGGCACTCGTGGCGCGGGGACCGAGAGAGAGGAGGAGGACGTGTTCCTGGAGGAGAAGCATGGCTGGCGGCGGCGGCGGAGGCGACAGCTGGGGGAGGGCGCGGCGCCGGCGAGAGTCAGACAGGGAGAGCGAAGAGATAGCGGCTATCGTCACGCCGAATGTTATCTTTCCAATTTTTATGAGCAACGGTAATTTCGTGAGCGCCAGTTTTCTGGCGGTTGTAGGCGAGGAAAAGATACAAATCAAACGTCAGATTTTTCTACGTGACAAATCGGACGTGCAAATGCGAACCAACGGTTGGATTGATTAGAAAGACAGTGATATCCCCACCACCAGGGTTTAAGTTTTGATACTCGCATTATTTTCACATTATTTCTGAATTTATTTTAGGATTTTCAGCGATGTGCTTTTGGTGTGAGGAGACGTTCATGGCTCAGTCTTTCGAATCTGCACATAGGGATAGAGTGTGCGTGTGTGCATTCATAGGGGCGAGTGTATGCGCGTATATATGAGCGCTTTCGTCTGTACTGTGTTAAAAAATGAACATGCAAAATATATATTATAATGAGAATGTCAATTTTAAAAATTGCCATGAAAAATGATTTCAGCTTTTTGCGTGGAATTGTCATGCTTGCCAAATGAATGGGAAACACTCCCACCAAGTAGTTTGATCAGAAGTGAACCATCGGACCTATCGAAAGCCGTCGATCTTAGCAGAATCTCACGGTCACATAATCTAATCCGGTTGCCACTTTTCAACCAAAAAAATAGAATAAGGAAGTAAATCGCCCAGACCCTGCTAATTTTCCCCTCTAGTCACTCCCTCGTTGTCTCTTTCCTTGGAGTGTTGCCCAAACCAAGCTCATCGTCCACCCACACCGCTCCCCATCTTCGGATTGGACTCCAGCCAACAAAGAAGTTTCTCCCCACGCCTCCCCACCTCACTCCCCAGTCCCGTGACAGCCCTCCACCCTGACCCATTGTCCTCTACTCCAATGCGGCCCTGAGGCGACACTACATGTGCTCCATCACGGCCTTAGGGGGGGCGCAACCCCCATCTCCATCTCGATTGGGGTCTATGCTGCCATCCATCTTCCCACCCCCTGACGGAAGACCAGGATTTCTTCACTGGTTTTCTCTCTCTTCAAAGTGTCTCTCATCATAATCAAAGGTATTATACTGCGACAATCCACCCAATCCTTCCCCAAGCATGCGATTAGCATCTGTGCCCGCTTTCGACCACACCATACTTGATATTTTGAAATGTCAATTTTTGCATTTACGTCTATAATGTGTACTTTGCCTAGTACTAATTGGTTCATGTGTTCATTGTGTGCATGTTTTTGCTCTTCATGTATTGGGTCGGATAATAATTAGAAAATAATAATTTTTGAGATAGCAAACATTATGTGTGCTTCGTACTCCAGAGATATGCCTCCCAATTTGGCAGCAACAATTGTTTTCATTTTATTTTCAAAATCCTGAGCTTCCAAGTAAGACTACTGATGCACCAAGTTCACATTTTCATGCTTCTGATTAGCTTGCATTCACAGTATGCTTCCAAGTATCAGTACTGATGTACCCAACACACTGTCTCATGCTTCGTATTAATCGCGCACACTATATTCCTTTTGTTTCATTCTGCTTCTTATTACCGTGCGTCCAGATTCTGCTCCGAGTATTAGTACAAATGTACCCAGTACACTTTTTTTTATGCTTCTTTCGCATCATGCTTCCACATTAAATTCCTTTTGTTTCATACAACTAAAAGTTTACTTCCACTCAAAACACTTTATTAAGGTTTACTAACAAACTAAATTTCTTATGTTCTCAGTTGACCCGCGACAATGAAGGAGGACGAACCCCAATGGATGCTCAAGAGCCGATATGCGGCTGGAAGGTTACATGATCTCCATCAGGAAAACCACGAGCAGATATGCGGCTGGAAGATTACATGATCTCCATCAGGAAAACCACGATACTCGATCTCACGGGTTAGGTGTGGTATTTTTGCTGCATCGGGAGAGAAGCATCCGACCAGGAAGCACTGTTTGAGAGTGAAAGAAGGGCACCTAGAGAGAGAAGGAGTGAAAGAAGGGCACCTAGAGAGAGAAGCGATGGGGTGGGCGTATCTTGCGGGATCAATTTCTTATATGGAAGCACTTAATCATCGTGCCCTAGAAGGGCTCATCTAAGACTAAGAAGCAGATTTGATGCCCATCTAGTTTCTAATCCAATGGCCAAACACTGGTCTGATAGGATGCAAAGCATCAGCTGCCATCATGGTTCTCAATGGTTCTCAATTGTTCTGATGGCCAGTGGTTCCCAATGGTTTTCAATTTCAATCCAACGACCAAACACTGGTTAGGATGCAAAGTATGAGCTGTCTGATAGCTAGTGGTTCCCAAATATAGTTGAGTTTTATTTAGGGGGAAATAGAATTGAGATAAGGATCAAGAGATTGACACGGAGGTTTCCTAGGCATTTCTTTACATCCAGTTGGCCCAAAGAACCCAGTTCAATTCAATATTTTCGACAATCCACTAAAATGGCTAGTGGTTCCCAAATAGAATTGAGATTCTTTTTTTGGGGGAAATAGAATTGAGATAAGGGTCAAGAGATTGCTACGGAGATTTCCTAGGCATTCCTTTACATCCGGTTGGCCCAAAGAACCCAGTTCAATACTAGTAGAATGCCCGTGCGTTGCTACGGGCAAAAACCGAATACCTATACTTTGCCATGAAATATAAAAATATGGACACATAGATCAAATTATTTTTTAATTGAAATATACACATTAAGCATTGTGTCTTCCTATTTTCATCATACTCTTTCACATTTTTCCTTCTCGGCAATCTCCCTATCTTCTTAACATGCCAAATCGCTCACCATCCAAGAACTTATAACTTGATATATACCACCCATGATTAAATAGCATAGTAGAATGCCCGTAGCATGAGCTACAATACATATAAATGACTTAAACAAATGATTAAGGCGTCTTCATGGTCGAAACTCATTTCTCCTTCATATGTTTGGGCAGGTTCAAACATCAAATGGGCGCCCAGTGGGCTCCCCAAAATTCAACCGTCTAGATAGTCAAGGCTTTCTCAAATCTAGCTCATGTGGGGGTGAAATCCCAACACACACAAAAAACCACCCCGCAACGCACCCTTCCCTTTCCCTGCCGAACCGTCTCCTTTCTACTCGGTTTTCCGCCATAGCACGGCATTTCTCGCTGAAGCCCTCTCCTTTAAAATCAGATGATGCCCATCTTCGTCATGGCACCCTCTCTCCATCACACCATAACTAAACAAACCAACTCCAACCCTTATTCCGGTCATTCTCAACCCTCACTCTTATCACAAAATCCACTAATTTGTGGTCTAATTGAGCCAGCGATCGACGTCGTCGTGGCAGGCCAACAACAAGGGACATGGGCAGCAACCGCCTCCCCATCTTAGTGCTAGGAGGTGAGCTAGAGCACCCAATGCCCTCCCCCTCGCCGGCCAGCAAAAAACAGAGCACTGTGGAGTGCTCTGCTCGCCGGCGATGGGGCATATATAGGCAACTCATTGGTCTCGGTTCGTGGCTGGAACCGGGACTAAAGGGCATCCTTCTGTCCCGGTTCCTGCCACGAACCGAGACCAATGGTTGTGGGCCAGGAGCGAGGCCCATTGGTCGCGGTTCGTGCCAAGAACCGGGACAAATGGGCCCAGACGAACCGGGACCAATGCCTACGAGGCCCCGGCCGGCCCCCTGGGCTCACGAACCGGGACAAATGCCTCCATTGGTCCCGGTTTGTGGCAGAACCGGGACTAATGGGCTGACCAAGCCCGAACGAAAGCCCCTTTTTCTACTTGTGTCTCCCACACAGCTAGCCAGCCGTTGGCCGTTTGCCGCATTATCATACCCCCAAGCTATCAAACAGTATTGTTGACACTGCATATTTGGCTTCACGCAAAACTTTAGATCTCGTGTTGAATCTAACCTCGTAGATTGAGTATGAAAACATTTACAAATATGTTGATACTAATGATAATAATATAATATATGATTCTGTCTACACCCGAGCATCTTCTCTAGCAGAATGCTCGGGTGTTGCCATAGAACAATATAAGAGAAATGCATCCAACTAAGTGTTTCATCTTAATATTAACAGGTATAATGCAAGGGAGGGCGATATGCCCCAATACCAACATGTGTCATTGATTGGTTGATGTGTGAAGTGTGATACTCTTGTTCTTATCTATGTCTTCAATAATGTGGATCGAGGTCCTTGCTTCCTCCTTCTATGTGCTTCACATCTCTTTGTCCTCATGGGTTTACTCTTCTATGTCCATCACATCTCTTTCACCTCATTGTGTCTCCTACATCATCACCTCATAAGGTGACTCGTGCTTGTGTCCTAGTTTTCTTAATTTTCGCAAACCCCTTGGTGTGTACTTTCATATATTCGTAGTAAAATTAAGGGATAGTGTACGAATGGCGAAAAACAACTCATAATTGCCACAAATGATTGTTGAGTAAAATAAGAAACAACACATAGTTGCATGAGACCAAGAAAATATCAAGTCTGCATGATTTATTAACTATTTAAAAATATTCCTAGATGAAATGACAAATGTTTTTGTAGTGCCAAATTAATTTTGATAAAATTGTAGAACCAGATCCTGTTTTACGAATTAGTCATTCGATTCCAGAGAGGGCATCACAACTTACATGTTTTGAGACAGCAAATCGCTCTGCAGTTGTTCGCTGAAAAAAAGTATCCAGTAATTATCCTTCCACATGTTGTTGCCCAATCACTGGACTTTCCTTGTTGGGAAGTAAGTTCCTATTGTAGATGAATTCCTTAATCATTATCTTCAAAATTCAATTAATACAAGATATATAGCATAACAGCAGAAACAACGCTAAGGCAAAAAACTGGTGCATAACAGGGGTAGGTTCTTTTGAGCACATATCACCTAGCTTCCTAGTCAAATAGCCTTAATTGGACCTTCAAGGGTTCACGTCAAATTACTAAATACTATATTTGCAACAAAATAATCAACAACTTTGAATATGTTTAGGCATGTACGCTGTCATTGGAAAATTCAAGAAAGGAAACAGCCAAAGACGACACTAATACTACAAGAAAGCAGTGACAGTAAGCCATGCCTGTGCACTTAAGATTACGTCGGAGACAGTGATCGACGCTGTTTTATTTCATGAAATTCATTGCATAAAAAGGAGATATTTATCTACTGATATTATTCATTGTGCAATATGATGGAGAAATAAGCACACAGTGGAATCTTTGATCAAGCTAGATGTCAAGACTTCATGCAAGATACTGATTTAAATAATTGTAGTTATAAATTATAAATCATGTGACCATGAGCAGCAGTAAGGCATGCTTTTGCAGATCAGATAATAATTCAACATTGAGCATGAATCCATGAACCGCAAAAAAATGGCATGTTTCTTTTACTAACAGGAAAACTCAAGTCAACACATAGAAAGTTACGGTAAGTATACTTCATTCCCGAGTGGTTTGCGTTAGCCTGATAGTATGCGTGTCTAATAGATATTGCTTATCTCTCATGACAATTGATGCTCTCCTTTAGCTTAGGGCCTTCCAAGATTGAAAGGTAAATGATTTCTGCAAAAAGAAAGAAACATGAAAAATCTATTAGATAACAATAATCTTGGATATTGCCAAATGTGACTATATCAGAATTCTAAGCGCACATGCATTCTGTAGTTTTTTATGGACAAACAAGTATTTCCAAAACCAACATACAGCCTCCTGCCCTCCTGCATAAAGCTATCGGTTTTAAGCCCCAGACAAACCAGGCAGTAAAACACGCTTTTATTGTATGAATTATGAATGAATGAAAGGGAGATGTACATTTTTAAGAAAAAATGCATAACAAATAGAACAACACTAGCAGAGGACTCAAAAAAGTTAATACATATTTTTTTTGGGGGGGGGGGGGGGGGGGGCATTACATACCCAGTGGTCATTCACATTGGCTGCCTCGGCCTCGCGTCGTTGTCCAACAGTACATCGTCCAGGGTTGAATCGGCAACATGAGAGATGACATCCGATTTGTTATTAGTCCAGTTTACCTGTCATAAATTCAGAGAAACATCAATTAGATCACAGGGCTGTGTTGTAAATGAACAGGAACCGGTGCACTAAACATCTGTAAAATTAGGCCTGCTCATGAGAGCTCAGCAATAATACATAAAATCTTCCCAGTACCAATATGTAACAACGACATCAATATTAATCAAAAAAATATCCATAGCTAAGTGTTCCAAACTGAAAATTGAGACAACCCAATAATGCACAAGGAACCAGAGGAGGAGACATGGAGCATCTACCAGTGGTGGCCAACAAATCTAACCAGGTCTCTTCGCGCACCTCTCCAGGGTCTCCGGCAGCGACAAGCTCGAACTGCCCCCACTTTCGTCTTCGTCGCCCCCGCCTGCTCTGGAGTCTCACAGTCCAGCTCGTAGTTGGTGACGAGATCGAAGTGCGTCTTGTCGAGCTCGAGCACGAGCACGAGCCCCTCGCCCTAGTCAAGCTCATACACGTCACGGGTGTTCTGGGACCCGCCAAGCATACGAACGGCGGGGCGTACCCACTGACGCCATACTCGTCGGAGATGAGTCGGGCGATGGGGGAATCGACCCCACCAAGACGGGCGGGGTCGTTGAAGCAAGCAAGGGTGAGGGAATCAATTTCCTACTTTGTGTTGTTCTCCCTCCAGACTCCACTTGCTAACACCACCAATGGAGTAGTGCTTTCATCGTCTTTGACTCGTTGTGGTATGTAGTCACGGAAGATTCTTTTATTGTTTTCTCATAAGTAATGTCTGCTCTTTTGCTCATGGCAGCAGTCTTGATTAGTTTGCACCCGCAGCATTTCATCAGACGTAAATATAAGGGTATGCCCGAACATTGCTTGTCAGATTATCCATTCCTTTCCTCTCATCCGAGATGCATCAAGAAAGTGAGCCAAAACTGGGAACTAAAGGTGCATATAGTGAATTAGTAATGCACATAGATAGACATATAAAATGTGGCAAACTAACCATGAGGAACTCTTTGCCTCTTAGAAATGAAATAACAACTTGGTTCAGGTAGAAAATGAAATACTCCCTCTGTCCCAAAATAAATGTCACGGATTTAGTACAACTTTAGTGCAAAGGTGTACTAAGTTAACGGCACTTATTTTCGAACAAAGGTAGTAGTAAGTTACCTGAGATAATGTACGTATGATTTAATGATTAAATGACCTGACAAAAGGGCTCCCTCTGTATTAATCATTCTGCAGAAAAAACAAAATTATGAGTTCCTTGCTCTGAAGCACCTAACTGCAGTTTTGTAGTAAATGTCTGAAAAGTAAAATCATGCTAAAATACATGATATATGTCAGCAAATACAAACTTTTTTTTCATTTATATGTTTAGTAGAACTAAATCAACATATATAAATGGCAGGCATTACATCCATCAGAGTCCAAGGCTCTTTTTCGTGTCTTCAAATGCTGCACCCACTACTACTGGTTGGCTGGAACAATTGCTGATTTTTAATGACTCCCTCCATCTTAATCTTTCAGTATAACTACAATTGATTAAGAGCTCCTAGCTGTGAAGAACCTAACTGCAGTTTTTTAATAAATGTCTGAAAAGTAAAATCATACTAAAATGGATGATATATGTTGCAAATATGAAGTATAAAAAGAAAGTTAATAATATACCATACAGTAATATGAGTAAACTCTGCAGATCTGAACATGCAGGCTTTAGCATCAGGGATTATAGCTTTGGCAGTGAGTTTCTCCTTCCAGCACACAGACATTGCCTTGTATCTCTTTGTACAGACCTCAACATGAGAATCTTGTGAACTTATTTCCATTACCTTGGGATGGTGAAATCTTTATGATACAAAGCTGATGCATGTATTAGTTAACCTGCAGAGAATTCCATATTTTGATCTATATAAGTAAGAAAGCGTACAAATGAGGAATAGCTTTATTTAGGGCTTCTCATATAGGCCATTGAGTAAATTGCATGAAAAAGAGTCTTATGTATTAAAATAGAAATACACAATTCATAAAATATTCAGGAACGAACAAAATATAGTAAACAAATAGAAACATGTAGTTGGTAAAGGAATCACACAAATAAATTATGATATATGATAGAAATTGCCAATGGCCTTAGTTACTGCTATCCAATATTCTGATTTCTGCAGTTAACTACTAACCCATGACCTGTAATCCAATATTACTACTCTGGATTAGTAGCATCCTCCTCATTCCCATCTTGTTCATCGTCCCTGTTACAAAGAAACATCATCTCGATGTAAAATCATAGTGCTTGAAACTAATTCGTATCTCTAGCAGTACATTACATCCGATGTACTGACTGAAAAAAATATAATCAATTTCTAGCAGTACATTACATCAATGTTAGGAAAAATGTGTAGTTGGCTATGTCGCATGTCCGTTGCTGGAAAAGGGCCAGAAGAATACCTTGGTCCAGAGAAATGGGGTTCAGTGCACACAACCCTCGTAAAATAACCTGGCTGAAAGGATATTAGAGTATCAGGTACCCACAGCGACACACATCCTAATTAAAACGTTGGATAACCTGATAAAAGTGTTTCTCCGTGTACCAGAAGCACGGGTGCATGAGGTGGACTAACTATGAGATGCAAAACTCTGTGTATTTGTAGGCATCTTTTGTTTTTCTCAAGCATCAAGAAGAAAATGGGGAATACGCGAAATACACTTCAAGTTTTATGTGTGGAAAATACCTGAGAGCACAACCAAAGCACGCCCCTCAATTTTTTCCCTCAGATATTACTCTGCTCAGCTCCTTCACCGGGTCCAGTGAAACATCAACCTAAAACAGCAATTACAACCAGTAAACCAAATGCTTGATACTTTTATTATTCAGAAAACACACAAAAGTTAGGTGGAGGGTTAAGACTACATCTCATGTTTGAGTTGTACCAAAGGCCAAAGGTGGAAACAGTTTGACAGAGCACATAGTTAGAACCAAGAGGGTGGAAGAAATTAGTAGTTACTACCTTGGGGAGATTAGGCATTGGTCCATTGACGAACTGCAAAACACAGTATCACATATTGGGCAAGTCTGAAACCACATTAGCATGGCAAATCAGAGCGGAAAACACGATTTTGGATGAGGATGGTTTGTACCTGCACATGTGCAAAGAGACCCGTGAGATCAGGCTGCGCGCGGTCCAGCAGCGTGTCCTCCTCGTCCTCGGCCGCCTCCGTCTCCTCCTCCTTCTCCTTCTCCTCGTCCACAGGCTCGGCGGCGGCGACGGGGTCGGCCACCGCTGCTCGGGCTCATCAGCGCGGCTCAAGCGGCGAGGCAGCGAGGCATGGCGGGATAGGGTTCGAGTTGCGTGCGGGAGCGGCGCTTGGGGGCGGAGTCGCGGCAAAGGGTCGTGAGGCAGGAGGTGGCGGCGGCGCCCGTGGCAGGAGGTGCTGCTCCACCGACGTGGAGGCTCTACGGCGCCTCCCCCGACCGGATCTGGCACTCTCTCCGTCAGATCGGATTGGGGAGGGAAGCTCCGCAGGGATTGCGAGTTAACGGAGGTGGGAGGATGACGAAAAAAACCAAAGGTGGAAGGATGACGAAAAAAACCAGCGAAATTAAACCGCGTAGACTATTTACCGAGTCGTCCATAAGGAGTAGAGATTTTCGACAATCCATTAAAATGGCTAGTGGTTCCCAAATAGAATTGAGATTTTTTTTAGGGGGAAATAGAATTGAGATAAGGATCAAGAGATTGCTACGGAGGTTTCCCAGGCATTCCTTTACATCCAGCTGGCACAAAGAACCCAGTTCAATATTTTCGACAATGCACTAAAATCGGGCATCATAATTTTTTGGGTTTGCAATCACGGTAGTAAGGGGTAGTGGCACCATCCATGTGCTTTGGGAGCAACCAGGTGACATTATTCGCGCGCATCCCTTGAAACTTCTACTAGTTCGGATGGACAAAATGAATCTATTTTTTTGAGTGAAAATTACTGAATCCTTGGCAAAGTTGTTCTAGCACACATCTATATTATTCACCAGACATTTGATTTATGTCATTTTCCCAATAAGAATAATGTTTTTTCGAGAGAAAACAGCACTCTATTATTAAGTGCGAAATTACGAATTAAACTCCCGCCGGTAGTTTTTTTCCAGGCAAACCAGTAGATTCCAGCCGAAAGGAAAACTATTGCCAGAAGGAACTACTGGGCTTAGCAATTTAGAGCCCAACTCTTACAAATGACCACCAGAAATAGGCCCACGACTTGGAACCACCACGGCAGCGCAGGGGCGACTCAGGTTTAGTACCATCTCGCGAACGGGAGGAGGGTGTAGCTGGAGAGCCGCCTATATAATAGGCGCCTTGCCCAACGTTGCAAAGCACTTACCTGGACGGGGTCAACAGCCAATCAAGAAGAGCTGTGGCCTAGATCAATGGCTCACATTGCACCTTGTTGAGTGTGTTGGCCTACCATCTTCCTACGGGGAGAGTGGACGTCATAATTTGTGCTAGAGGGGGTACGCGTTCGCGCGGCCCCTGCCAAACTTTGAAAATTAAATTTTGGTCCTTGCCTGGGGTTGTGTATGCTTCTCTGTTGTCCCTGCCAGTCTTAAAAATATATTTCTGGTCCTTCGTACTGCAGTTTACGATGGATACTGGAGATGGGAAGTACAGTATGCTGTAGCAGCTATATGGCGCATACAACACACTTCTAAACTACCGTACAGAATAGCCTAGCCTTACAGTACATACTGCTAAAATAGAACACACGATACAGATTGGCTACTACCAGTACACGCAAATAAAGTAAGAGACACGTCATCGCCATACATAGTTCAGTGGTGTTGAAGGAGAGGGCATGTCACGCTAGGAAGCCGTTGACTGCATGCGTCGGTGCGGTGCTTTTAGCCGTTAGGCGATGTCGATGGAGCGGACGTTGCGCTGCTTCTGGGCTTGCTCGTCCTTGGGCACGACGACCCTGAGCACGCCGTCCTGCATGGTGCACCGGATGCCGTCCGCCTTGGCGTTCTCCGGCAGGCGGAACCGTCGCATGAAGGACCCGAAGCTGCGCTCCACCCGGTTCCAGGCGTCGCCCTTGTGCTCCTCCTCCCGCGTCTTCTCCCCGCTGATCTTGAGCACGTTGCCGTCCTCCACCTCCACCTTCACGTCCTCCTTCCTCACCCCTACACGCACCGCAGCAGCATCAGCCGATCAGATGGTTAAGAGTACTTCTCTGTGACCGCCTTGCTAGAAAAGAGACACGGAACTTTACGTACCGGGGATCTCGGCCGAGAAGATGTGCTCCTTGTCGTTCTCGTGCCAGTCGACGTTGGTGCGAGCCATGGCGGTGGCGTCGTCACGGCTGCCGCCTTCGCCGCCTCGGCGCCCGGCGTCCAAGGGCCACGAAGCGCCGAAGGGGTCCCAGAGGTCGGAGGAGAAGGGGTCCATCCCTCCCCGGCCGCCGCCGAACCAAGGCATGAGCGACATGGCTGACACGCACGGTGGTGTTTGGTTGACACGATCTCCCACGAGACAGATATGCTACCAGGCTGCTTGTGGTGGCAAGAGCGCTTCCACGTGGGCGGTTTTATAGTACTCCAAATCGCTTGCATGCATGGCCGCGTGGAGCATCGGCTTGACACGTTCGCTGTGTACGTGCCGCCCGCGTGCACAGGTGTTGCCGTGGCGACGACTCGCGTGATGCTTTGGCATGCAGCGAGGCTGCTCTGGCACCACACGCACATCTGGCGTGCATGTACGACAGTGGCGCTAGGCTGGGTTGCGGGCTTGCCACTTGGTGAGACGAGATACTTTCTCTCCATGGCATGCATCTGTACGTAGTCGAGGCCGACGATGGTAGTAAAACACAGATACTTAATAGTACATCTGCAACGGCGACCGCAAATTCCGCGTCCGTCCACGGACCGAGGACCAATGTATGGACATTGTTACCGGAGACCGTCACTGTCTGCATACATTTCAATAACTATTTGAATTATCCTAATGTAATTCGTACAAAGCAGGCGGATTTTGACATAACCAGAACGAAGTTCATGTAAATTAGGATAATTTTTCATAAAACCGGACGATATTTTATTCAGCGAACTAAAAACCTTAAGAAAAACCTAAGCTACCATATACTTGATGGTGACCTCGTAAGCCGTGTCAGGCTGGCCGGTGGCTCCTCCTCTGTCATCGTCGCCAGATTTGGCGTTGGAGTCGGGCTTCGGGCCGCGAAAGGGGGTGGCGTCGCGGCAGGGCTTCCCGGCAGTCGCCCGACGCTCGCAGATGATCCTTACTGCTTCTTCCTATGTCGTGCACAATGCTTCTGCGCCAACCTAAGGACGTGGGCTGGGGGAGAGGGCGGTGGTCCTTGAAGGAGGCAGTGTTGGTGGCACCGATCTCGCCGAGAGACCACTCCCGCCGTACTTGGCCATCTCGCCGTCGAGGCATTGGAGACGACGCTTAGCCGTCTCCAACGTCGTCACGGAGCAGTCTAGGGCCTAGGCGTACGCTAGGTCTGGATCCACCGTGATGTGTGGTGGCGGGACATCGGAGTCCGCAAAATTGGACCGGCGCGCCGCGTTGTGCCTATCCCGCCGGCGCTGCTCCCTGTCGGCGCACTCCTGCACCTTCATGGCGCTCCGGGACGACGAACAACTGCCACCACCCCAGCCGCTGCCGAGGTAGTGGAGAACGTGACCGCATGCCTTCGCTGCAATCGCATTGGGCAAGAGTGACGGTGAGCGACGCTCCTCCTTGACGCGCCGGGGGAGCAGCAAAATCTGCTCCTGCTTCATGTGGCGTCCGATTTGGACACCGCGGTTAGGCTTCAACTTCACAGGGATGCCGGCTTTAGCTTCACGGGGAGGAGTGTCACCGGTGGTGCCATCGGGCCATTCAGGTGGAGGACGGAGCGATGGAGCATCTGAAGGAAATATGCCCTAGAGGCAATAATAAAGTTATTATTTATTTCCTTATTTCATGATAAATGTTTATTATTCATGCTAGAATTGTATTAACCGGAAACATAATACATTGTGAATACATAGACAAACACAGTGTCACTAGTATGCCTCTACTTGACTAGCTCGTTGATCAAAGATGATTATGTTTCCTAGCCATAGACACGAGTTGTCATTTGATTAACGGGATCACATCATTAGGAGAATGATGTGATTGATTTGACCCATTCCGTTAGCTTACCACTCAATCGTTTAGTATGTTGCTATTGCTTTCTTCATGACTTATACATGCTCCTATGACTATGAGATTATGCAACTCCCGTTTACCGGAAGAACACTTTGTGTGCTACCAAACGTCACAACGTAACTGAGTGATTATAAAGGTGCTCTACAGGTGTCTTCGAAGGTACTTGTTGGGTTGGCGTATTTCGAGATTATAATTTGTCACTCCGATTGTCGAAGAGGTATCTCTGGGCCCTCTCGGTAATTCACATCACTTAAGCCTTGCAAGCATTGCAACTAATGAGTTAGTTGTGGGATGATGTATTACGGAACGAGTAAAGAGACTTGCCGGTAACGAGATTGAACTAGGTATTGAGATACTGACGATCGAATCTCGGGCAAGTAACATACCGATGACAAAGGGAACAACGTATGTTGTTATGCGGTCTGACCGATAAAGATCTTCGTAGAATATGTGGGAGCCAATATGAGCATCCAGGTTCCGCTATTGGTTATTGACCGGAGACGTGTCTCGGTCATGTCTACATAGTTCTCGAACCCGTAGGGTCCGCACGCTTAACGTTTCGATGACAGTTATATTATGAGTTTATATGTTTTGATGTACCGAAGGTTGTTCGGAGTCCCGGATGTGATCACGGACATGACGAGGAGTCTCGAAATGGTCGAGACATGAAGATTGATATATTGGAAGCCTATATTTGGATATCGGAAGTGTTCCGGGTGAAATCGGGATTTTACCGAAGTACCGAGGGGTTACCGGAACCCCCCGGGGGCTTAATGGGCCATAGTGGGCCTTTGTGGAGAAGAGGAGAGGCGGCCAGGGCAGGGCCGCGCCCCCTCCCCCCTAGTCCGAATAGGACAAGGAGAGGGGGCGCCCCCCCTTTCCTTCCTCTCCTCCACCTCTTTCCCCCTTCTCCTATTCCAACAAGGAAGGGAGGGAGTCCTACTCCCGGTGGGAGTAGGAATCCTCCTGGTGCGCCTCCTCCCTGGCCGGCCGCACCTCCCCCCTTGCTCCTTTATATACGGGGGTAGGGGGGCACCCCAAGGACACAACAATTGATCGCTTGATCTTTTAGCTGTGTGCGGTGCCCCCCTCCACCATAGTCCACCTCGATAAACTGTAGCGGTGCTTAGGCGAAGCCCTGCGTCGGTAGAGCATCATCATCGTCACCACGCCGTCGTGCTGACGAAACTCTCCCTCAACACTCGGCTGGATCAGAGTTCGAGGGACGTCATCGGGCTGAACGTGTGCTGAACTTGGAGGTGCCGTGCGTTCGGTACTTGATCGGTCGGATCGTGAAGACGTACGACTACATCAACCGCGTTGTGCTAACGCTTCCGCTTTCGGTCTACAAGGGTACGTAGACAACACTCTCCCCTCTCGTTGCTATGCATCACCATGATCTTGCGTGTGCGTAGGAAATTTTTTGAAATTACTACGTTCCCCAACAGTGGCATCCGAGCCTGGTTTTATGCGTTGATGTTATATGCACGAGTAGAACACAAGTGAGTTGTGGGCGATATAAGTCATACTGCTTACCAGCATGTCATACTTTGGTTCGGCGGTATTGTTGGATGAAGCGGCCCGGACCGACATTACGCGTATGCTTACGCGAGACTCGTTCTACCGACGTGCTTTGCACACAGGTGGCTGGCGGGTGTCAGTTTCTCCAACTTTAGTTGAACTTAACTTGACGAACTATCGTTGTGGTTTTGATGCGTAGGTAAGAACAGTTCTTACTCAGCCCGTAGCAGCCACGTAAAACTTGCAACAACAAAGTAGATGACGTCTAACTTGTTTTTGCAGGGCATGTTTTGATATGGTCAAGACGTGATGAGATATAAGTTGTTGTATGAGATGATCATGTTTTGTTCAAGTTATCGGCAACTGGCAGAAGCCTTATGGTTGTCTCTTTATTGCATAAGATGCAAGGGCCAAATAATTGCTTTACTTTATCGCTATGCGATAGCAATAGTTGGCGAGACGACCATGTGACAACACATTGATATAGATCAAGATGATGGAGATCATGGTGTCATGCCGGTGATGATGGAGATCATGACGATGCTTTGGAGATGGAGATCAAAGGCACAAGATGATGATGGCCATATCATGTCACAAATTATGATTGCATGTGATGTTTATCTTTTATACATCTTATCTTGCTTTGATTGACGGTAGCATTATAAGATGATCTCTCACTAAATTATCAAGGTATAAGTGTTCTCCCTGAGTATGCACCGTTGCGAAAGTTCTTCGTGCTGAGACACCATGTGATGATCGGGTGTGATAGGCTCTACGTTCAAATACAACGGGTGCAAAACAGTTGCACACGCGGAATACTCAGGTTAAACTTGATGAGCCTAGCATATAACAGATATGGCCTCGGACACTGAGACCGAAAGGTCGAGCGTGAATCATATAGTAGATATGATCAACATAGTGATGTTCACCATTGAAACTACTCCATCTCACGTGATGATCGGACATGGTTTAGTTGATTTGGATCACGTGATCACTTAGAGGATTAGAGGGATGTCTATCTAAGTGGGAGTTCTTAAGTAATATGATTAATTGAACTTAAATTTATCATGAACTTAGTCCTGGTAGTATTAGCATATCTATGTTGTAGATCAATAGCTCGCGTTTTGCTCCCCTGTTTTATTTTGATATGTTCCTAGAGAAAACTAAGTTGAAAGATGTTAGTAGCAATGATGCGGATTGGATCCGTGATCTGAGGTTTATCCTCATTGCTGCACAGAAGAATTATGTCCTTGATGCACCACTAGGTGACAAACCTATTGCAGGAGCAGATACAGATGTTATGAACGTTTGGCTAGCTCAATATGATGACTACTTGATAGTTTAGTGCACCATGCTTAAACGGCTTAGAATCGGGACTTCAAAGATGTTTTGAACGTCATGGACCATATGAGATGTTCCAGGAGTTGAAGTTAATATTTCAAGCAAATACCCGAGTTGAGAGATATGAAGTCTCCAACAAGTTCTATACCTAAAAGATGGAGGAGAATAGCTCAAGCAGTGAGCATGTGCTCAGATTGTCTAGGTACTACAATCGCTTGAATCAAGTGGGAGTTAATCTTCCAGACAAAATAGTGATTGACAGAATTCTCTAGTCACCATCACCAAGTTAGTAGAACTTCATGATGAACTATAATATGCAAGGGATAACGGAAACGATTCCCAAGCTCTTCGTGATGCTGAAATCGACGAAGGTAGAAATCAAGAAAAGTATCAAGTGTTGATGGTAAACAAAAACCACTAGTTTCAAGTAAAGGGACAAAGGGAAGAAAGGGAAACTTCAAGAAGAACGGCAAGCAAGTTGCTGCTCAGGTGAAAAAGCCCAAGTATAGACCTAAGCCTGAAACTGAGTGCTTCCACTGCAAAGGGACTGGTCACGGGAAGCGGAACTACCCCAAGTAATTGGCGGATAAGAAGGATGGCAAAGTGAACATAGGTATATTTGATATACATGTTATTGATGTGTACTTTACTAGTGTTTATAGCAACCCCTCAGTATTTGATACTAGTTCAGTTGCTAAGGATAGTAACTCGAAACGGGAGTTGCAAAATAAACAGAGACTAGTTAAGGGTGAAGTGACGATGTGTATTGGAAATGGTTCCAAGATTGATATAATCATCATCGCACACTTCCTATACTTTTGGGATTAGTGTTAAACCTAAATAAATGTTATTTGGCGTTTGCATTGAGCATGAATATGATTTGATCATGTTTATTGCAATACGGTTATTCATTTATAGTCAGAGAATAATTGTTGTTCTGTTTACATGAATAAAACCTTCGATGGTCATACACCCAATGAAAATAGTTTGTTGGATCTCGATCGTAGTGATACACATATTCATAATATTGATGCCAAAAGATGCAAAGTTGATAATGATAGTGCAACTTATTTGTGGCACTGTCGTTTGGGTCATATCGATGTAAAGCGCATGAAGAAAGTCCATAAAAATGGACTTTTGGAATCACTTGGTTATGAATCATTTGATGCTTGCGAACCGTGCCTTTTGGGCAAGATGACTAAAACTCCGTTCTCCGGAACAATGGAACGAGCTACTGACTTGTTGGAAATAATACATACCGATGTATGCAGTCCAATGAGTGTTGATGCTCGTGACGGGTATCATTATTTTCTGACCTTCACAGATGATTTAAGCAGATATGAGTACATCTACTTGATGAAACATAAGTCTGAAACATTTGAAAAGTTCATATAATTTCAGAGTGAAGTGGAAAATCATCGTAACAAGAAAATAAAGTTTCTATGATCTAATCGCGGAGACGAATATTTGAGTTACGAGTTTAGCCTTGAGTTAAAACAATGTGAAATAGTTTCGCTACTCACGCCACCTGGAGCACCATAGTGTAATGGTGTGTCCGAACGTCGTTACCGTACTTTATTAGATATGGTGCGATCTATGATGTCTCTTACCGATCTACCACTATCGTTTTGGGGTTATGCATTAGAGACAGCTACATTTACGTTAAATAGGGCACCGTCTAAATCCGTTGAGACGACATCGTATGAACTATGGTTTGGCAAGAAACCTAAGCTGTCGTTTCTTAAAGTTTGAGGTTGCAATGCTTATGTGAAAAAGGTTTCAACCTGATAAGCTCAAACCCAAATCGGAGAAGTGCGTCTTCATAGGATACCCAAAAGAAAATGTTGGGTACACCTTCTATCACAGATCCGAAGGCAAGATATTCGTTGCTAAGAATGGATCTCTCAAAAGAAGTGAGTGGGAGGAAAGTAGAACTTGATGAGGTAACTGTACCTGCTCCCTTATTGGAAAGTAGTTCATCACAGAAATTTATTCCTGTGACTCCTACACCAATTAGTGAGGAAGCTAATGATGATGATCATGTAACTTCAGATCAAGTTACTACCGAACCTCGTAGGTCAACCAGAGTGAGATCCACACCAGAGTGGTACGGTAATCCTATTCTGGAGGTCATGTTACTTTACCATGACGAACCTACGAACTATGAGGAAGCGATGATGAGCCCAGATTCCGCGAAATGGCTTGAGGCCATGAAATCTGAGATGAGATCCATGTATGAGAACAAAGTATGGACTTTGATTGACTTGCCCAATGATCGGCGAGCCATTGAGATTAAATGGATCTTCAAGAGGAAGACGGACGCTGATAGTAGTGTTACTATCTACAAAGCTAGACTTGTCGAAAAAGGTTTTTGACAAAGCTCAAGGTGTTGGCTACGATGAGATTTTCTCACTCGTATCGATGCTTAAAGTCTGTCCGAATCATGTTAGCAATTGCCACATTTTATGAAATCTGGCAAATGGATAACAAAACTGCAATCCTTAATGGTTTATTAAAGAAGAGTTGTATATGATGCAACCAGAAGGTTTTGTCGATCCTAAAGGTGTTAACAAAATATGCAAGCTCCAGTGATCCATCTATGGACTGGTGCAAGCATCTCGGAGTTGGAATATACGCTTTGATAAGTTGATCAAAGGATATAGTTTTATACAGACTTGCGGTGAAGCCTGTATTTACAAGAAAGTGAGTGGGAGCACTACAACATTGTTGATCAGAAATAATGTAGAATTATTCTGCAAAGCATAAAGGAGTGTTTGAAAGGAGTTTTTCAAAGAAAGACCTCGGTGAAGCTGCTTACATATTGAGCATCAAGATATATAGAGATAGATCAAGACGCTTGATAAGTTTTTCAATGAGTACATACCTTGACAAGATTTTGAAGTAGTTCGAAATGGAACAGTCAAACAAAGAGTTCTTGCCTGTGTTACAAGGTGTGAAATTGAGTAAGACTCAAAGCCCGACCACGGCAGAAGATAGAAATAGAATGAAAGTCATTCCCTATGCCTCAGCCATAGGTTCTATAAAGTATGCCATGCTGTGTACCAGATCTATTGTATACCCTACACCGATTTTGGCAAGGGAGTACAATAGTGATCTAGGAGTAGATCACTAGACAGCGGTCAAAATTATCCTTAGTGGAATAAGGATATGTTTCTCGATTATGGAGGTGACAAAAAGGTTCGTCGTAAAGGGTTACGTCGATACAAGTTTTGACACTAATCCAGATGACTATAAGTCTCAATCTGGATACATATTGAAAGTGGGAGCAATTAGCTAGAGTAGCTCCGTGCAGAGCATTATAGACATAGAATTTTGCGAAATACATACGGATCTGAATTTGGCAGACCCGTTGACTAAATTTCTCTCACAAGCAAAACATGATCACTCTTTGGGTGTTAATCACATAGCAATGTGAACTGGATTATTGACTCTAGTAAACCCTTTGGGTGTTAGTCACATGGAGATGTGAACTAATCACATAAAGATGTGAACTATTGGTGTTAAATCACATGGTGATGTGAACTAGATTATTGACTCTAGTGCAAGTGGGAGACTGAAGGAAATATGCCCTAGAGGCAATAATAAAGTTATTATTTATTTTCTTATTTCATGATAAATGTTTATTATTCATGCTAGAATTGTATTAACCGGAAACATAATACATGTGTGAATACGTAGACAAACAGAGTGTGACTAGTATGCCTCTACTTGACTAGCTCGTTGATCAAAGATGGTTATGTTTCCTAGCCATAGACATGAGTTGTCATTTGATTAACGGGATCACATCATTAGGAGAATGATGTGATTGACTTGACCCATTCCGTTAGCTTAGCACTTGATCGTTTAGTATGTTGCTATTGCTTTCTTCATGACTTATACATGTTCCTATGACTATGAGATTATGCAACTCCCGTTTACCGGAGGAACACTTTGTGTGCTACCAAACGTCACAACGTAACTGGGTGATTATAAAGGTGCTCTACAGGTGTCTCCGAAGGTACTTGTTGGGTTGGCGTATTTCGAGATTAGGATTTGTCACTCCGATTGTCGGAGAGGTATCTCTGGGCCCTCTCGGTAATGCACATCACTTAAGCCTTGCAAGCATTGCAACTAATGAGTTAGTTGTGGGATGATGTATGATGGAACGAGTAAAGAGACTTGCCAGTAACGAGATTGAACTAGGTATTGAGATACCGACGATTGAATCTCGGGCAAGTAACATACCGATGACAAAGGGAACAACGTATGTTGTTATGCGGTCTGACCGATAAAGATCTTCGTAGAATATGTGGGAGCCAATATGAGCATCCAGGTTCCGCTATTGGTTATTGACCAGAGACGTGTCTCGTCATGTCTACATAGTTCTCGAACCCGTAGGGTCCGCACGCTTAACGTTTCGATGACAGTTATATTATGAGTTTATATGTTTTGATGTACCGAAGGTTGTTCGGAGTCCCGGATGTGATCACGGACATGACGAGGAGTCTCGAAATGGTCGAGACATGAAGATTGATATATTGAAAGCCTATATTTGGATATCGGAAGTGTTCCGGGTGAAATCGGGATTTTACCGGAGTACCGAGGGGTTACCGGAACCCCCCAGGGCCTTAATGGGCCATAGTGGGCCTTTGTGGAGAAGAGGAGAGGCGGCCAGGGCAGGGCCGCGCGCCCCTCCCCCCTAGTCCGAATAGGACAAGGAGAGGGGGGCGGCGCGCCCATCCCCCTAGTCCGAATAGGACAAGGAGAGGGGGGCGGCGCCCCCCTTTCCTTCCTCTCCCCCACCTCTTTCCCCCTTCTCCTATTCCAACAAGGAAGGGAGGGAGTCGTACTCCCGGTGGGAGTAGGACTCCTCCTGGCGCGCCTCCTCCCTGGCCGGCCGCACCTCCCCCCTTGCTCCTTTATATACGGGGGCAGGGGGGCACCCCAAGGACACAACAATTGACCGCTTGATCTTTTAGCCGTGTGCGGTGCCCCCCTCCACCATAGTCCACCTCGATAATACTGTAGCGGTGCTTAGGCGAAGCCCTGCGTCAGTAGAACATCATCATCGTCACCACGCCGTCGTGCTGACGAAACTCTCCCTCAACACTCGGCTGGATCGGAGTTCGAGGGACGTCATCGGGCTGAACGCGTGCTGAACTCGGAGGTGCCGTGCGTTCGGTACTGGTTCGGTCGGATCGTGAAGACGTACGACTACATCAACCGTGTTGTGCTAACGCTTCCGCTTTCGGTCTACGGGGGTACGTAGACAACACTCTCCCCTCTCGTTGCTATGCATCACCATGATCTTGCGTGTGCGTAGGAATTTTTTTGAAATTACTACGTTCCCCAACAGCATCAACTAGCCCCATCTGCTGCTCGTACTCCTCGTCTGTGGCGGTGTACACCTGGGCTTGCGCCGCCGATGCGGACTACTGCTGCAGCTGGTCCTCCTCGTCGCCAGAGAATATGACGATCTCCGCCTTCATCGAGGAGACGCCCGCCGATGAGGATGATGACCCTAGAGTTTGAGGGCAGTGTCGCCACGGAAAGCCCTAGCAGTAGCGCATGATTTTGTAATAGCAGTAGGGCGGGCGGGGGCGCTACTAGTATGTCACTACGGCTAAAGTTTATCAGTAGCGCGGTTCACAACCGTGCTACTGATACCTCAAATAGTAGTAGCGCCGGCCCAAAGACGCGCTACTGATAGTTACTAGTAGCGAGCCCATGACACGTGCTACTACTACTCGTCTGTATTACATTTCTCTATTGTTTTGTAGTGTATTTATACATCGTTATACAAGTTTTGATATAGTAGCAATTTAGAGATTGTTATATCATTATGAGTTATTATATCAGTATGTGAAGGAAACATGGATTAGATTTAGCATCATCATCATGATCATAATGATATAACAACTCAACATCATCATTATCATAATAACAAGTCATACTCATCATCATCATAGTCATCTAACAACTCATCATTATATTCCTTTTGCTACATTTTGCTTCTTATTACCGTGCGTCTAGATTCTGCTTCCAAGTATTAGTACAAATGTACTCAATACACTTTTTTATGCTTCTTTCGCATCATGCTTCCACATTAAATTCATTTTGTTTCATACAAGTAAAAGTTTACTTCCACTGAAAACACTTTATTAAGGTTTACTAACAAACTTAATTTCTTATGTTCTCAGTTGACACGCGACAATCGAAGAGGACGAACCCCAATGGATGCTCAAGAGCCGATATGCGGCTGGAAGGTTACATGATCTCCACCAGGAAAACCACGATACTTGATCTCACGCTTTAAGTGTGGCATATTGGCTGCATTGGGAGAGAAGCATCCGACCAGGAAGCACTCTTTGAGAGCGAAAGAAGGTCGCCTAGAGAGAGAAGCGATGGGGTGGGTGTCGTGGAATTGTCACGTCAGATGTCCTAGTGTGAGGACTTAGTCGTGGAGCCATCGCAACTAGGTTAGCTTAAAGGGTTTAAACGGGACAAAGGACACAGAGATTTTATACTGGTTCGACCCCTTGCGGTGAAGGTAAAGGCCTAATCCAGTTTGAGGTGGTATTGCTTATGTCTCGATTACCAGGGAGATACGCTTGACCTAGCTTCGATTTGTCCTAAGTCGCCGCCGGGTCGTCCCTTTATATACACAGGTCGACGCCCGACGGATTATGGAGTCCCGACCGGCTCATAATAAGCATGTCCGGCTCGGTAACTAACCGTACATGCCTTACAATACAAGTCATACATATATGGAGGTTTACACTTATTGGGCCTTAAATCGCCTTTGGGCTTCGAGCCTTCAATGAGTCTGCATAGTGAACCGCCCTCTTCAGCATCTTCACGGGCTTTGTGTTGATAAACCGTCCTGAGCATAACCTGGCCCCTCCTGGGCGGGTTACACTCAATGGTTACCTCCCCAACATTAGGCCCCAGGTTGATTTGAACTTGTTCATATCAATCTTCAACACTTAGAAAAATCCTTCTTCATTATCTTTGTGAAGCCTTGTAACTTGCCGTGACGTCATCTCCTTGGATCATGGTACCCCGCTGTGACGTCATCTGTTATTAATATTTCACAAAGCCCATATCTTAATATATATCCTTTGCTTTAATGAGTCTCCGAAAATCGAAGCATCTGCGTTGTCACATCCATTTTTTGGCCTCCTCGATTCCTGTGCATGTCACTTATCCTTTCATCTTATAAATAGGGCCGGGGGTCCCTTTCACTTTCCGCCCTTGCCTCTTCGTCTCTGTCTTCCACCTCGCAACGCCCGAACACTCGAACTCTGTCGCCGCCGTCGACCTTTGCCTCTGCCTCGACAACGGCCGCTGCATCAACCTGTTTGGACCAGATTTCGTCCACACACCTCCGCTGTCCAACAGCCCTGGTACACTTTCCTTCTCTCCTTTCTCATAGATCCCATTAGGGTTTCCCGAAGTTCATCGAAGTTCGTCCTCGTTCTTGGCTGTAGCACTCATTTTTTATTCGAACTTGGTATCTTTCCTGCGCGGTAATATTCATAGCACTTATTTTCACTATCAGGGCATCTCCTTTTGAACGGAAAACTCGATCTGGATCTTATGAACTGCTCAAGCACCGTAATTTAGGTCTAGATATTTTCCATTATCTGACGCACCGTAGATCCAAAATTATGATATCAATCTGTGAAACCTGTTTTCCATCACTTAGCAATTTTTCCTTTGTTAGATCTGTAAACCAATGACTGTGTGGGCGGCTTAACTTTTTAAACCGTAATCTGCCAGGCACCATTAGTCCCCTCTTAAGCCGCCAATCTCTGGCTTAACACCTGTGTACGCTTTATTATTATTTTCCCTTTAACCATAATCCGGCTTAACACCTTTGTACGCTTTATTATTATTTGCCCTTTAACCATAATCCGGCTTAACCATGTAAACTTGAACCGGCGTAACCTTTCTTTCAGATCATTGAGGAAATGGCTAAGACATATACTTCTTGCAACTGGGTCCAATCCCGGGTTACTGAAGAAGAGCTGAACAACCTTGTCGCGATCGGCGCCTTAGCCAAAAAAGAGGTCATCCACTGGAGGGTCCCTGGTGAAGTATTTCCTCCTCAACCGAAAGATGGAGAAGTAATTATTTTTGCTGACCACTTCAGTCGGGGATTCAGTCCACCCGGATCAAAGTTTTTTCGTGATGTGCTTCATTTCCTTCAACTTCACCCTCAAGACATTGGACCCAATTCCGTGTCCAACATCTGTAACTTCCAAGTATTCTGTGAAGCTTACCTTCAAGAAGAGCCCACAGTTGATTTATTCAGGGAGTTCTATTATTTAAACCGGCAAACAGAGTTCACTGACGGGCCGTGCCAAGAACTCAGTGGAGTCTCAATTCAAAAGAGGAAATAAGTCAGCTTTCCTCATGCCAAGCCGCATAGTCACCCCAAAGACTGGAACCAAACTTGGTTCTACTGTCAAGATACATCTCCAGCCGGTGAGAACCCTCTGCCGGGTTACCGTGAACACCGACTTAGCAGCACACATCCACTCCCCCAATGGCTTAATGCGAAGGAACAAGCAAAATACGCACCATCCTTCTCAAAGCTCAGGGCCTTTATGGCCAATGGCTTAACTGGCGTCGATTTTGTACGTTGCTGGTTGTCTTGGAGTATCTTGCCATTAAGCCGTCACCCCGGCTTAATGTGCGAATACACTGGTGAGGCGACAGATCCCCAGCGCCACTGTGACATTTAGCTGTCTGATGCGGAAATTACTAAAGCTACCAAGAAACTGCTGAATGAACCTGTGAAGGAGTGTAGCAAAACAGAACTTAGTCCTTTCTGTACCTTAAACAAGCCGCCAGCTGTAAGA
The DNA here is from genome assembly GCF_018294505.1 of Triticum aestivum. Lineage (NCBI taxonomy): Eukaryota > Viridiplantae > Streptophyta > Magnoliopsida > Poales > Poaceae > Triticum > Triticum aestivum. Next base: position 140,420,761 of record NC_057814.1, read on the forward strand.
ACTGCACACCTTCTACTCAATCCATATTTTCAATAATTATGCCTACTTATGATCTTTTCAACCTCAATAGGCCGACTCTCCATTTTGGAAGAAGAAAACGCAGGATAAACCGGCCAAACCGGCTCGTGTCAAAACCAAGGCCACCAAGAAGTCTACCAAGAAGACTACTGAGTCCGCTGATGATAATGAGGATAATGAGTCAGAGGTAGAACTTGACTCTATTGGCTCCTTTTTTATACATCTCATTGACAATGATTGTTATCAGGACGATGCAGAGGCCAGCCGTGCAGGTGACGCAAAGGTAATTATTCTTCCTTTCGGCTCAGAACCTCTGCCAACATAGAAAACCCGACAAGCAAGCCGGAAAGTAAGCTTTTCTCACCCTCTAGCTCACTTGGATCCCAACTTTCTTTTGAAGAAACAGCAACACGAAGCTCGCCGAGTTACCCGGCATAGTGGTGGGCAGATCACTTCTTCCGGCTTACCAAATACGCCGACTCGCAAACACCGCCCAGAGGTCTTTCATATTTCTGATATACTTTATCCCAAGGCAGGTCATTTCCGACAACCTCTTAACCCATCTGATTCGAACTATCAGGGGACTTCTCATTCCTCCTCTGGCGAGTCATCAGGGACACAAATCCCGGCTTTCAAACTGTACCTGGGTAAGGATATATTTTAACCATTCACACCTTATGCTTGATCATTATACTAACCTCTTTACACTTCTTATTTTCAGGGGCCAAGACAAGCCCAGCAAGAAAGCCAAGCTGAATAAGCCGGCCGACGATCTCAATCTGTCTGAGCCGGAGAAACAACCAGAGTCTCCTCATCCAACTGCAGAAGCCACCATTGACAAATCACCTCCGGAAGACCATGAGCCTTCCATGGATCATATGGATGTTGAGCCGGCTATCTCTAAGCCGCCAAGCCCAATCAAACCTGCCGAGGAGAAGACTGATGACGTTATTGTCACCGGCTTTGGATTCACAGCTCCGGGTCAACCTACTGTCTTATCTAGGCACATCGCTAAAGAAGAAATTTCTGCTGAAGATAAAGGCAAGTGGAAAGCAGACTTGGAGAGCTATACCCATTTCAGTGCTCAAGACCTCCACTCTGGTTACTTAAACTGTCTGTACACCAGCCGTGACTTTAAAGCCGGCTTAGTGAACCTGATGAAGGAGCGCTATGAGGTAAACACTGCAACTCCTTGTTACATGAATATTCTTCCCCTTAGCCGCCAAGTTTATTGGACATGATAGAATAACATGTGTTGTAAACTTCAATAGCTACATAGATCAACTCCAGTAGCCCCCAAGGACCGGTTTATACTTGCAATATAAATTGGGACTTCATAATACCAGCGCCTCAACTTTGCATCTGTAGCCCCCAAGGGCCGGCTTAATAAATATGTTAAGCCGGGACTTTAACTCAGCAAGAATTAACATTGTGTTTGTAGCCCCCAAGGGTCGGCTTAACAAATATGTTAAGTCGAGACTAATCATCTTCTAGAAATCCCATTCATAGCCTTCATAAACCAGATCACCGCCATTTGTCCGGGTTAGCAAATAAAGCCATTTTTGAAGAGCAATATGCATTAGCCCCCAAGTGCCAAGTATAATACTTGTATTGTACTTGGAACTTCACAATATTTTAAGAAGCAATAGACATTAGCCCCCAAGTGCCAAGTATAATACTTGTATTGTGCTTGGGACTTCAAATAAATTCATTGCCATCTCATTTATTGTTTTACTTCTTGTAGACTGAGCTTAGCAGTAAAGAATCCCAAGTCGCTGACCTTCAAGAAAACATCAAGTCTCAACAAGCAGAAACTCCAAGGCCAAGGATGAGTTGACTAGTGCCTTAGCGGCGATGGAGAAATTGAAGGAAGGCTTCAAAGCTGAACAAGCGGGTTGGGATACAGAGAAGTCAGCCCTGCTGAAGAGGGCTGAAGATGCTGAAGCGGCCCTTGAGCCGGTATCTGCAGAGCTTGCTGGCTTAAAAAAACAAATTAATGCCATGACTGCTGCTGTTTTCGGTAAAATAGCTTCCTCTTAACCTTTTATAATATGTTATCCAATGTGCTCCCGGCTTACAAACATCCTTGATGTTACAGGATCCCGGGTTACCCATCTTGGCTCAGACATGCGGAAAAAGCTGAAAGCTGCTTACACGCTCATAGAACAGCTATATACTGGCACACAACGGGTCATCTGCACAGCTGCTCACAACAAACCGGCTCCAACCCTTATCAAGGACACGTTGGATAAACTATCTATGATGCCTGCACGGATCGAAGAGTTGAAGAAATCAGCTGCAAGAGCCGGTGCACTTACCGCGCTAACCCCGGCCAAAGCATGGCTAGTTGATCTTGTCCCGGCGGACTTGGCAAACGACTGTCCGAGTATAAAAGAAGATGGGTCACCCTTCAGTGCAGACGACTTCGCCACCCTTACGAGGGAATTGCGTTCTTTGGCTAGTAAACTGGATGAAGACACTGATCTTACCCATTACCAACCGGTTTATGATGCCAACAATAAGAAGGTGAAAGCGCCGACTCATGATGCGCCGGACCTGACTCCTCCGATCTGTAAGCACACTTATGCCCCTGATGTTGATCCATCCACACTTATAAGTGATGAAGCTGTATTCAGAGCTTTAACTGGGATCGACTGGTCAACCACTGACTTCCAGCCGTTGGGTGAAGAGGAGGCAGATGAACCGGTGCTGGACGAGCCGCAACCTTCAACTCAGCAAGGCCAAGAGTCATAAGCCGTGGGTCAGCTTAGCGTCTGCTTTTTGCGAAACTGCTAAGACAATTATTCCCGTGGGGCATCAAATGCCTTTGCAATAGGCTAGTTAAACTCATGATCCGCCATGCCATCGTGCATGTTTTATTTTGTCTAATACTGCTGATCCATCAGTTGAAGATATGCAATTATTTTGATGATATCCTTATATAGAGCAGTTGTGTATCTCTTGTTCTGCATAAAAAACAAATCACCAAATTGCTCTGGCGGTTTACCGCCAGGCGGGTCATAACGCCCAACATAAACCTACTGGTGACTATAAAAGGCCATAACCAGGGCTGGTTTAACTAGAACCATATATAACAAAAATGTCATACCTGTGATATTTGACTACACTGCCGGCTTACCATACCAACGCAGTAAGGGTGATAATATTGCCGACTTACAACACCATATGCAGCAAGGGGTAATATCCCGAAACTCAGAGCACAATGCTTCTAAGTATTTAATATCATCATATACTGGCGACTTATAGTCCAAAGTCAGGCCGGGTTATCAGAAACCATGGATAGACTCAAATATGAGCCATAGAGAGTTAGGCTACATGGCCTGAATTGTTTTAAACCATATGTTAATACGGCGTAAATATATAAATCCCAAAAAATGCTCAGAAAAAAGGATAAGGAATCAAAATCGAGAAAACGAGGCTTTCATGGGCCGCCAAGCCACTGAGTTAACCTTTTACACTTTGTGAATCCGGCCTCACATGATCGCCGGTTTAACGTTGACAAGTTCAGGGTCTATATAAGATTGACTGTCAAGAGTTCAGCTTGTCATTCCGGGATTACCCAGGCGGAGTGGCAGATTCTACAAAGCAGGATAACCCGGAAGGTTTTGGTGAATACACCTGGTGTTCAAAGCCAGTTCACGAGGGTAGTAATGCTATGTTCTCTTTGGTGAATACAGCTATGTTTGAACAGGAAGCCCCCAAGTGCTTTGTAAACATGGCGTATAAGCCGGACCAAGAGGGATATTCACAGCTATGCTCAATGAGCAAGAAGCCCCCAAGTGGTTTGTGGCGTTTTAGCCGAATCAAGAGGGATATTCACAGCTATGCTCAATGAGCAGGAAGCCCCCAAGTGTTTTGTAAGTGTGGCGTATTAGCCGGATCAAGAGGGATATTCACAGCTATGCTCCATGAGCAGGAAGCCCCCAAGTGACCATCTGTAAGAGTGGCGTATAAGCCGGATCAAGAGGGATATTCACAGCTATGCTCCATGAGCAGGAAGCCCCAAAATGACCATCTGTAGTGATAAAGACTTCATTATTCTTAGAAATGAAACGAAAGAGGCCCTGATTTATCAGGGATGCCGACTTTATTATATTGATTATAATATATACATTGTCAAAATATGTACATCAAGAGAGCCGGTGGCTCAGATATAGTAAGGCCGAAGTTGAGCAATATTCCACGGCCGGCGGGTCACCTCCTCCGATGTGCGTGTGTCCTTGCGGTTTCGAACATCGATAAGGTAGTATGACCCATTGTTCAGATTTTTGCTGACCACAAAGGGCCCTTCCCAAGGTGGGGATAGCTTGTGCATATCAGATTGATCCTGGATAAGCCGGAGCACCAAGTCACCTTCTTGAAAGGTTCTGGTTTTAACCCGGCGGCTGTGATAACGGCGCAGATCTTGTTGGTAAATCGCCGAACGAGCCGCCGCAAGGTCACGCTCCTCATCTAACAGGTCAAGTGCATCCTGACGTGCTTTTTCATTGTCAGCTTCAACATAAGCCGCCACCCGGGGCGAGTTGTGACGGATGTCACTAGGGAGAACCGCCTCGGCTCCGTAAACCATGAAGAAAGGCGTGTAACCCGTAGATCTACTGGGGGTAGTATTGATACTCCATCACTGAGGGTAACTCTCCACCCAACAACCCGACGTCCTCTGCAAAGGAACCATAAGCCGGGGCTTGATACCTCTCGGGATCTCTTGATTGGCTCGCTCAGCTTGACCATTAGACTGGGGGTGAGCCACCGATGAGACATCAAGCCGGATATGCTCACGTTGACAAAATTCTTTCATAGCACCCTTGGATAGATTAGTGCCATTATCAGTTATAATACTATGGGGAAAACCAAAAAGGAAAATCACCTTTTTGATGAATTGAACTGCCGACGCCGCATCACATTTACTGACTGGCTCTGCCACAACCCTCTTTGTAAACTTGTCAACCGCTACCAGGAGGTGTGTCTTCTTATCCTTGGACCTTTTGAAAGGCCCAACCATATCAAGCCCCTAGACTGCAAACGGCCAAGTAATTGCAATCATCCTCAATTCTTGAGCCCGCACATGAGCTCGTCGTGAGAATTTATGACAACCGTCACATCTACTGACTAGATCTTCAGCATCAGCGTGAGCCGTCAGCCAATAAAACCCATGACGGAAAGCCTTGGCTACAAGAGATTTAGAACCAGCATGATGACCACAATCTCCTTCATGAATCTCCCGTAAAATCTCACAGCCTTCTTCAGGAGAGACATAACGTTGAAACGCCCCTGTAACATTGCGATGATGCAACTCTCCATTGACAATAGTCATTGACTTAGACCGCCGAGTTATCTGCCTGGCTAAAGTTTCATCCTCAGGTAACTCGCCCCGGGTCATATAAGCCAAATATGGAACTGTTCAATCAGGAATAACATGAAGAGCCGCCACCAGTTGTGCTTCCGGGTCAGGGATAGCAAGATCCTCCTCTGTAGGCAATTTGACAGAAGGGTTATGCAGAATATCCAGGAAAGTGTTAGGTGGCACCGGCTTATGCTGAGACCCTAACTGGCTTAAAGCATCAGCCGCCTCATTTTTCCTGCGATCAACATGTTCAACTTGATAACCCTTGAAATGACCTGCAATAGCATCAACCTCTCGACGATAAGCCGCCATGAGTGGATCCTTAGAGTCCCAAGTGCCAGAAACTTGTTGAGCCACCAGATCTGAGTCACCGAAACACCTCACCCGGCTTAAGTTCATCTCCTTAGCCATCCGAAGACCATGGAGCAAGGCTTCATACTCAGCTGCATTGTTAGTACAATGGAACATCAACCGAAGAACATAAGAAAATTTATCACATCGCGGGGAAGTCAAGACAACACCAGCCCCCGAGCCTTCCAACTGCCTAGACCCATAGAACTGAATAGTCCAATATGTGTTATTCGGCTTCTCCTCGGGAATCTACAACTCTGTCCAATCATTGATGAAATCCACAAGTGCTTGAGACTTGATGGCTGTACGAGGCACATACTTTAGACCATGAGGTCCAAGCTCAATGGCCCACTTGGCTACCCGACCTGTGGCTTCTCGATTTTGAATAATATCCCCTAAAGGAGCAGAACTAACCACAGTGATAGGATGACCCAAAAAATATTGCTTGAGCTTTCGACTAGCCATGAAAACCCCATACACCAGCTTCTGCCAATGTGGATACCTCTGCTTGGACTCAATAAGTACCTCACTGATGTAGTAAACCGGCCGTTGAACCGGATGCTCTTTCCGTGACTCCTTCCTTTCCACCACAATGGCTACACTGGTAGCTCGGCTATTGGCAGCCACATATAATAATAAAGGCTCCTTATCAATAGGAGCAGCAAGAACCGGCGGCTCACCCAATTGTTTCTTCAAGGCTTCAAATGCCTGATCAGCAGCATCACTCCAGACAAAGTGATCTGTCTTCTTCATCATTTGGTACAGAGGGATAGCCTTCTCACCCAACCGGCTTACGAACCGGCTTAAGGCCGCAATATGACCCGCCAAACGTTGAACATCATTGATACACGCCGGTTAAGCCAAAGAGGTGATAGCCTTTATCTTCTCCGATTTAGCTTCAATACCGCGTTCTGAAACCAAAAAGCCCAAGAGCTTGCCTGCTGGTACACCAAAGAAACACTTGGTTGGATTAAGCATCATCTTGTAGACCCGGAGATTGTCAAAAGGTCTCTTTTAAATCATCAATCAGGGTCTCCTTCTTCCTGGACTTCACCATAATATCATCCACATGGGCATGAACATAACGCCCGGTCTGATCATGAAGGCAATTCTGCACACACAGTTGGTAAGTCACCTGGGCGCTCTTAAACCCAAAAGGCATAGACACATAGTAGAAGGCTCCAAAAGGAGTGATGAAAGCTGTCTTCTCCTGGTCCTTAACTGCCATCTTGATCTGGTGATAACCAGAATAAGCATCCAAATAACTCAAATGCTCACAACCCGCCGTAGCATCAATAATCTGATCAATACGGGGGAGAGCAAAAGGATCCGCCGGACAAGCCTTGTTTAAATCTGTGTAGTCCAGACACATACGCCAAGTGCCATTTTTCTTAAGCACCAGCACCGGGTTAGCCAACCACTCAGGATGAAAAACTTCAACAATGAACCCAGCCGCCAAGAGCCGGGTCACTTCTTCACCAATGGCCTTACGCCTCTCTTCATTAAAACGACGAAGAAATTGCTTGACCGGTTTAAACTTTGGATCAATATTAAGAGTGTGCTCAGCGAGTTCCCTCAGTACACGTGGCATGTCAGAAGGTTTCCATGCAAAGATGTCCCGGTTCTCATGGATGAACTCGATGAGTGCACTTTCCTATTTCGGATCCAGATTAGCACTGATGATGAACTGCTTGGATGAATCTCCAGGAACGAAATCAACTAGCTTAGTGTCATCTGCCGACTTAAACTTCAAGACCGGATCATGCTCCGTAGTTGGCTTTTTCAAAGATGTCATATCTGCCGGGTCAACATTGTCATTATAAAACTTCAATTCCTCTGTTGCGCAGACAGACTCAGCATAAGCAGCGTCACCTTCTTCACACTCCAAGGCTATCTTGCAACTCCCATGCACTGTTATAGTGCCCTTGTGACCCGGCATCTTCAGCTGCAAGTAAACATAAGAAGGCCTTGCCATAAACTTAGCATAAGCCGTCCGCCCAAACAGAGCATGATAAGGGCTCTTGATCTTAACCACTTCAAAGGTCAACGTCTCAGATCTGGAATCATACTCATCTCGAAAAGCAACCTCCAGAGCTATTTTACCAACCGGGTATGCTGACTTACCAGGCACCACACGGTGAAAAACAGTGTTCGACGGCTTAAGATTTTTATCAGTCAATCCCATGCGACGGAAAGTTTCATAATAAAGGATATTGATGCTGCTACCCCCATCCATGAGTACCTTAGTGAATTTATATCCTCCAACCAGAGGCGCCACCACCAAAGCCAAGTGACCCGGATTATCAACCCGGGGCGGGTGATCCTCACGACTCCACACAATGGGCTGCTCAGACCATCGCAAGTAATGGGGAACCGCCGGCTCAATGGCGTTCACAACCCTTTTATGGAGCTTTTGATCCCGCTTGCATAAACTTGTGGTGAAGACGTGGTACTTCCCACTATTCAACTGCTTCGGGTTACTCTGATAACCAGATTGCTGCTGCTGATTCCCCTGATTGTTCTGCTGGTTGTAGCCACCTTGATTGCCTTGGCCCTGGAAACCAGAATTAGACGCGCCACCACCGTAACCCGGACCATGAGAGCCGGAACCTGAGCCGCCGCCCGGCCCATGACTGTTCTGGAAAAGATCGGAATTTTTATACTCCTTCATAATGTGGCAATACTTCCAGAGGTGACCGGACGGCCTTTCCCGTGTACCATGCTTTGGGCAGGGCTGATTCAGCATCTGCTCAAGATTGAAACCTGGCCCTCCCGTCCGAGGAGGTGGCTTTCCCTTACGATGCTGGCCATTATTCTGTGTGTTGGTATTAGCCACAAAATCCAAATTGTTATTAGCCTTGCGCTTACCATTGCCCCCTTGACTCGTCGGGTTATGATGCTGCCCCTTGGTGTTGCTACTCTTCTTTCCTTTACCCGGCCTTTTATTCATCAGACTCGGGGTCCTTGGTACTATCAGAGTCGGCATATATAACCAGAGCTGCCATGAGCGTCCCCATGTCATTGCAGTGGCGTTTGAGCCACCCTAATTTCTGCTTCAGGGGCGTGAAACGACAATTGCTCTCCAACATTAAGACTGCCGAATCGGCATTGATGCGATCCGACGAGTGCAGGATCGCTGAAACCCGGCGCACCCAATGGGTTGTCGACTCACCCTCTTCTTGGACACATGAGGCCAAATCTACAATCGACATAGGTTGCTTGCACATATCCTTAAAATTCTGGATAAACCGGGCTTTTAACTCGGCCCATGACCCAATGGAGTTGGCTAGCAGCCCCTTCAACCAAGTGCGGGCCGTTCCTTCCAACATCATGGTGAAGTACTTAGCACATGCAGCATCGTCGACATCCAACAGCTCCATCGCCATCTCATAACTCTCAACCCACGCTTCAGGGGGTAAGTCAACTGTGTAGTTGGGCACCTTACGAGGACCCTTGAAATCCTTGGGCAATCATACGTTACGTAAAGCCGTCACTAAACATGGCACTCCCAAGGTTCTGGAGGTTACACCTATCTCCACCGAAGTCGTCGGATAAATCGGAGGATGCTGATGAGCCGCTTGCTGAGCCGCCAGCTCAGCCTCTCGACGCGCTCTGCCCTGGTCTACCAAATCCTGAGCACCATCACGCGCTGGATCATGTCCACGAGGCTGGTTATGGCGCCTGTCACTGCTTGAAACGACCGGTGAGTCAATGTGTCTTCTATAACCCCGGCTTGGGCGAGGGGTTGAGTGAATCCTCTCACGACTGTAAGAATAAGTCTCCTGCTGTACCAATGCTGTCTGAAGAAGCTCTCTAGCCCTCCGCGTTTCAATCGCAGCTGGAGACTCGCCTTCAACTGGGAGAGCCGCCAATCGTGTCCCCGCAACGATCATATTATCCAAAGGGTTAGAATAATGACCCAGTGGCATCAGCATATATTATGGCGGGATATTATTCAGACGAGGCGGATCTGTTCTGTGCAGCTGAGCCGGCGCTCCGGTCCTAGGCGTGGCTACCACCCGGTTTATCTCTGGCGGGTTACTGGCCCCCGCTCCAGGCGCGTTGAAGAGGTTCCTTGCCTCGTAAACCGGAGGTAGACGACTCCGGTGCCTTCTCCTCATGACTTCGTTTGAAGCGTTCTGATCCAACGTGAGCCGTAAGGAATCAACCTGGATCCGTTGTGCCTGAGCATCCAGAGCGGCTCGCTCCGCAGTCATCCTCGCATCCTCAGCCGCCAGATCCTCCTTGGCTTGAGCTATCTCGTCTCGCAGTTTTGCAACTTCCGCGTTATGCTGAGCTTGATTTGCCGGATTAACCTCTGCTGTCAACGACAATGTTGTGAAAGTGTCCAATAAGTCGGACAAGACCTGAGCCGGTGGCCGCACAGGGCCTCCTACCCCGGCCGCCGCCGCCGTTGCTGACCCGGAAATCATTGCCGCTGCAGTCGTACTGCCATGGCTGTGTACCGGCCATGAAAATCGCGACCCGGTTCGGCGGCTCATAGGGGTCCGGAATACTATCGCCATCGGAACAGCCCCCAAGCCTGCCGTCTTGCAGTTGATACAATGAAGTAGTCTCGCCCTTGGACGACTCACCATCAGAATAGATGGCCGTCTCACCGCGAGACACGGATCCTTCCTCAAAATCCGTCCCATGGATGAATCCAACGAAGGCGTGCTTCACGGCGGGTTGAACCCGGGCGGGTCGTGCACGCTGAGCCGTCTCGATGATGTCGTTGCAGATGTCCGGCTCAGGGCCCGGTTCGCCGATCTTGCCGATGAAGACGTGAATCCCGCCGAAGGTGACCCGGTACCCGTACTCGATTGAGCCGGCCTCGGGGCCCCAGCCTGCGTCGTCGATGTAGAGCTTGCTGTGACGACTCTTGGTCATCCGGCCCACGGCGTACCCTTTGATCCCTTCAAAGTTGCCCTATAAGAACTCGAAACCACCGTGCGCTGGCCCCACGGTGGGCGCCAACTGTCGTGGAATTGTCATGTCAGATGTCCTAGTATGAGGACTTAGTCGTGGAGCCATCGCAACTAGGTTAGCTTAAAGGGGTTAAATGGGACAAAGGACACAGAGAGTTTATACTGGTTCGGCCCCTTGCGGTGAAGGTGGTATTGCTTATGTCTCAATTACCAGGGAGCGAATACGCTTGACCTAGCTTTCGATCTCTTGTTTCTTGTCCTAAGTCACCGCAGGGTCGTCCCTTTATATACACAGGTCGACGCCCGGCGGCTTACGAAGTCCTGACCGGCTCATAAACAGCGTGTCCGGCTCGGTAACTAACCGTACATGCCTTATAATACAAGTCATACATATATGACGATTTACACTTATTAGGCCTTAAATCGCCTTTGGGCTTCGAGCCTTCAATGAGTCTGCATAGTGAACCGCCCTCTTCAGCATCTTCACAGGCTTTGTGTTGATAAACCATCCTGAGCATAACCCGGCCTCTCCTGGGCGGGTTACACTCAATGGTTACCTCCCCAACAGTGGGCGTATCTCGCGGGATCAATTTCTTATATGGAAGCACTTAATCATCGTGCCCTAGAAGGGCTCATCTAAGACTAAGAAGCAGATTTGACGTCCATCTGGTTTCCAACGATCAAACACTGGTGTGATAGGATGCAAAACATCAGCCGTCTGATAGCTAGTGATTCCCAAATCGAATTGAGATTTTTTCTCGAGGGGAAAATAGAATGGAGATAAGGATCAAGAGATTGCTACAGAGGTTTCCTAGGCATTCCTTTACATCCAATTGGCCCAAAGAACCCGGTTCAATATTTTCGACAATCCACTAAAACGGGGTATCACAATTTTTTTGGGTTTGCAATCACGGTAGCACCAAGGGATAGTGGCACCATCCATGTGCTTTGGGAGCAACCAGGTGATATTATTCACGCGCATCCATTGAAACTTACTAGTTCGGATGGACAAAATGAATCGTATTATTTTGAGTGAAAATTACTTAATCCTTGGCAAAATTGTTATAGCACACATCTATATTATTCACCAAACATTTGATTTATGTCATTTTTTCTATACAAAAATACTATTTTTTTGAGAGAAAACAGTACTGTACTAGTATTAGTTTTTTCTGTTCTCAGCAAAACTGTACTATTAAGTGAGAAATTACGAATTAAACTCCCGCCGGTAGTTTTTCTTTTCAAGGGAAACCAGTAAATTGCTAAATAAATGGGAAAAGCTCCCACCCAGTAGTCTGATCAGAAGCCAAGCGTCGCGTCGGACATGTCAAAAGCCGTCGATCCTATCAGAATCTCACGGTCACATGATCTATACCCGTCGCCACTTTTCAACAAAAAAAAATAGAATAAGAAAGTAAATCGTCCAGACCCTCGCTATTTCCCCCCTCTAATCACTCCCCCGTCGTCTCTTTCCTTGGAGCGTTCCCAAACAGAGCTCACGATCCATCGTCCTCCGCTCCGATGCGGCCCTAGGGCGACACTACAGTCTATAGGTGCTCCATCGTGGCCTTAGGGGGCGCAGCCCCCCATCTCCAGCTCGATTGGGGCCTGGGCTGCCATCCATCATCCATCTTCCCATACCCCGACGGAAGACCATGATTTCTCCACTGCCCCCCCCCCCCCCATCAAAATCAAAGGTATTGTAACGCGACAACCCACCCAATCCCTTCCTCAGGCATGTGATTAGCATATGCGCCCTTTGAAGTGCCTCTCATCAAAATCAAAGGTATTGTACCGTGACAACCCACCCAATCCCTTCCCCAGGCGTGTGATTAGGATCTGTGCCCGCTTCCGGCCACAGCCATACTCGATGTTTTGTAATGACAATTTTTGCATTTAGTTTTGTAATGCGTACTCTCCCTAGTACTAATTGGTTCATGTGTTCATTGTGTGCATGTTAGTGTTCTGCTCTTCATATATTAGGTCAGATAATAATTAGAAAAAAATATTTTTTGGGATAGCAAACATTATGTGTGCTTCCTACTCCAGAGATATGCCTCCCCATTTGGCGGCAATATTTATTTTCATTTCATTTTCAAATTTCCGAGCTTCCAAGTAAGACTACCGATGCACCAAGTTCACATTTTTATGCCTTTGATTAGCTTGCACCACACTATGCTTCCAAGCAACAACGCTCATGTACCCAGCACACTGTCTCATGCTTTGTATTAATCGCGCTTCCACATTATATTCCTTTTGTTTCATTCAGCTAAAAATTTGCTTCTTATTATCGTGCGTCCAGATTCTACTTCCCAGTATTAGTACAAATGTATTCAGTACACCTTTTTGATGCTTCTTTCGCATCATGCTTCCACATTAAATTTCTTTTGTTTCGTACAGCTAAAAGTTTACTTCCACTCAGAACACTTCATTAAGGTTTACTAACAAAGTAAAATTTTTATGTTCTTAGTTGACCTGCGACAATGAAAAAGGACGAACCCCAATGGATGCTCGAGCCGATGTGCGGCTGGAAGGTTACACAATCTCCATTAGGAAAACCACAATACTCGATCTCACGGGTTAGGTGTGCCATTTTTGCTGCGTCGAGACTTGGGAGAGAAGCATCCGACTAAGAAGCACTGTTTAAGGGTGGAAGAAGGGCGCCTAGAGACCATCGTGCCATAGAAGGGCTCATCTAAGAAGAAAAACTTACGTTCATCTCGTTTCCAATCCAACGGCCAAACACTTGTCTAATAGGATGCAAAGCATGTCTGATGGCTAGAGGTTCCCAATAGAGAGACAAGGTCAAGAGATTGCTATGGAGGTTTCCTAGGCATTCCTTTACATCCAGTTGGCCCAAAGAGCCCAGTTCAATATTTTCGACAATCCACTAAAATGGGGCATGCTCTCAAAAAAAAAAAAACTAAAATGGGGCATCACAATTTTTTGGGTTCACAATCACGGTAGCACCAAGGGGTAGTGGCACCATCCATGTGCTTTGGGAGCAACCAGGTGACATTATTCGGGCGCATTCATTGAAACTTACTAGTTCGGATGGACAAAATGAATCCTATTTTTTTGAGTGAAAACTACTGAATTCTTGGTAAATTTGTTCTAGCACACATCTATATTATTCACCGAGCATTTGATACTGTTTTTTCAGAGAGAACAGTACTGCACTACTAGGTTTTTCTGTTCTCAGCAAAACTGTACTATTATTAAGTGCGAAATTACGAATTAAACTCCCGCCGGTAGTTTTTTTCCAGGCAAACCAGTAGATTCCAGCCGAAAGGAAAACTATTGCCAGAAGGAACTACTGGGCTTAGCAATTTAGAGCCCAACTCTTACAAATGACCACCAGAAATAGGCCCACGACTTGGAACCACCACGGCAGCGCAGGGGCGACTCACGTTTAGTACCACCTCGCGAACGGGAGGAGGGTGTAGCTGGAGAGCCGCCTATATAATAGGCGCCTTGGCCAACATTGCAAAGCACTTACCTGGACGGGGTCAACAGCTGATCAAGAAGAGCTGTGGCCTAGATCAATGGCTCACATTGCACCTTGTTAGAGTGTGTTGGCCTACCATCTTCCTACGGGGAGAGTGGACGTCATAATTTGTGCTAGAGGGGGTACGTGTTCGCGCGGCCCCTGCCAAACTTTGAAAATTAAATTTTGGTCCTTGCCTGGGGTTGTGCATGCTTCTCTGTTGTCCCTGCCAGTCTTAAAAATCTAGTTCTGGTCCTTCGTACTGCAGTTTACGATGGTTACTGGAGATGGGAGGCCGGTGCACTAGTAGTAAACTTTTGGACGCGAACACGATTAGAGCTACAGTATGCTGTAGGGCGCATACAACACACTTCTAAACTACCGTACAGAATAGCCTAGCCTTACAGTACATACTGCTAAAATAGAACACACGATACACGCTAATAAAATAAGAGACACGTCCACCGCCATACAGTGTAGTGGTACACTGGTACCGGAGGAGATGGCATGTCACGCTAGGAAGCCGTTGACTGCATGCGTAGGTGCGGTGCCTTTAGGCGATGTCGATGGAGCGGACGTTGCGCTGCTTCTGGGCTTCCTCGTCCTTGGGCACGACGACTCTGAGCACGCCGTCCTGCATGGTGCACCGGATGCCGTCCGCCTTGGCGTTCTCAGGCAGGCGGAACCGGCGCATGAAGGACCCGAAGCTGCGCTCCACCCGGTTCCAGGCGTCGCCCTTGTGCTCCTCCTCCCGCGTCTTCGCCCCGCTGATCTTGAGCACGTTGCCGTCCTCCACCTCCACCTTCACGTCCTCCTTCCTCACCCCTACACGCACGGCAGCAGCACCAGCCTATCAGATGGTTAAGAATACTTCTTTGTAGCCACCTTGCCAGAAAAGAGAAGACACGGAACTTCACCTACCCGGGATCTCGGCCGAGAAGATTGCTCCTAGTCGTTCTCGTGCCAGTCGACGTTGGTGCGAGCCATGGCGGTCGCGTCGTCGCGGCTGCCCCCTTCGCCGCCTCGGCGTCCGGCGTCCATGGGCCAGGAAGCGCCGAAGGGGTCCCAGAGGTCGGAGGAGAAGGGGTCCATCCCTCCCCGGCCGCCGAACCAAGGCATGAGCGACATGGCTGACACGTACGGTGTTTGGTTGAAACGATATCCCAGGAGACAGGTATGCTACCGGACTGTTTGTAGTGGCAAGAGCGCTTCCGCCTGGGCAGTTATATAGTAGTACACCAAATCGAATGCATGCATGGCCGCGTGGGGCATCGCCTTGACACGTTTGCTGTGTACGTGCCGCCTGCGTGCACACGTGTTGCCGCAGCGACGACTCGTGTGATGCTTTGGCATGCGACGAGGTTCCCTTGGCACCGCACGCACATCTGGCGTGCATGCACGACAGTGGCGCCAGGCTGGGTTACGGGTTGCCGCTTGGTGAGACGAGATACTTTCTCTCCGTGTCATGCATTTGTACGTGGTCGAGGCCGACGATGGTAAAACAGTGGACCCTTAAACCGGATCGAATGGTTTAAACGTGTTCTGTCATTCAAACGGGGCTTGTATAAATCCTTTAAGTGGACAGATCAGCGTACACTCAGGACTCCGACACCCCTGAATCATCTAAAACCCCACCAAAATCCTTCCCAGGCCCGCACCTTTATCCTCTTATTTTTTCTCCTTTCTTTTTCTCTCTTGCCTTCGTCGCCGCTCCAACCACCCCGGCCGTGTAACACCCCGGATGTAACTTTCCATATTTATAACTCCAACTCTTGCCATTTTCGGCTATGTGTTATGATATTCCCAAAGGGAGAAGGAGTGGGAGTTGAAAGCGACAGAAATAAAGTACCAGCAGCTGCAGTCGTAGGTGAAAGCCTTTCTTTCTTCTTGGACGTATTGAGCTTGGCGCTCCTTGAGATCTCGGAATAGCTCCGAACCAGCGACCTTGAGCGGGTCTCCTCAAAACCACCGTAACTACCCGCTGCGAGCCATGGTCCTTGTATGCTAAGGCGGAGATTAATTAATTGCTGCCAGTCGGGTTTTGTTTTTCGTTTTGTATTTTTGTTCATGTCATCATCTCATATCATGTCATCATGTGCATTGCATTTGCGTACGTGTTCGTCTCATGCATCCGAGCATTTTTTCCGTTGTCCGTTTTGCAATTCGGCACTCCCACCTCCTCCGGCGCACCCCTCTGGTTTTATTTCGTGAGCGGGTGTCAAACGTTTTCGGAATGGACCGAGGCTTGTCAAGTGGCCTCGGTATACCACCGGTCAAGTTTCGTTCCATTTGGAGGTCGTTTGTTACTCCAACGGTTAACCGGGCAACCGCAATGTCCGTTTGTGTGTTGCAGACAAACCCCTCTCTAAACAGCCCAAAACCCAGCAAACTCACTTCCATGCTCTAGGTCGTTCGATCACGATCGTGTGGGCGAAAATCGTACTCCATTTGGAGTCTCCTAACTCCCTCTAGCTATATATATGTGAGTCCCCCGAAAACATTCGCAGTCCAAACCCTAACCCGCTCCTCCGCGCCGCCGGACGTGTTCGCCCGGGGCCGGACACATCGGCGCCGCCGCCCCAGCCACTCGGAGGGCGACACGTGTCGCCTCCGTACGCCGCGCCGCCGCGGCCGGGAAGCCCGCGTTCGGCCCCCGCCGGGCCCGTGCCTCCCCGTGCCCGAGCCCGCGCAGCTCGCCGCCTCCTTCCTCCCTCCGCCCACCGGGCCCCGCGCCGCCATCGCCCCCACCGCCGTCCGCCGGGAGCCCGAGCTCCGCCGGCCGCCGCCGTCCTCCGCCCTCGCCACCGCGGCTCCGCGCCCCGAGGCGCCGCCGTAGCCCGTCGCCGGCGCCGGCGCGCCCGCACCCGACCTTCCCCGAGCCTCGGCGCCTCCTTCCTCCTTCACTCCGGCCGCCGACAGCAGCTCCTTCTCCGGCGAGCTCGAGGTCAGGCCGAGCTCGATCCCGATCCGGTCAACGCCCGCGGGTTGACTTTCTTTCTCCCCCCGAAATTTTCCTAAGTCTGTGATATTCTACATTCTGTTGCATACTTCCTCAAGGTATAACTCTCTGCATATAGCTCCGTTTCACGCGTGTGATATATCGAAATGTTTGCCTCATGATACTCTACATTTTGTTCAATTGCACCATGTTCATTTGAGGCCATATTATTGCCCAAATCCCTGGTGCAAGAGTGCTAGTTGCTGTTATCTGCTGTTACTTATTAGAACTTGGAGATTTGTTATTTTTGTTGCATTTAATCTGTGCATCTTATGAGCATGAGCTCTACATGTGTTTTGTTGTATGCCATGCCATCTTTAGAAAGGTGTATGCCATGTATTTTTGTGATCTCTGTGGTGACTAGCACAAGCATGCAAACTAGGCTTCGTGATGTTTCTGATTTCAGGGACAGTAAATTTTTTCTAAGTCTGTGACTGCTGTTATTTTGTTGCTATGTATCCATGTGGCTACAGAGAGATCCATGCTTATTTTGGTAATATTCAGTAAGGATGTTTTGTATATATGGTTGTCATTGATCCATTCACGCCCTTGTTTGCAATTATGGAGTGCCATAGCATGACTCAATCTTGCTCTACTTTTGCTATAAACTATTTCTGGCAGATTGTTTACGTGTTATTCAATTTTGCCAAGGTTCTTGTAGTTATTTCATACATGCTATGTAATCGCTCTTGCCATGGATAGATTTATAAACATGCCATCTTGCTGTAGGTATTCTTTTTTTGTAATGCATTACTTTGTGGTGAGTGCATCAAGCTCACCAAGATGCCTTCATATTATTGTTTCTACCATGCTCTGTTTTCTGCTGTCTGAAACCTATTAACGAAACTTGCTATGTTTACATGGTTGCCATCATATCTTCTGGTCCTTTTTGGCTTATGGTCAGTAAGGGACTTTTGTCATATGAATTTAGTACAATACTTTCATGTCTTGTTTTGCCATGTTAAGTTCCTTTAGCATGTTGTTTTCGTGCTCTGAACATTGCTACCTGATGCTGTTTCAGGCATGTCCAGTAATTTCACCAAGTCTGTGAACCTGTTATCTTTTGCACTTTTGCCATGTTTGTTTGAACCTGTTATGTTGTGATCTAGCCATAGCTCAGTGTTCATCTTTTATTAATCATCTCCTGTAGATTACTGCCATATGCTTTGTTGCTACGTTGGAGTGCTGTAGCTTTGTTTCTTGTTGTATTCTAAGTGCTATCATGCTGTTAATCGCAGATTCGTGTCATCTTTGTTTTGCTTGCCTTTTGCAAACCGTGCATCCGTTTCCGGTGATCTTTATATCGATTTCGACCGAAATCATCTCATCTTTCCAGTGGCATGCTTGGTTTGCCAATTTACTGCCTTGTTCATCATTTTCCTTCCGGAGCACGCATATGCATCGCATATCACATCTCGCATATCATTCATGTATTGCATCATGTTGTTTGTGCATTTCCCGTGATTGATTGTGGTTCCGTTGCTTGTGTTCTTGTCTTGGGTAGAGCCGGGAGACGAGTTCGTGAACGAGGAGCCTGTTGAGTACGCTTACGAGGATCAAGCTTTCGACAACTCTGAGAACCTTGCAGGCAAGATGACCACACCCTCGAAATCACTTCTATCTTTGCTTTGCTAGTTGTTTGTTCTATTGCCATGCTGCGCTACCTACCACTTGCTATATCATGCCTCCCATATTGCCGTGTCAGCCTCTAACCATCCTTTCCTAGCAAACCGTTGTTTGGCTAAGTTACCGCTTTTGCTCAGCCCTTCTTATAGCGTTGCTAGTTGCAGGTGAAGTTGAAGTTGTTTTCATGTTGGAACATGGATATTTTGGGATATCACAATATCTCTTATTTAATTAATGCATCTATATATTGGGTAAAGGGTGGAAGGCTCGGCCTTATGCCTGGTGTTTTGTTCCATTCTTGCCGCCCTAGTTTTTGTCATACCGGTATTATGTTCCTTGAGTTTGCGTTCCTTACGCGGTTGGGTGATTTATGGGACCCCCTTGACAGTTCGCCTTGAATAAAACTCCTCCAATAAGGCCCAACTTTGGTTTTACCATTTGCCACCTAAGCCTTTTCCCCCGGGTTTTCGCGAGCCCGAGGGTCATCTTTATTTAAACCCCCGGGCCAGTGCTCCTCTGAGTATTGGTCCAACCTGTCAGTCGCCGGTGGCCACCAGGGGCAACTCTGGGCTCGCCTATCGGAATCTTGGACAATCCGGTGTGCCCTGAGAACGAGATATGTGCAGCTCCCATCGGGATTTGTCGGCACATTCGGGTGGCTTTGCTGGTCTTGTTTTACCATTGTCAAAATGTCTTGTAAACCGGGATTCCGAGACTGATCAGGTCTTCCTGGGAGAAGGTTTATCCTTTGTTGACCGTGAGAGCTTATGATGGGCTAAGTTGGGACACCCCTGCAGGGTAATATCTTTCGAAAGCCGTGCCCGCGGTTATGAGGCAGATGTGAATTTGTTAATGTCCGGTTATAGAGAACTTGTCACTTGACCTAATTAAAATACATCAATCGTGTGTGTAGCCGTGATGGTCTCTTCTCGGCGGAGTCCGGGAAGTGAACACGGTTTGAGTTATGAATGACGTAAGTAGGAGTTCAGGATCACTTCTTGGTCATTACTAGATGACGACCGTTCTGTTACTTCTCTTCTCGCTCTCTTTTGCGTATGTTAGCCACCATATATGCTTAGTGCCTGCTGCAGCTCCACCTCATTACACCATCCTTTCCTATAAGCTTAAATAGTCTTGATCTCGCGGGTGTGAGATTGCTGAGTCCTCGTGACTCACAGATTCTACCAAAACAGTTGCAGGTGCCGACGATGCCAGTGCAGATGATGGAATCGACCTCAAGTGGGAGTTCGATGAGGAACGTGGTCGTTACTATGTGTCTTTTCCTGATGATCAGTAGTGGAGCCCAGTTGGGACGATCGGGGATCTAGCATTTGGGGTTATCTTATTTTCATTTGGATTTTGACCGTAGTCGGTCTATGTGTGGATTTTGGATGATGTATGAATTATATTTATGTATTGTGTGAAGTGGCGATTGTAAGCCAACTCTCGTTATCCCATTCTTGTTCATTACATGGGATTGTGTGAAGATGACCCTTCTTGCGACAAAACCACAATGCGGTTATGCCTCTAAGTCGTGCCTCGACACGTGGGAGATATAGCCGCATCGTGGGCGTTACAAGTTGGTAATCAGAGCCATCCCCGACTTAGGAGCCCCCTGCTTGATCGAATCGCTGGCGTTGTTGAGTCTAGAACAAAAATGTTTTGAGTCTTAGGATTATATATATCGGAGAGTAGGATTCTTTTTACTCCTCAGTCCCTTCGTCGCTCTGGTGAGGTCTCCTGACGTAGAAGTTTTGACTCTTCTCTCCTCAAATTTCACTAAATTTTTTTAGGATCACGCGGGTATCTTAGAATCGTTCCGATGGTTTTGTGACGAGAACATTGTTCTTGGTGCCTCCTGACATTTAGGGGTTGTGGCAGTGTCCCGGGGAGTTGAGCTCCGAGGTGTTGTCGTCACAATTTTATCGTTGCAGTTCTGGAATACCTGAGTTTCGCCGACATCGAAATCTCTTTTATGCAGTTGTTGGTGAGATCACCTCGACGCCACCCAGTACTGGGGCGGGAGTTCGGGAGTATTGCCATAACTCGTATAACGGATGTTTTTCGAAGGTTGAGGTACACGATTTCCGAAGGTTTCTTGGTTATGTGTTGACGGATGGATACAGCTGGATCTAGGGATTGCTAGTTTGGGTGATATATTTTGTGTCCCCTGTATCCCCAACACCAGATTGCATAACCAGAAAGTTTCGGGAGTTTATAAGTGGGAATTCAAGTAGCTCCTAGGATATCTTTCCGACAGACGCATGATATGAGATTGGGGTTCGACGTCTAGTGGTCCGCCTTTCCACGGTTGGTTTTACAGTGGTCTCGTAGTGTCTTAAAGAGTCCTTGGCTATGCCGACTCGGGGACGCTTCGTATGTCATGTGCACAGCCTTGTACATGATGGTGCTGTACGATCGAGCCCGTGTGGGCCCCACCACGAAAACTTCGGACGAAATCTCTATCATATGTTTGTTCCGGCTTATTCTGCAAGCCAATACTTTGTTTTGTTTTGAATTGTGGTATTCGAGTTGCTTCGAAGTCAAATGTTGATTCCATACTTTTTTCTAAGTGGCTTCTCAACTTAATGGAAGTGTGATGATTTACTATGGAATTCATTCGTTCATCCTCGTTCGAATGTTTATTGTGAAGACTATATGTTGCAATTTCTATCCGTTGATTCTACTTGTCTATTTGTCTATCAAGATGCTAACGGATGTCACCCTCTTCAGGATGGCTCCGCCAACGCGTCAGAATCCGGAACGCAATGAAGGGAGTCAGGCGAACCCTCCGCCACCACCTCCGCCTCCGGAGGCATGGCAAGCTATCATGGCAGCCACCAACGCCAATGCTCAGATGATTCTGCAACTCTTGCAAGAACGCACCCAAGGGCAAGGCAATCAAGGAATCAAGGCAAGGCAACAATCAGCCTCACTTCGCTACCCTCAACCAGTTTCTCGCAAATCAGCCCAAGTCTTTCAGCTACTGTGCCGAGGCCACGGATGCCGATGATTGGCTCGTGGACATCAACAAGCATTTTGAATGTAGCAATGTCAGGCCTGAGGACTATGTCAAGTTCGCTTCTTTTCAGCTCAAGGACCAAGCTGCTGATTGGTATCAACAATACAAAGATTCCAGAGGAGGTCGTGTGATCACTTGGACTGACTTCTGTCGGGACTTCAAAGCGCACCACATTCCACAAAGTGTTGTTGAGAGCAAGCGTGAGGAGTTCCGCAATCTCAAGCAAGGCAACATGTCTGTGTATCAATTCAACATCCAGTTTCAGAAACTTGCTCGCTTCGCTAAACAAGACGTTCCTGATGAAAAGAGCATGATCTATCACTTCAGAGGTGTCCTTAGAGAGAATCTGCAGTTAGCTCTCGTTCTTGTTGAGCCTACTCAGTTTGATCAATTCTATAACATGGCACTGAAGCAAGAGGCTGCTCAGCTCAAGTGTGAGGCTTCTAAGAAGAGAGTCAGGGACGCAGTTCAGTCTTCTTCTTCCTCACTAGTGGCTGCTAAGCAACAGAAGTTCTGGTTGCCTCCTCCTCCTCCGTTTCGTCAGCCTTACCAGCAGAAGAACAAAGGTGGCCATGGATCTTCCCACTCTTCCAACTCTGGCTATTAGAACAAGTCTCAGAATCAAGCTCCAAAGTCGAATGCTCCTTATCACCGTCCACTCTCAGACGTGACTTGCAACAAGTGTCAGCAGAAAGGTCACTATGCTAACAAGTGCTTGAACCAAAGGCGCCTTCCGCCTCCTCCTCCTGCGAGATCTTCCAGCAATGCAGTGGTCAAGCATAATTCCAAGTTTGCAAAGGTGAACATGATGAATGCAGCTCAAGCGGAGGAATCTACTGATGTGATAATGGGTAATCTCTCAGTTAATGATGTTCCTGCAAAAGTTCTTTTTTATACTGGTGCATCACTTTCTTTCATATCAAGAGCATTTGCATCCAAGCATGAGTTGGTTTTTCAAGATTTGCCTAGACCGTTAGCACTTGTCTCTCCGGGAAAATGCATGAATGCAAGCTACATGGTTCCGGATGTTTCCATCAAGATGGGGAACTATAAATTTCTGTCTTCTCCAGTTGTTCTTGGTGACTCGGATATTGATCTAATTCTCGGGATGGACTGGCTTTCTAAGCACAAGGCTCAACTTGATTGTGCTGCCAGGGAAATTCATTTGACACACTCTTCTGAGGATGTTATCATTTATGCCGCTCGTGATGAAACCATTCGGTTATTTTCTCTCAATGAGAAGGGCGAATTGAATGCCATCTCTCAAATTCCAGTCGTTTGTGAGTATCAAGATGTCTTTCTAGAAGAGCTTCCGGGTATGCCTCCTCACCGGCCAGTTGAGTTCGTTATCGATCTTGAGCCTGGCACTGAACCCGTTTGCAAGCGTCCATACAAGCTTGGACCCAAGGAGCTGAAGGAATTGAAGAAACAGCTCGATGAACAAGAGCATCTGGGTTTGATCAGACCGAGTTCATCTCCATGGGGTTGTGGTGTTCTTTTTGTCCAGAAGAAGGATGGCACGGACCGGCTTTGTGTCGACTACCGTCCATTGAACAAGAAGACAATCAAGAACAAGTATCCACTTCCCAACATCAATGAGCTATTCGAGCAACTCAAAGGTGCCAAAGTATTCTCCAAGCTTGACCTTCGTATGGGTTATCATCAGATTCGCATTCGCGAAGAAGATATTCCCAAGACAGCATTCAGAACAAGCTTTGGTTCTTATGAATATACTGTCATGTCTTTCGGCCTTGTCAATGCTCCTCCAACATTCTCTCGGATGATGAATTTCATCTTCAACCCCTATACCAATGAATTCGTCCTGGTGTATCTCGATGATATCTTGGTCTTCTCCAAGAATAAGAAGGATCATGCCAAACATTTGCGATTGGTGCTCACAAGCTCAGAGAGTATCAATTCTATGCGAAGTTTTCCAAATGTGAGTTTTGGCTCAATGAAGTTCTTTACCTTGGTCACATCATCTCTGCCAAGGGCATCGCTGTTAACCCCGAGAAGGTGTCTGCAATTGTGAATTGGGAACCTCCTCAGAATGTCAAGCAGCTCCGCAGTTTTCTTGGTCTTGCAAGCTATTGCCGAAGATTCGTTGAGAATTTCTCTAAGATTGCAAATCCTCTTTCCAACCTCCTCCAGAAGCATGTGAAGTATGTCTGGTCTCCTGAGTGTGACGTTGCTTTCAACACTCTCAAAGAGAAACTCGTCACAGCTCCTGTCTTAACTCCTCCTGACGAATCCAAGCCATTTGAAGTTTTCTGTGATGCTTCTCTCCAAGGTCTCGGTGCTGTGTTAATGCAAGAGAAGAAAGTTGTGGCCTATACCTCTCGTCAGTTGAAGCCTAATGAAAAGAACTACCCCACTCACGATCTTGAGTTGGCGGCAGTTGTCCATGCATTAATAACATGGAGACATCTCTTGTTGGGAAGAAAAGTGGACATATTCACCGATCACAAGAGTCTCAAGTACATCTTCACCCAGCCCAACCTCAACCTCAGGCAGACTCGATGGGTCGAAATGATTCAAGAGTACTGTTGAGGATATAGACCTTAGAGTCACCCGCCCGGTGGGGCCGGGTTACTCATAAGGGTCATCACCTGAAGCCCGGTGCCAAGCTTGAAGACGGTGGGCCGAAGATGGGCTTAAGACCCGGAGATGGCTTAAGGCCCGTAGTTACAACCGTCATTATGGTAGAACTTGTAGTGTAAGGTAAGAATAGTTGAGAGTCCGAGCCGGACACTCTTATGAGCCGGCCGGGACTCTGAGAGCTGCTGGGCGTCAACCTCTCTATATAAAGGGATGACCCGGCAGCGGTTTAGGGGCAAGAAAGATCTCGTCGAGAGCCAGGCATAGCAGTTAAGCTCCCTGGTCATCGAAACCCTAATCAATACCACCTCAACTGGACGTAGGCTTTTACCTTCACCGTAAGGGGCCGAACCAGTATAAACCCTCGTGTTCCCTGTCCCGTTTAACCCCTTCAAGCTTCCTAGCGGCGATGGCTCCACGACTAAGTCCTAGCTTGAGGACATCTGCCGTGACAATTCCACGACAGTTGGCGCCCACCGTGGGGCCAGCGCACGGTGGATTTGAGTTCTTGAAGGGCAGCTTCGAAGGGCTCAAGGGATACGCTGTGGGCCGGATGACCAAGAGTCGTCGCGGCAAGCTCTACATCGACGATGCAAACTGGGGCCCCGACGCCGGCTCAATTGAGTACGGGTACCGGGTCCCCTTCGGCGGAATTCATGTTTTCATTGGCAAGATTGGTGAGCCGGGCCCTGAGCCGGATCTCTGCGCCGATCTCATCGAGACGGCTCAGCGCGCACGACCCGCCCGGGCCCTGCCTGCCTTGAAGCATGCTTTTGTGGGATGTATCCATGGAGGGCTCTCTGATGGATCTGGATCTGGTGATGAGACGGCCGCCGGCTCTGACGGCGAGTCGTCCACAGATGAGTCAAACTCGTTGTATCAACTTCAAGATGGCAGGCTCATGGGTTGTTCCGATGGTGACAGTATTCCGGACCCGTTTGAGCCGCCGAGCCGGGTTGGAATCTTCATGGCCGGTGCGCAGCCTGTTCAGAACCCTGCTGCTGGGGCGGGAAACCCGGTGCCCTCACCGGCTCAGGTGCTGATGGGTCTCACGGACAAGATGATGGCCCTGTTGACCGCCGCGGTTGACCCGGCGGATCAAGCTCAGCACGACGCGGAGGTAGCACAGTTAAAGTTAGATCTAGTGAAAGCCAAGGAGGATCTGGCAGCGGAAGGGATCAGGATGGCTGCGGAGAGGGCGGCTCTCGACGCCCAAACTCAGTTGATTCAGGCGCAGTCCTTCCGGCTCACGATGGATCAGAACGCGTCCAATGAGGTCATGAGAAGGAGGCATCAAAAGGCCCAATCTCGACTCCCTCCGGTCTATGATCCTCGAAACCTCTTCAACACGCCAGGTGCAGGGTCTAGTAATCCGCCAGGGATCATAGTGCCCGGGTCTGGGACCCCTGTTCAGCCACAAGTGATGGGGCCTCCCCGGGTGAACCCTGCCCCGCCTCAGTATGTGCCAATACCACCGGGTCATTATGCTAACCCGCTGGAGAACATGGTCGCCGCAGCAGCACGGCTGGCGGCCCTCCCAATTGACGGCGACTCTCCAACGGCTATTGAAACCCGCCGGGTCAGAGAACTCCTTCAGACAGCGCTGGCGCAGCAAGAGGCGTACTCTTACAGCCGGGACAGGATCCACTCGACCCCTCGTCCAGGCCGGAGCCCGAGTTATAGCAGACACATGGTCTCAGCGACCGGCTCAAGTAATGTCCGACGCCATGACCCGCCCCCTGGCCATGGCCCGGCTCATAACGGAGCCTTTCACGCAGCAGACCAAGACAGAGCGCGGCAAGAGGCGGAGCAGGTGCCTCAGTTGACGGCTTACCAGACTCCCCCGGCTTATCCGACGACTTCCGTCGACGTGGGTATCCCTACGAGGACTGGAGGTGTCCCTTGTTTAGTGCCAGCTCTCCGCAATGAACGTCTACCCAAGGACTTCAAAGGCCCTAGGAAGGTGCCTAATTACACGGCTGACTTACAACCCGGAGCCTGGATCGAAAGTTACGAGATGGCCATGGAACTGCTGGAGGTCAGTGAAGCGGCGATGGCCAAGTACTTCACCATGATGCTAGATGGGACTGCCCGCACTTGGTTGAAAGGGCTACCGCCGAATTCCATCGGATCTTGGGCTGAGCTGAAGGCCCGGTTCATACAAAACTTCAAAGACACCTGTAGGCAGTCTATGTCAATAGTGGATTTGACTAACTGTAAACAGCAGGAGGGTGAGTCTACGACACATTGGGTTCGCCGGGTCAAAGAGATCATACATTCATCGGATAAGATGGATGCCGGCTCTGCAGTCTTAATGTTGGAGCAAAATTGTCGTTTTCTGCCCCTGAAGATGAAACTCGGGCGGCTTAAGCGCGACTGCAATGATATGGGTACGCTGATGGCGGCTCTCGTCAAGTACGCCGATTCTGATAGTACCAAGGACCCCGCTTCAGATGATGAAAGGACAGGGAAGGGAAAGAAGAACGGCAATGGCAAGGGTCCTCAGCATAACCCGGGGAACCAAGGAGGTGGCAAGTGTAAGGCCGACGACAGCCTAGAGTTCGTGGCCAACGCCAGCTCACAGGGTAATAGCCAGAGACGCAAGGGGAGGCCCCCTCCCCGAGCCGGAGGGTCAGGCCCGACGCTGGAGCAGCTGTTGAATGAGCCCTGTCCAAGGCATGGCTCTAGAGAGAAGCCAGCTACTCATCTATGGAAGGATTGTGCAATCATGAAGGCCTTTAAGAATTCCAACGCCTTTAATGGCAACAATGGCCCGGGCGGTGGCTCAGGCGCCGGCGGCTTTCATGGCCCGGGCGGCGGCTCAAATTCTAATCCTCAGAACGGTCAAGGGGGCTTTAATCAGCAGTCTGGCCAGGGTCATCAACAGCAGCAGGGGGGTTATCAGACCAATCCAAAGCAGCTTAGCGGTGGACAGTATCATGTATTTACCACCAGTCTGTGTAAGCGAGATCAGAAGCTTCATAAGAGGGCTGTGAATGCTGTTGAGCCGGCGGTTCCACGCTATTTAAGATGGTCTGAGCAGCCTATCGTGTGGAGTAGGGAGGATCACCCTCCCCGGGTGGATAATCCGGGTCACTTGGCCTTGGTGGTGGCTCCTCAGGTGGGAGGATATAAGTTCACTAAGGTGCTCATGGATGGAGGCAGCAGCATCAACATCCTCTATTATGAGACTTTCCGTCGTATGGGGTTGATTGATAAGAACCTCAGCCAGTCAAACACTATTTTCCATGGTGTGGTACCTGGTAAGTCGGCTTATCCAGTCGGCAAGATCGAGTTGGAAGTGGCCTTTGGAGACGAGCACAACTACAGGGTGGAAAAATTGACCTTTGAGGTGGTCAAGATAAGAAGCCCGTATCATGCCATATTTGGGCGGCCGGCTTACGCCAAGTTCATGGCACGGCCGTGTTACGTGTATTTACAGCTCAAGATGCCGGGTCTCAATGGGACCATTACGGTTCATGGCAGCCGGAAGGTGGCCTTGGAGTGTGAGGAAGGCGATGCAGCTTATGCAGAATCTGTTTGTGCAACAGAGGAGTTAAAATTTTACAAGGACAATGTTGACCCAACAGATATGACCTCTCTGAAAAAGCCGACTACGGAGCATGAGCCGGCAATGAAATTTAAGTCGGCTGATGAGACTAAACTTGTTGATTTCGTTCCAGGTGATTCATCTCAGCAGTTTAGCATCAGTGCCAATCTGGATCCAAAATAGGAAAGCGCGCTCATCGAGTTCATCCGTGAGAATAGGGACATTTTTGCATGGAAACCTTCTGACATGCCAGGTGTACCTAGAGAACTCGCTGAGCACACTCTCAATGTTGATCCGAAATTTAAGCCGGTCAGGCAATTCCTTCGGCGGTTTAATGAAGAGAGGCGGAAAGCTATTGGTGAAGAGGTGGCCCGGCTCTTGGCGGCCGGGTTTATTGTTGAAGTCTTTCACCCAGAGTGGTTAGCTAACCCGGTGCTCGTGCTCAAGAAGAACGGCACCTGGCGGATGTGTGTGGACTACACGGACTTAAACAAGGCGTGTCCGGCTGATCCTTTTGCCCTTCCCCGTATTGATCAAATCATTGATGCTACGGCGGGTTGTGAGCGCTTAAGTTTCTTGGATGCTTATTCTGGATATCATCAGATTAAAATGGCAGTTAAGGACCAGGAGAAGACGGCGTTCATCACTCCCTTTGGAGCCTTCTGCTATGTGTCTATGCCCTTTGGACTCAAGAGTGCACAGGCGACTTATCAGCGTTGCGTGCAGAACTGTCTTCATAACCAGATTGGGCGCAATGTTCATGCTTATGTGGATGATATTGTGGTTAAATCTAGGAAGGAGGAAACCTTGATAGATGATCTGAGGGAAACCTTTGATAATCTCCTACAAGATGATGCTTAACCCGGCCAAGTGTGTTTTTGGTGTTCCTGCAGGCAAGCTCTTGGGTTTTTTGGTCTCTAACAGAGGCATTGAAGCTAACCCGGAGAAGATCAAGGCCATCACCTCCCTGGCTAAGCCGACGTGTATAAACGACGTCCAGCGCTTGGCGGGTCGTATTGCTGCTTTAAGCCGGTTTATAAGCCGTTTGGGTGAGAAGGCCATGCCATTATATCAGTTGATGAAGAAAACTGATGACTTTGTCTGAATGATGCAGCTAATACTGCTTTTGAGGATTTGAAGAGGCAGCTGGCAGAGCCCCCAGTCCTTGCTGCTCCGGTTGACAAGGAGCCTTTATTGCTGTATGTGGCTGCTAACACACGAGCCGTTAGTGTGGCTGTGGTGGTGGAGCGCAAGGAAGAGGGTAAGGAGCATCCGGTTCAGCGGCCGGTTTATTATGTCAGCGAAGTGCTCATCGAGTCCAAACAGCGGTATCCACATTGGCAGAAGCTTGTTTATGGTGTGTTCATGGCAAGCCGGAAGCTTAAGCATTATTTCCAGGGTCACCCCATCACTGTGGTCAGTTCTGCCCCCTTGGAGATATCATTCAAAACAGAGAGGCCACAGGGAGAGTGGCTAAGTGGGCTATAGAGCTCGGACCTCATGGTCTGAAATACGTACCACGCACTGCTGTTAAATCTCAAGCCTTGGTGGATTTCATCAACGATTGGACAGAGTTACAAGTGCCCGAACAAAAGCCGGATAACACATATTGGACTATTCACTTCGATGGGTCCAGGCAATTGGAGGGCTCGGGGGCTGGAGTCGTGTTGGCTTCCCCTAAGGGTGACAAGTTCCATTATGTGCTACAGTTGATGTTTCCTTGCACTAACAATGCGGCTGAGTACGAGGCCTTGCTCCACGGTCTTCGGATGGCTAAGGAGATGAGCTTGAGCCGGGTAAGGTGCTTCGGCGACTCAGACTTGGTGGCTCAACAAGTATCAGGAAAGTGGGACTCCAAGGACCCTCTCATGGCGGCTTATCGCCGTGAAGTTGATGCCATTGCTGGGCACTTTCAGGGTTACCAAGTAGAGCACATCGATCGCAGGAAGAACGAGGCGGCTGATGCTTTAAGCCGGCTGGGCTCTCAGCGAAAACCGGTGCCGCCTAATATTTTCCTGGACGTCCTGCATAACCCTTCTGTTAAGTTGCCTACAGAGGAAGACTTGGCTGTCCCTGACCCGGAGGCACGACTGGTGGCGGCTCTCCACATCATCCCGGACTGGACAGTGCCCTATCTGGCTTACATGACCCGGGGAGATTTGCCTGAGGATGAAACTTTGGCCAGACAAATAACCCGGCGGTCTAAGTCAATGGTTGTTATCAATGGTGAGCTGCATCGCCGCAGTGTTACGGGAGCGTTCCAGCGTTGTGTCTCCCCTGAGGAAGGTCAAGAGATCTTGCGTGAGATTCATGAAGGGGATTGTGGCCATCATGCCGGCTCAAAATCCCTTGTGGCCAAGGCTTTTCGTCATGGTTTTTATTGGCTGACGGCTCATGCTGATGCGGAGGACTTGGTCAGTAAATGTGATGGTTGCCAAAGGTTCTCGCGACGGGCTCATGTGCCGGCTCAGGAGCTGAGGATGATCCCAATTACTTGGCCCTTTGCGGTCTGGGGGCTTGATATGGTTGGGCCTTTTAAAAGGTCCAAGGATAAGAAGACCCACCTCTTGGTGGCAGTTGACAAATTCACAAAGTGGGTTGAAGCAGAGCCAGTTAGCAAGTGTGACGCAGCCACGGCGGTTCAGTTCATGAAAAGGGTGATCTTTCGCTTTGGCTTTCCACACAGCATTATAACTGACAATGGTACCAATCTATCCAAAGGCGCCATGGAGGAGTTTTGTCAACGAGAGCATATTCGACTTGATGTTTCATCAGTGGCTCACCCTCAATCCAATGGTCAAGCTGAGAGGGCTAATCAGGAGATTCTGAAAGGCATCAAGCCCCGGCTTTTGGTCCCTTTACAACGGACGCCGGGTTGTTGGGTGGAGGAGTTACCCTCCGTGTTGTGGAGCATCAACACTACTCCTAACAGGTCTACAGGTTTCACGCCTTTCTTCATGGTTTATGGAGCGGAAGCAGTCCTCCCCAGTGACATCCGTCATGACTCGCCTCGAGTGGCGGCTTATGTTGAGGCGGATAATGAACAGGCGCGCCAAGATGCTCTTGACTTGTTGGACGAACAGCGTGATGTGGCAGCAGCTCGCTCAGCGATTTACCAACAAGACCTGCGCCGTTATCACAGTCGCCGGGTTAAATCCCGGGTCTTCCAGGAAGGCGATCTGGTGCTCCGGCTCATCCAAGATCAAACAGATGCGCACAAGCTATCCCCGCCTTGGGAAGGGCCCTTTGTGGTCAGCAAGAACTTGCACAACGGGTCATATTACCTCATTGACATTCGGGAGCACAAAGATTCACGTAAGTCGGAGGAGGAGACCCGTCGGCCGTGGAACATAGCTCAGCTTCGGCCTTATTACACTTGAGCCACCGGCTCTCATAATGTACATATTTCTATAAGCCATGTATATATTATGATAAGCAATAAAGCAGGACCTCTGTCCTTTTTTCTCCTCCAAAGGTGAACGTGTTGTTTCCATTGCAAGATCACATGATAACTTGAAGGAGGATCCGGCTTATGATCGTATTCGAATCTAGCCGTACGCAATATAATCACTTGGGGGCTTCCTGTTCAAACATAGGTCGTATTCGAACCAAAGAGAACATAGCTGTCGATACCCATTTGATTGGCAAAGTGCCGAGCTCATTGGGGAGTTTTCTTTGATCATATTTGAATCATAGTTCAACCCCCTTTGGGAACCGACGTGGATCGTATTCGAATCAGCGTCGTTAAACAACTCCTCAGGTCATTTGGGGGCTTCCTGTTCAAACATGGGTCGTATTCGAACCAAAGAGAACATAGCTGTCGGTACCCTCTTGATTGGCATCGCCACACCCACTGGGGGCTATATGATCGCATTCGAATCTTAGCATAACCCCTTTGGGACGGGTCTCTGGTCGTATTCGAACCGGAAGCCCCTAAGTTTTTCTGATTTACAACGAGTTCTTCTGATTGTTTCAATAGTGTGCACGGCGGGTCTCACTTTGCCGGCTTAACTTTGATTCACAGTACTAGTCGAACACAATCGGCGTTATTAAGACTGGTAAACCGGAATTGAGGTACCAACCTTATTACCCGGGTTATATAAACCGGAAGTGTGCTTGAAGGCCGGTAAGTGTGTTATTACGGTTATATCAAGGACATAATTGAGGACCAGTCTTTTGTGATTTAGATTCATATTCCGGGTTATATGTATGAGACTATGATTCTCAGTGCGGTAAGCCGCCTAGAGACTTGTGATTTGTTTTTCTATGCAGGATAGTTAAAAACAACTATTTGAGCTTAAGGAAAATGAATGATCAATTATGACCTGGAGGAATATAAGGAAGTAACTTCAATGGAATTCAGCATTCAACACGTGCGCGATGGCACGACAAAGTTAAAATGTTGGTCCTATTCTATTACAAGACTCCCCGAGTCCAAAAGGGTGAAGCATTGTTTAATAAGCCGCCTGAAGAGTCAAGATGCTGGCCGGGTCGAAGCTTCCGGCTCATCCCTCTCCGCTCCTCCGGCTGTTCCTATGACCTGGAAGGTTGACGATTTCCAGTCAATGCCGCTCAGAGCTTCAAATTGCGCCTCCTCGTCAATTAACCCGGCCGGGTCAATGTCTGGGGCAAAGGTGTGCTTACGAGTCGGCGGGACTAAGCTGATGGCTTCATAACGCGGAGTGGGGATCCTCTGATTCTCTGCGTCGTAGCCCGGCTGGTACTTGGTCAGATCGGTGTCGTTCCCAATCAGGGTGGCCACCGGGCGAACGATCTTCACACAGGCAGCAAAGTCCTTTTGGTCGAAGGGGTGCCGTCTTCCTTCAAGCTGGGATAACCAAGTGCAATGTCCGCCGGGTCTAGCTCTGGAAGGAAAGCCTTGGCCCGGCTCAGAGCAGCTATGGCTCCGGCTCTTGCAGAGGCCCGTCGCAGCTCTTGGACACGCTGAGGAAGAACGGCAAGCCGGCGAAGAACTTCCGCCAGGTGAGTCGGCACCTCATTGGATAGGGCCACCACGGCCAAGGCGCGCTGTGACCCGGTGTAGAGTTGCTCCACCAGAGTGTACACGGCCTTCAACTTGGTCAGCACACTTTGGTTGAGGTTGGCGCTTCTTGGACCTGTTTAACAGAGTAAGATAAGCCGCTGGCAATGATGGGAGTTACGAGACATAAAGATTATAAACTTGATGAAAGCCGGTGGAATAACTTACCGAAGATTGCGGCGACCATCTGTGACACGTGGCGCTTTAAGCCGGAGAGTTCGGCGGTTCTCTCCGTCAGAGCCTTCTCCGCCTGTTCGGCCCGGCTCACCAGAGTAGCCTTCTCTTCGGCCCAAGTTTTCCGTTCAGCTTCAAAGTCCTTTTCAGCTTCTCTTGAGCAGCAATACTGGACACAAATTTGGCGTTGGCCTTCCGGGTCTCAGTTTCCTGCGTCCTCAGGCGGGTCTTCAGATCAGAGATGTCAGCCTCAAACTTCTTGCAAGCAGCCTGCACAATTTCCGGGTTATAGTATGAACAGTTATTATGAAATTTTAAAGTCCCAAGCACTTTCCAAGCAAAGACACTTGGCACTTGGGGGCTAATGCATGTCGAACG
This sequence comes from Triticum aestivum, assembly GCF_018294505.1. Taxonomy (NCBI): domain Eukaryota; kingdom Viridiplantae; phylum Streptophyta; class Magnoliopsida; order Poales; family Poaceae; genus Triticum; species Triticum aestivum. Next base: position 140,454,297 of record NC_057814.1, read on the forward strand.
TTTCTATTTACAAATTACCGGTTCATGGAAGTAAGCCGGAACTTAAGTCTACAACATATTCAATCATAAGTCGTCGACTTGGGGGCTAGTATGATAAAGATAACTATGCAGTAAGCAGTAGAGTGGTACCTCAGACTTCTGCTGTATCTGATTCACCATGTTGATCTCCAAATCCCGGCTCTTGTGCACCTGACTCACATAGCCGGAGACGATCTCTCCGACGCTCAAGTTCGTATAGTTGGTGAGGTCCAGATTGGCCCGGCTGCGCTCTAGCAACTCTTCCTTGGCGGAGCACTTGGCCAGCACAGTGGGTCTCCCCGGCTCAACAAACTCCGTCCGGGTGATTACCACGTCCGGGTCATCGGCCGGCTGAGCCGGGCTGGAGATATCCGGGTTGGTGGAAGTCTCCATGGCTGGCTCGTCGGTGGGAGCGGTGGCTTCAGGAGCAGAGGCGGCTGGCGGCTCTTGAGCGGAAACTTCCGGTTCCGTCACGACCGACTCCTCCGCCGGCTTATTCTTCTTTGCTCTTTTACTGAGCTTTGCTTGAGCACTGAAAGGACAAGAGGTTAGTACAAAAGTATGAGTAAAGATAAAGCACAGCAAGAGATGATCATCATTACCCGGGTACGGTCTTGAAAGCCGGCAGATTCGACTGCATCGAGTCACCAGAGGAAGGAGACGTTTCCTGATAATTTGAATCAGAAGAATTGAGAGGTTGACGTATAACACCCGCCAGAGGATGAAAAGGATATAAGTTGGAGATAACCTCGGTCCGGCGCTTCCTTGATGCCTCAGGTAAGCCGGAGGAGAGGTCAGCATCCTTGTTGGTCCGGGTGTGCCGCCGGCTCTCATGAATCTGTTGCTTCAAAAGAAATTGAGGATCTTGATAAGCTAAAGGATGTGAAAATCTTACTTTCCGGGTTACCCTTCGGACTTTCAGCCTTGGCAAGGGCTCCGAGTCGGAGGAAAGTGTCATTACCTCTTCAACCACCGGGTTACTTGCTCCGGTGTCATCCTGTTGATGAACAGTATTGATAAGGTGGACAGAAATAAACAAGAAATACAACAAGAGCTTACAGGTTCAGGGGTTACCTCTGACTCGGAGCTGTCACTCAGTTGAAGCAGCTCTGAGGCAGTGGGCCTGCTTCCCTTCTTGCGGGGAGCGGCTCTCTTGGCGGCTTTCTTAGCCTTCCTGGCCTTCTTGGCCGCCTCATGGTCATATTTGACCTTCCAGAATTTGTCATCAGCCTGAAAAATACAATGACGATTTCTTAAGGTTCAGATGAAAGCTATCTACAGAAGAAAATAAGATGTTCAGATCAGCGGCTTACCGCTGGGGCCGGGTTGGTCTTGCAGAAGGGGCTTAAGCCGGTCCTCCCGCAGTCTGCCAAGCTCTCGTTCAAGAGAGCCTTGGTCATGTCTTCAGCAACGTCTTCAGGAAGATCGTTGCGGCTGTGTCTCAGGGGGTCATCTTTCCGGCCCGTGTACTCACACATTAAGCCGGGGCGGCGGCTTAAGGGGATCACCCGCCACGAGATCCAGACTCGGACCAGATCAATGCCATTAAGGCCATTTCCCAGGAGAGCCTTGATTTTGTTGATGGTGGGGATCAGAGGTTGGCGCTCCGCCTGAGATAACTTGTCTGACAGAGGGTGAGTTGGTTCCAGACGCGAAGGACGAAAGCCGGGCAGCGGGCTCTCGTCAGCCGGCGACGTGTCTTGGTAGTATAACCACGTCTGGTTCCAGTCCTTTGGGTGGCTTGGAGGTTCAGCGTAAGGAAAAAGGCAGTCTCTCCGTCGCTGAATGGAGATTCCACCAAGTTCTAAGCTCGGCCCGTTGGCGCACTCGTTCTGGCGGTTCAAATAAAAAGCTCTCTAAAGAGCAGCAGGCTGGGCTCTTCTCCAAGGTAGACCTCGCAGAATACTTGGAAGTTGCATATGTTCGACACCGAATTGGGTCCTATGTCTTGTGGCCGCAGGTCAAAGAAATTCAGCACATCTCTAAAAAACTTTGAGCCGGGCGGTGCGAAGCCCCGGCTCATGTGATCCGCAAATATTACCACCTCCCCGTCCTTTGGCTGTGGTCTCTCCTCTGACGGGTCAGGGGCGCGGTAAGACATGACGTCCTTCTTGGGCAGGTAACCCGTCTTCACAAAATCCGCTAAGGTTTCGTCGGTGACGTTGGACCTCATCCAGTTGCAAGTGATGGGTGCTTTGGGAGCTTTGGGAGGCATGGTGAAAGTCGGAAGCCTATGATGAAAGGAAATGTCCGGTTTAATTATAAGCCGGAGGGAATTTACAGTTCCATGTTTAAAGTGGCGGCTTATGAAGGGGCCTAATGACATATGGCTAAATGCATCGGGTTATCTAAGCCGCTGAAGGTAGCGAGAATAATTCAAATTGTCTACAGCTTTATCATAAATGAGCCAGCAAATTTTTTACGGCGCGTGGTTTCTTTTGAGCCGGAAAGTTTTACGGCGCGTGGCTTCTTTGAGCCAGAAATATAAGCCGCCATAGCTCAGCAGATGCAGTTTTTTACTAAGTGTGGTGAAAACAAGTTTCACAGATCGTGGTGAAAATTTTGGATCAAAATGGTTGAATAAAAGGAAAGGTTTCTAGACCTAAAACAGACGCAGAGGAAGTTCATAAGCCTGAACGGAACCTGTACGCAGTAAGAAGGGATCTATGAACATTGGAATGGGCGTGAAACAACTACCGCAGCAGTCCTATGCAGTTAGAGATCAAGAAAGGTGGTAAAAATAAAAACTACCGAGAACTCGCGAGGAACGGCGAAGAACACGGGAAGAACAGCAGGAGCCTAATGTGGATCTACTCTACGGAGTGGCGAAAACTTACGGGTGCTGGTGAGTCGCGGGGGTCGCCGCCGTTTTCTCTGGACGCAACAGGTTGATGCAGCGGCCGGAGTCGGTGAGGACGAGAAGACCCGCGGTGGCGACGGCAACGGAGCTCGAGCGGAAGAACAGTGGCGCGAGGAGGAAGACGGGTGGCTGGAGGCTCATCGGGCCGGACTACTTATAAGGGCAAGCTCATAAGTGGGCGCGAGAAACGAGGAGGCCACGGCGCGGTTATCTCACCATAAAACGCCTCGATTTTCGGGATGGCAGTAAAGATAAGATCCGTTGCGGTTATGGTGGAGTAAAAAATGGACTTAATGGAAGATGACGTCACGGCGGATTACCCGGAATCCAGAGGATGACGTCACGCCGGGTTATGGCCTTCACACAATTGTAAGCCGGAGATCTTCTGTCGAAAGGATTAAAGATTGACATGAGCCGGCTCAAATCAATCTGGGGCCTAATGTTGAGGATATAAACCTTAGAGTCACCCGCCCGGTGGGGCCGGGTTACTCATAAGGGTCATCACCTGAAGCCCGGCGCCAAGCTTGAAGACGGTGGGCCAAAGATGGGCTTAAGACCCGGAGATGGCTTAAGGCCCGTAGTTACAACCGTCATTATGGTAGAACTTGTAGTGTAAGGTAAGAATAGTTGAGAGTCCGAGCCGGACACTCTTATGAGCCGGCCGGGACTCTGAGAGCTACTGGGCGTCAACCTCTCTATATAAAGGGATGACCCGGCAGCGGTTTAGGGGCAAGAAAGATCTCGTCGAGAGCCAGGCATAGCAGTTAAGCTCCCTGGTCATCGAAACCCTAATCAATACCACCTCAACTGGACGTAGGCTTTTACCTTCACCGTAAGGGGCCGAACCAGTATAAACCCTCGTGTTCCCTGTCCCGTTTAACCCCTTCAAGCTTCCTAGCGGCGATGGCTCCACGACTAAGTCCTAGCTTGAGGACATCTGCCGTGACAATTCCACGACAAGTACAATCCGAGTATTGAATATACTCCAGGCAAAGCCAATGTCATTGCAGATGCTTTGAGCAGGAAGGCTTATTGCAACAGCTTAATTCTCAAGCCATTCCAACCGGATCTTTGTGAAGCTTTCCGCAAGCTGAATCTCCAAGTTGTTCCTCAAGGTTTTCTTGCCAACCTCGTAGTCTCTCCTACTTTGGAAGATCAAATTCGTGAGGCACAACTCCTGGATACCATGGTGAAGAAGGTGAAACGTGGTATCGACAAGGGTCTTTCTAAATACAAGTGCTATCGCATTGATGACAGAGACACTTTATTCTACGAGGACCGGATTGTGGTTCCTAAAGGTGATCTAAGGAAAGTCATTATGAACGAGGCGCACAATTCTCTTCTTTCCATTCATCCTGGAAGTACGAAGATGTACCATGACCTCAAGTAGTCGTATTGGTGGACTCGAATGAAGCGGGAAATCGCTCAATTCGTGAATGAATGTGACGTCTGTCGAAGAGTGAAAGCAGAACACCAACGACCAGCTGGTCTCCTCCAACCTCTTGCTATCCCAGAATGGAAGTTTGATCATATCGAAATGGACTTCGTGACTGGATTTCCCAAGTCCAAGCGTGGAAATGATGCTATCTTCGTTGTCATCGACAAGCTTTCTAAAGTGGCTCATTTCCTTCCAATCAAAGAATCTATCACAGCAGCTCAGTTGGCAGAGCTATACACCTCCAGGATTGTCTCCTTGCACGGCATTCCACAATTGATTTCTTCAGATCGTGGAAGCATCTTCACTTCTAAGTTCTGGGACTCCTTTCCAGAAGGCCATGGGCACCAACATTCGCTTCAGCACAGCTTTCCATCCTCAAACTAGTGGCCAAGTCGAGCGAGTCAATCAAATTCTTGAAGATATGCTCAGGGCTTGTGTCATTTCCTTTGGCATGAAATGGGAAGATTGTCTTCCATATGCCGAATTCTCCTACAACAACAGCTTCCAAGCGAGTTCGGGCAAGGCCCCATTCGAGATTCTCTATGGCAGAAAGTGCCGTACTCCTCTCAATTGGTCAGAGACTGGTGAACGCCAGAGGCTGAAGAAATGTGTAAAGTCATCCGTGATAATCTCAAAGCCGCGCAATCGCGCCAGAAGAGTTACTATGATAGTAAGCACCGTGATGTGGCTTTCGAGATCGGAGACCATGTCTACCTCCGCGTCTCTCCAATGAAAGGCACTCGTCGCTTCGGTATCAAAGGGAAGCTTGCCCCTAGATACGTGGGTCCTTTCAAGATCATTGGCAAAAGAGGCGACCTCGCCTATCAACTTGAGCTTCCTTCCAACTTCGCGAACGTGCACGATGTGTTCCACGTGTCACAGCTTCGCAAGTGCTTCAAGACGCCTGAGCGCACCATCAACTTCGAAGAGATTGACCTTCAAGAAGATCTGTCTTATCATGAGCACCCCGTTGCTATTCTTGAAGAAACTGAGCGCAAGACTCGCAACAAGTCAATCAAATTCCTGAAAGTGAAGTGGTCGCACCATTCCGACTGAGAAGCCACCTGGGAACGCGAGGACCACCTCCGTTCCGAATATCCGGAGTTCTTTCAGTCCTAGATCTTGGGACGAGATCCTCTCGTAGTGGTGGAGTGTTGTAACACCCCGGATGTAACTTTTCATATTTGTAACTCCAACTCTTGCCATTTTCGGCTATGTGTTATGATATTCCCTCCGTGGTCGGGTTTTGTTTTTCGTTCTTTATTTTTGTTCATGTCATGCATCTCATATCATATCATCATGTGCATTGCATTTGCATACGTGTTCGTCTCATGCATCCGAGCATTTTCCCCGTTGTCCGTTTTGCAATCCGGCACTCCCACCTCCTCCGGCGCACCCCTCTGGTTTTCTTTCGTGAGCGGGTGTCAAACGTTCTCGGAATGGACCGAGGCTTGTCAAGTGGCCTTGGTATACCACCGGTCAAGTTTCGTTCCATTTGGAGGTCGTTTGGTACTCCAACGGTTAACCGGGCAACCGCAATGTCCGTTTGTGTGTTGCAGCAAAACCCCTCTCTAAACAGCCCAAAACCCAGCAAACTCACTTCCATGCTCTAGGTCGTTCGATCACGATCGTGTGGGCGAAAACCGCACTCCATTTGGAGTCTCCTAGCTCCCTCTAGCTATATATATGTGAGTACCCCCGAAAACATTCGCAGTCCAAACCCTAACCCGCTCCTCCGCGCCGCCGGACGTGTCCGCCCGGGGCCGGACACATCGGCGCCGCCGCCCCAGCCACTCGGAGGGCGACACGTGTCGCCTCCGTACGCCGTGCCGCCGCGGCCCGGGAAGCCCGCGTTCGGCCCCCGCCGGGCCCGTGCCTCCCCGCGCCCGAGCCCGCGCAGCTCGTCGCCTCCTTCCTCCCTCCGCCCGCCGGGCCCTGCGCCGCCATCGCCCCCGCCGCCGTCTGCCGGGAGCCCGAGCTCCGCCGGCCGCCGCCGTCCTCCGCCCTCGCCGCCGCGGCTCCGCGCCCCGAGGCGCCGCCGTAGCCCGTCGCCGGCGCCGGCATGCCCGCACCCGACCTTCCCCGAGCCCCGGCGCCTCCTTCCTCCTTCGCTCCGGCCGCCAGCAGCAGCTCCTTCTCCGGCGAGCTCGAGGTCAAGCCGAGCTCGATCCCGATCCAGTCAACGCCCGCAGGTTGACTTTCTTTCTCCCCCCGAAATTTTCCCAAGTCTGTGATATTCTACATTCTGTTGCATACTTCCTCATGGCATAACTCTCTGCATATAGCTCTGTTTCGTGCGTGTGATATATCAAAATGTTCGCCTCATGATGCTCTACATTTTGTTCAATTGCACCATGTTCATTTGAGGCCATATTGTTGCCTAAATCTCTGGTGCAAGAGTGCTAGTTGCTGTTATCTGCTGTTACTTATCAGAACTTGGAGATTTGTTATTTTTTTTGCATTTAATCTGTGCATCTTATGAGCATGAGCTCTACATGTGTTTTGTTGTATGCCATGCCATCTTTACAGGGGTGTATGCCATCTAGTTTTGTGATCTCTGTGGTGACTAGCACAAGCATGCAAACTAGGCTTCGTGATGTTTCTGATTTCAGGGACTGTAATTTTTTCTAAGTCTGTGACTGCTGTTATTTTGTTGCTATGTATTCATGTGGCTACAGAGAGATCCATGCTTATTTTGGTGATGTTCAGTAAGAATGTTTTGTAGATATAGTTGTCATTGATCCATTCATGCCCTTGTGTGCAATTATGGAGTGCCATAGCATGACTCAATCTTGCTCTACTTTTGCTATAAAATATTTCTGGCAGATTGTTTACGTGTTATTTAATTTTGCCAAGGTTGTTGTAGTTGTTTCATACATGCTATGTAATCGCTCTTGCCATGGATAGATTTATAAACATGCCATCTTGCTGTAGGTATGCTTGTTTTTTCATGCATTGATTTGTGGTGAGTGCATCAAGCTCACCAAGATGCCTTCATATTATTATTTCTGCCATGCTCTGTTTTCTGCCAGTGTCTGTAACCTGTTAACGAAATTTGCTATGTTTGCATGGTTGCCATCATATCGTCTGGTCCCTTTTTGCTTATGGTCAGTAAGGGACTTTTGTCATATGAATTTAGTACAATACTTTCATGTCTTGTTTTGCCATGTTAAGTTCCTTTAGCATGTTGTTTTCGTGCTCTGAACATTGCTACCTGATGCTGTTTCAGGCATGTCCAGTAATTTCACCAAGTCTGTGAACCTGTTATCTTTTGCACTTTTGCCATGTTTGTTTGAACCTGTTATGTTGTGATCTAGCCATAGCTCAGTGTTCATCTTTTATTAATCATCTCCTGTAGATTACTGCCATACGCTTTGTTGCTACGTTGGAGTGCTGTAGCATTGTTTCTTGTTGCATTCTAAGTGCTATCATGCTGTTAATCGCAGATTCGTGTCATTCTTGTTTTGCTTGCCATTTGCAAACCGTGCATCCGTTTCCGGTGATCTTTATATCGATTTCGACCGAAATCATCTCATCTTTCCAGTGGCATGCTTGGTTTGCCAAGTAACTGCCTTGTTCATCATTTTCCTTCCGGAGCACGCATATGCATCGCATATCACATGTCGCATATCATACATGTTTGCATCATGTTGCTTGTGCATTTCCCGTGATTGATTGTGGTTCCGTTGCTTGTGTTCTTGTTTTGGGTAGAGCCGGGAGACGAGTTCGTGAACGAGGAACCTGTTGAGTACGCTTACGAGGATCAAGCTTTCGACAACTCTGAGAACCTTGCAGGCAAGATGACCACACCCTCGAAATCACTTCTATCTTTGCTTTGCTAGTTGTTCGTTCTATTTCCATGCTGCGCTACCTACCACTTGCTATATCATGCCTCCCATATTGCCATGTCAGCCTCTAACCATCCTTTCCTAGCAAACCGTTGTTTGGCTAAGTTACCGCTTTTGCTCAGCCCTTCTTATAGCGTTGCTAGTTGCAGGTGAAGTTGAAGTTGGTTCCATGTTGGAACATGGATATTTTGGGATATCACAATATCTCTTATTTAATTAATGCATCTATATATTTGGTAAAGGGTGGAAGGCTCGGCCTTATGCCTGGTGTTTTGTTCCACTCTTGCCGCCTAGTTTCGTCATACCGGTATTATGTTCCTTGAGTTTGCGTTCCTTACGCGGTTGGGTGATTTATGGGACCCCCTTGACAGTTCGCCTTGAATAAAACTCCTCCAGCAAGGCCCAACTTTGGTTTTACCATTTGCCACCTAAGCCTTTTCACCCGGGTTTTCGCGAGCCCGAGGGTCATCTTTATTTAAACCCCCGGGCCAGTGCTCCTCTGAGTATTGGTCCAACCTGTCAGTCGCCGGTGGTCACCAGGGGCAACTCTGGGCTCGCCTATCGGAAGTTTGGACAATCCGGTGTGTCCTGAGAACGAGATATGTGCAGCTCCTATCAGGATTTGTCGGCACATTCGGGTGGCTTTGCTGGTCTTGTTTTACCATTGTCGAAATGTCTTGTAAACCGGGATTCCGAGACTGATCGGGTCTTCCTGGGAGAAGGTTTATCCTTCGTTGACCGTGAGAGCTTATGATGGGCTAAGTTGGGACACCCCTGCAGGGTAATATCTTTCGAAAGCCGTGCCCGCGGTTATGAGGCAGATGGGAATTTGTTAATGTCCGGTTATAGAGAACTTGTCACTTGACTTAATTAAAATACTTCAATCGCGTGTGTAGCCGTGATGGTCTCTTCTCGGCGGAGTCCGGGAAGTGAACACGGTTTGAGTTATGAATGACGTAAGTAGGAGTTCAGGATCACTTCTTGGTCATTACTAGATTGACGACCGTTCCGTTGCTTCTCTTCTCGCTCTCTTTTGCGTATGTTAGCCACCATATATGCTTACTGCCTGCTGCTGCTCCACCTCATTACACCATCCTCTCCTATAAGCTTAAATAGTCTTGATCTCGTGGGTGTGAGATTGCTGAGTCCTCGTGACTCACAGATTCTACCAAAACAGTTGCAGGTGCCGATGATGCCAGTGCAGATAATGAAATCGACCTCAAGTGGGAGTTCGACGAGGAACGTGGTCGTTACTATGTGTCTTTTCCTGATGATCAGTAGTGGAGCCCAGTTGGGTCGATCGGGGATCTAGCATTTGCGGTTATCTTATTATCATTTGGATTTTGACCGTAGTCGGTCTATGTGTGGATTTTGGATGATGTATGAATTATATTTATGTGTTGTGTGAAGTGGCGATTGTAAGCCAACTCTCGTTATCCCATTCTTGTTCATTACATGGGATTGTGTGAAGATGACCCTTCTTGCGATAAGACCATAATGCGGTTATGCCTCTAAGTCGTGCCTCGACACGTGGGAGATATAGCCGCATCGTGGGCGTTACAAGTTGGTAATCCATACCCCTACCGAAACTCGAGAGTCCGTTACCTCCAACGGTACACTCGGGCTCCATGCCACTTCTCCTCCTCCGCCGTTCCGTACATCTCCTCCGACTGCCGCACAGGTACCATCAGCTCCTACGATACACACCATGCCCGGAAACCGTTCGGTGAAATGCCCGTGCTATTTTTTTGCCCCTTTTTCTTTTAAGCAATGGATTCGAATATGACGTACATACATGAGCACTATGTTGAGTTATCCGACGGCTCATCCGACGAGGAGGACTACACAGATGAGACGGCAATGATGCAGATGGTCCTTGCGGACGCGGAGCGTGCGGAAGAGCATGTTCTAAATTTCGAGGGATCGATCAAGGGTCATCGAGTGCTCAACCGCAACAGGGCGTGCGACCATTTGACGCTGATGGGCGACTACTTTGCCCCCCTCTTCACTCATAATTTTCACCAGCGCTTTCGGATACGCAAAAAATGTCTTCGACCGTCTCTACCATGGCGTCCGGTCCTTTGATGACTACTTCATCTTGAAAAGGATGCCGTTGGAAGGATTGTGTTCTCTGTTATCAGAAGTGCACGACCGCACTACGAATGCTTGCATATAGCATGGCCGCTGATTCCTGAGATGTGCACCTATGGATATCTGAGATCATATGCAGAGATGTCATGGTCGAATTTGCAACTGCCATGGTCTCGGTGCTTGGACCTCAGTACCTGAGAGAACAAACTGTGACAGGCTCTTGGCAATCTCAGAAGTAAGAGGGTGGCTTGGTTCGCTCGGATCACTTGATTGTATGCATTGAAAATGGAAGAAATGTCCAAAAGCTTACAAGTCAATACCAGGGTCATGTTAAGAAGTCCACCATAATTTTTGAAGCATTTGCATCGCATAATCTTTGGATTTGGCATGCTTTCTTTGGCATGCCTGGGTCTCACAATCACATCAATGTGCTGCAACGTTCACCATTATTTGCTAGGATGACTAATGAAAAAGCTCCTCCTAGCCACTATACTGTCATTGTCATAAGTACATCATGAGCTACTACCTGATTGATGGTATCTACCCTCTGTGGGCTATCTTTGTCAACATCATCTCTAACCCAATTGGCCGTAAAAAGTCTCAATTTTCCCAAAAACAAGAAGCAGTTAGAAAGGACATTGAGAGGGCATTTGGAGTTCTGCAGCCACGTTTTGCAGTTGTTCGTGGACCTGCTAAACAATGTGATTCGGAGACCTTGTGGGAGGTGATGACCTGTTGTGTGATAATACACAACATTGTCCCGAAAGATGAGGGTGAGGATGCTGCCGCGGGTATTGAATTTGAGAATATGGGTGATCCTATCGAACTTCTAGACCAGAATCCGGCCACATTTGAAGAGTTCGTTCAAATGGACCAACAAATTCGGCATCGACCAACTCACGAGCAAATGAAGGAACATTTGATCGAGAATCCAGGGTGGTTAAAGGGGACAACAATATTGGAGTGTAATATTTGAACTTATTTAAATTAGAGCTACTGCTATATTTGAACATTTGAACTATTCTAGACTATATAGGCAACTATTTGAGTGTGTGCGCTTTTAATCTTTTAAGCCAGATGTATGCGGGTAGTGTCCACGGATTGATCCCTCTGTTCGCGGACGGATGCGAGAACAAATTTGAGGGTCAGTGTTCGAGTTGCCCTAACTGCATCCACATCAGGATATATTAAATTCGGCACCTTAGCGCCAGGACGTGTCCGCGGACACTGACTAATCAATCCTACAGTCATCGCATCCATAGCTATGTAAGCTATGTAACTTATATTCAGTACTCTAAATCCATACTATTTAAACAAACTAAAATTACTAAAATCATCAATGAAACATACAGATATTGAAACATCGCAGTTCAGCTGATGGACAAAGATCTAAACTAAAATTACTAAAAATGCATATAGAGACGAAGAGGGTTGCACATCTTCACACCAGTTTCTCGCCGGTCATTTGCCCGTTCGGTCACCAGAGCGGTTGTAACCCTCCGTATAGACGTCAAAGTCGTCAGAGCCATCAGTGACACCGAAGTCTTCAGACGAGGAGTCAATGTAGTCGGCCATCCTCCAGACGCCACGGTTCTGCTGCTTCGCCAGCTTTGTGGCTTTCGCTGCTGCCACCGCCGCTTCGCGCTCCGATTGCTCAATGCTGAGTCGAAGCGCCTTGACGTTCTTCCGACGGAGCCGACACACATCTGTCTCCGCCGTCATTAGTGAGCGGTATAGAACAACTGCGATGAGCTTCTCCTCGCATTAGGCTCTGGCAAACTGCGTCGGCAACAAGTGGAAGATGCAGTCTCCTCTGCCCCCGCCGTCCTCTCCCTAGCGTGCTGCCTCTTGCGGTGGGTTACACACGCCTCTGATTCTGACGTCCGTGCCCGCGGCACGGGCATGAGCACCCAGTAATGCCTGTGAGGAGCTGCTGCCGGAGGGGGAGAAGAAGGGTGTCAGGCCAGTGGAGCAAAGAAGGCCGAGAGCACGGAGCTGACCACGTTGCACGACGGGCCATTGCCGGCGTCCACGCTGCGGCGCTGGGCGACAAGGGACGGACCGGAGACCAAGCTTCCGTCCGTGTCGACTGCTGCAGCACGATGCGGAGTGCTAGCTCCATATCGTCGCCCCGGTCCGCCTCACGGACGAAGGCATCCTAGTCGTCCTCGCTACCGGATCCGGCGCCACCACCATTGCTGGTGCTTGACACTAGGATGGAGAGAGGAGGGGAAAGGACAAAGAGGGGAGGGAATCGACGAAGAGCGGAGCGGATGGTGAGAGAGTGCGCTAGGGTTTGTTCTAGGTGGGATATTTACTTTTATGTGGGAATTGAGTGGCGTATGTGCGGGCCAGGGTGGATCGGACTGACATGGCGGGCGTGACCAGACGCGTCCGGCCGGCTTATATCCACCCTAGGTTTAGATTGGATATGAGGGGTGTCGGTCAGCCCAGGCATATAGAGGCCGTTTGAGGAGTCCATTGGGTCAAGGAAAAGTGGCTCGTCACTGACTGGGCCGTCATCCCGGTCAGTATAGGGAGCCCAGCTGTAGATGCTCACATGTAAATTTTTATTGTTGGTATCTGGGTTATGAACACAGAGTTGATTGGAGATTTCTCGAGGGAGCTTTAATAAACTGAGTTTCTACAGTAAGTGGTCAGCTTGGGTGACACAGTGTGTGAGTTCGATGAGATATTCTGGTAAGTGTAATGATGAGATTCTCCTTCCATTAAAGTATTTTGAGGCGGGTCAAGCAAGTTGATTCTTCGAGTCTCTATCTTTTCTTAAGGGTAATTCAAGTCCCTATCTGTTCCTCTTTGTAGCTGATGGTCTTTTGAGTATTTTGAACTATGAAATAGGGGTAATACATTATCTCTGACAAAGATTGCAAAAATTAATTACGGAGTCTCCATCTTGTTCTTCGTTGACGACAGTCTCCTCTTGTTCAAGGTCCCTGTTGAGCAAGCCAATCTAGATTTTTTTACTGTACCTGGTATGAGAAGCGGTACAATCTCCTCTTGTTCAAGGTCATTGTTGAGCAAGCTAATCTAGGTTTTTTTACAGTACCTGGTATGAGAAGCGGTACAATCTCCTCTTGTTCAAGGTCACTGTTGAGCGAGCTAATCTAGTTTTTCTTTACTGTACCTGGTATGAGAAGTGGTACGAGCGGAGACGCTCGTACCGGATCTCGTCTTCTCTTCAAGAAAGTTCGGAGGCTTAGACACTGCTCTGATACGAGGAGCGACACGATCATGGCTGCATGTACTAGCCTCGTCTTTTGTTTTGGGCATCTTTGAAATTTTTGCGCCGCTTTGGTACGAGGAGAAATACGAACGCGGCTGCTCGTATCATCCTCGTTTTCTATTTTGGACTTTGAGGCTTACTCCTGAATTTCTGGTACGACTGGCGGTACAAGCATGGCTACTCGTACTCACCCCGTCTTCTTCTATGTTTCCTTTTTTTGTTGTTGCAGAAATCTTCTATGTTTCCTTTAGATAACTCATTCTTTGCTTTCCATTCAAGCCCCGCATGTTATCTTCTAGGACATGATTCTTCTAGAAAACATGATTTCTTAGTCCTTATTAAACATCACAGAAGATTTATTGATAACCAAAATTTATTATTTTCTTTCTTTCCTGATATGATGGGTTGCCTCCAATTTAATGTTGTTTTTAAGGTTGCTTAGTTCAACCTTATTTTCTTACATTCGCATACGGACTCTTGACGGCCCGTTTCTTCTAACACATGCCACATCTACTCTCTTGGGAGGTGGAACGTACTCCCTCTGTCCCATAATATAAGAACGCTTTTTACACTGGTGTAGTGTCAAAAACGTTCTTATATTATATGACGGAGGGAGTACTTCTTTACTTCTCCAGGCTTCCTCGAAAAGTGTCTTAGATTTCTGTGTTGTGGACTTTAAAGGTTACCTTTCCTTCCGCTCCATCCATTGCTGCACCTGCAGTATTAAGAAAGGTTCTTCTAAAACTAATAGATAATTTTTCATCTTCCGGCATATCAACTATAACAAAATTAGTAGGAATGTAATGTTGACCTGGCGTTAATAGGACGTTTTGACAATACTACTTGTTGTTTAGTAGGCTTGTCTTGGAGTAGGGCGTTTCGGTGCCCAGGCTCATCTACATCCGGTTAGAATTTTTTTGTAAAAAATTTAAAACAAATTCAAAAAATTCCATTTTTTTGTGTGGTAGACAATTTGATGCGTGAGGCCCGCTCCTAATTTCAAGTCATTTGGACATTTGAGCAGCTCTCAGCAAAAAAAACAAATCGGACCAAAACAGTACATGAACAGTAAATATTTTTACAGACCCCCAATTTGTCTTTTTTGCTGAGAGCTGATCAAACGTTCAAATGACTTGAAATTTGGAGCGGGCCTCACACATAAAATTGTATAGCCCACAATTTTTTTTGGAATTTTTTAAATTTTTATAATATTTGTTTTGATTTTTTCCGTAAGCGCAGGTGCAAATGAGCTCGGGTGCGGAGATGGATTTTCAGCTTGTCTATCATCTACAATGTTATAGCAGTAGGAGCATATGCTCCCAAATCTAAAGCCTACCATCTACAATGTTATAGTAGTAGGAACATATGTTCCCAAATCTAACTTTTTATAGAGTGAAAGTGGCATAACACTTACCCCTGCTCCTAAGTCGCATAGACCATTATGAATATCCGCCGTGCCGATAGAGCAAGAGATTTTCGGTATACCCAAATTTTTTGGCATCTTCTTATAGTAGTCACGAGCTCCTTTGGAACAATGCTCCTTTCCTTATTAAGGATGAAAGATCGTGGATGTCGCCTAGAGGGGGGGTGAATAGGCGCTTTAAAATAATTACGGTTTAGGCTTGAACAAATGCGGAATAAACCTAGCGGTTAATTTGACAAGCACAAAACCTACAACAACTAGGCTCACCTATGTGCACCAACAACTTATGCTAAGCAAGATAAACAACTAAGTGATAGCAAGATATATGACAAGAAACAATATGGCTATCACAAAGTAAAGTGCATAAGTAAAGGGTTCGGGTAAGAGATAACCGAGGCACGCGGAGACGGCGATGTATCCCGAAGTTCACACCCTTGCGGATGCTAATCTCCGTTTGGAGCGGTGTGGAGGCACAATGCTCCCCAAGAAGCCACTAGGGCCACCGTAATCTCCTCACGCCCTCGCACAATGCAAGATGCCGTGATTCCACTAAGGGACCCTTGAGGGCGGTCACCGAACCCGTACAAATGGCAACCCTTGGGGGCGGTCACCGAACCCGTACACTTTGGCAACCCTTGGGGGCGGTCACCGGTACCCGTCAAATTGCTCGGGGCGATCTCCACAACCTAATTGGAGACCCCGACGCTTGCCCGGAGCTTTACACCACAATGATTGAGCTCCGAACACCACCAACCGTCTAGGGCGCCCAAGCACCCAAGAGGAACAAGCTCAAGGGCACCAAGCACCCAAGAGTAATAAGCTTCTCAACTTGTAACTTCCACGTATCACCGTGGAGAACTCAAACCTATGCACCAAATGCAATGGCAAGGGCACACGGAGTGCCCAAGTCCTTCTCTCTCAAATCCCACCGAAGCAACTAATGCTAGGGAGGAAAATGAGAGGAAGAACAAGAAGGAGAACACCAAGA
The DNA here is from genome assembly GCF_018294505.1 of Triticum aestivum. Classification (NCBI taxonomy): domain Eukaryota; kingdom Viridiplantae; phylum Streptophyta; class Magnoliopsida; order Poales; family Poaceae; genus Triticum; species Triticum aestivum. Next base: position 140,470,207 of record NC_057814.1, read on the forward strand.
ACTCCAAGATCTAGATCCAATGGGTTCCCCTCACATAGAGGAGAAAGAGATTGGTGGAAATGTGGATCTAGATCTCCTCTCTCTTTTCCCTCAAAAACTAGCAAGAATCCATGGAGGGATTGAGAGTTAGCAAGCTCGAAGAAGGTCAACAATGGGGGAAGAACATGAGCTCAAAGGATAAGGTTCAATGGGGAAGAAGACCCCCTTTTATAGAAGGGGGAAAATCCAACCGTTATGTGCTCAGCCCGCACACGAGCGGTACTACCGCTCCACGAGCGGTACTACAGCTCTGGCGGAAGAAGCAGGGAAAAGGAGCAACCAAACATGAACCCTGGGGCGGTAGTACCGCTTATAAGCGGTACTACCGCGCACCCCAGCGGTACTACCGCTGGAGGAGCAGAACACGGGACCAAAAATGCAGCAGCGGTACTACCGCCCGACCGGAGCGGTACTACCGCTTATAGGCGGTACTACCGCCCATCAGGGCGGTACTACCGCTTATAGGTGGAACTGCCGTGCCTTACTGCCGTGCAACTACTGCAAAACTCGACACGAAAAATGCAAGACCCAAAATCGAGGCGGTACCAGCGCGGAACCGTAGCCGTACTACCGCTTATGGCCATAGGCGGTACTACCGCTTTGGACAGCGGTACTACCGCTTGGGGTGATAAGCGGTACTGCCGCTCTGGCCGCGGTACTACCGCTAGGAAACCAATACTGCCATAACTTCTGCATATGAGCTCCGAATTGAGCAAACTCAAGCTTGTTGGATTGAGAAAGACGAGTAGCATCAAAACAGCGACTGGTTGTAGTAAGAAGAGGCATGGGAGGTATGCCAAAAAAATAGAGGAGTGAAACCTCCAACCGAGAAGAACCGGCATAACTTCCAACATCGAAAACATCATAGAAGATGCGAGTGAACTCCGTTTTCGATGAACTCGAGCTTGTCATCAAGATGACCATAAGCTCCAAAACTCACAAGGAGAAGAACCAAACAAGAACCAACAAAGATGATGCAAGGATGCAATGGTTTGAGCTCTCTATGAACGATACGATCAAGCTACTCATCGAGAGCCCCCCTTGATAGTACGGCAATCGATCCTATAACCCGGTCTCCCAACTACCATCATGAGACCGGTAAAATAGAAAACCTATCAAGAGCAAACCTTTGCCTTGCACATGGTCCACTTGAGCTAGATGATGACGATCTTGACTCCCTCAAGTTGGACCACCTTTCTTGGTTGTGTTGGCTCGATGAAGACTAGTTGATTGCTCCCCCATACTCCACTATGGGTGAGCCACTCTTCCGCACATCTTCACTAGTCCATTGTCACCATGATGGACGGCAAGCTTCAAGCATTTGATCTCTTCATGATGCTTCACTTGAACTTGCGCACCGCAACATCTTCATAAGTCCATTGTCGCCACAATGGACGGCAAGCTTCAAGCATTTGATCTCTTCATGATGCTTCACTTGAACTTGCACACCGCAACCTAACCCCACAAAGAACTCTCACAAAGATCATGGGTTAGTACACAAAGCGTAATCGACAATGCTTACCACACCATGGGATCGCTTGATCCCTCTCAGTACATCTTGTGCGCTTTGTGTGTTGATCAACTTGATTCACTCTTGACTTAGTCTTGATCAACCTTGACTCTTTCCAACTCTCTTCATTTGGATGATGTCTTGAAGGTAAACATGAATGATCACACAATCTTCTTCTTCAAGACATGCTTGCAATAAGTTCTACTCTCACATGACCAATCTTTGGATAATTCCTTAATAACACCTTGGTCACCACATAAACTCATGACCAATCTTTGGATAATTCCTTAATAACACCTTGGTCACCACATAAACTCCTTGAAACCAACACATGGACTTCAAGAAAAGCCTATGGACAAATCCTTCAAATATAACTCAAGGCAACCATTAGTCCATAGAGATTGTCATCAATTACCAAAACCAAACATGGGGGCACCGCATGTTCTTTCAAAGGATATCTCTTAAGAATTTAGCACAAGTAGGGATTTTCATAATATCAACAATAGGTACTTGCATATGAAGATTTTGTAAGGCTTTCGCGAAAGAACCATAAATCTCATTGTTAGAATGAGTCTTTGCTGCTTTCTTTGGATATGGGAGAGGAGTTTTTTTGCTTTACCTTTCTCTTTACCTCATGTGGTAGTTACAATATAATCTGGCGCTTTCCTCTTGTAGAGGCTTGTTGTGCTTCTCTTTTCCATTGTTTTGAGCCTCTTCTTGCTCTTGAATCATTTCCTCCCTATCTCTTGTGTCCGTTATCTCGCTGTCTGAATCAGTTTCTTCAATATCCTTAGTACCTTCATCTTGGTCATGCGCATCTTGTTGAGGAGAGCCCTATTCAGCTAGAATTTAGAAGATCTTCTTCATCTTGACTTTGCTTTTGACTTTCTCTCCTCCTCTGAGTTTGTTCTTCTTCATACCAAGCTGGTCCCTTCGTATCCTGCATGCTTTTACCACTTTCTGGTAGTAATGATATTAGAAGAAACAAAGTTATATTTATCATATTGACCTAGAATTAAAGATGAGTTTAAAAAATTTGTTCACATTGATCAGCTTCAATCATGCGAGAATGTTTGTCAAGATTTTTCACGGCATGACTTAATCCATCACCCTTTAGTAAGGCGAGATATAATTTTCTCATTTTGATAGATACATCTATTTAGCTCTTGATTAAAGTCTTCTTGATAATGTCTAAATTTATTAAACGACTCATAAAGTTCATCTTTCTACTAGTAGAGACTAAATGGATTTATACTTTTATTCCGAAGCAATCATGTAGGCTCACCTTTTTCTATTCTCACCTCTCTAAATTCTTCCATATCTTTGACATGATAGACTTTCCTTGGAGTAAATTCAGTAAGCTCTTCATCGTACAATTGTACTCTCGTAGTCACTATTGTTTGAGTGAGGTTTTCTCCTTCCTTCATTGTCAAGGACATGAACACTCCACCTACACTAATGTCAAGAACAAGTTTAGATTCGCCACTCAATCCATCATAAAACATTTGAAGTATGAAGTGTTCGGCGAAGCCATGGTTCGGTAAAGAATTGTGAGTTTAGAAAATCTCCCCCAAACTTCAGATATGCACTCTCCAATAATTTGAGTGAGAGCTACTACATCCTCTCAGACTGGCCATCTTGGAGTAAGGGAGAAACTTCTACATAGATCTACCAATGCAACCCTTCCAACTGGTTATGCAATTATGTCGAAGCATGTCAAACCATACCCCTTAAAGTTTTTTCCACCTTCGGGCTTATAGTCATGTCTGAATACAAAGATTTAATGTCAATAATTCTAGACCTTTTAAGTTTTTCTTGTAGTTTCAGACTCTCTCATGTCAGGAATCTATCAATATAGCCCGGCAGATATTGTTTCCTTGAGCGTATAGAACTCCAATGTGAAGCAGTAAACATCTATAGTAATAATAATACCTACAAATTAGTTAAAAAAACCAAACTCGATGCTTAGCTCCTCAGCAACGGCGCCAGAAAATACTTGATATCCTGCAAGACACACATGGCTAGTTGCCCAACACTCTCGTTTAAGTATCCAATATAGCATCGTTCCCACAACGAGCAGGATGCAAGTGTTAACGTGAATGTTTCTATCACACACGAGTTGTCATAAGTCTCGTGTGAATTGACTATTTTGTTATCTGCAAGGATTACAATGGTGACCGAAGACAAATGATTACAATGTAAAATAAATAGGCTAAAACTAAGACTACACGCAAAGGACATAAAAGTAAAGAATGGGGAATAAACTATGGTTTTCCTGCAATACAGAAGTTAGGCGCAGAGAAATTTAGGTCATGGTGAGTATATAACCCTTGAATAGCCAAACTCCTCTTGTCAGGATTGTTTGATTCTATTGTCCTTCCTTCCGTTACCATTTGCAATGGTCAACTCGGTAATTAAGGCCATTAGACCGGACCAATGCTTTAAATATTGTGGCTTCCCGTTATTCTCATATTATCTTGGCTCCTCATTGATACCAACACACGTCACCTGAAGGTCGCAATTCACTAAACAATATGTGGTTACTTGTGTAGGTCTTGTGATCATGTTGTTTGGAAAAGGGTGGGCCTCTCTACTCCAACATCAATCGATTACCCTTGGGACTAGACTACACCGCTAGCCTCCAATCCTGACATATGGAGCCTCATTGTCATACTAATGCTATGGAAGATATGGGAGGCAAGAAACACCAAGGTTTTTCTAGGAAAGACATTCATTCGGTCATCTCCATACAATGTACGATGTACTGATGATCTAGACCTCTGGACACAGACTTAAAAAAGACTCTCATGAAGGAGTCCACTTCCTTGTGTTGGCATTCCCCTCCTCACGCTTGCGCATTTCTATAATTCTCATGAGCTTGGGTAATTGCTCTTAAACCCACTGCCCCTTTTGAGCAATATATTTAGGTGGAGGGACGCCACCCGGTGATTCCTCAATTTTTTTACTGATACAGTCACTAATGCTCTAACCATCAGCTTTCAGTGAGAAAATAACAACATTTCACGTTTTTGAGACTTGAGGGTCAGGGATAACTAACATAGAGTTGATGACCAAACATAGACTTTCACAACGCTGAGGGACCAAAAAGAACTTTTCTATATTTGTTTAATTTATTTAATATTGTAATAGTAGAATCAGGTATATCACTACCAACTCTCGATTATATAACAATGGAGTTTATGTAGAGTCTCTGAACCCTACTGCTTGTACTATACATATATACACATCACTTCATTGCGCCAAAACGGACTGCACACTGCCTAACGTTTTTGGAAGTTTAAGAACTTGATGGAGTAGCCGAAGACGAAGAAGATGGCAATGATGTAAGCAAAGTGGGCTAGGACAACATAGCCAAGGAAATCATGCCGCACGCCCAAATTATCCTCCAAGAATTGCTTCACCACCATAGGGCTCCCACCGGGGACTAGCAGAGAACCGCCATGGTCACCAAACTGCGATGCAACAACACCATAGATGGTCCAAGACACTGGGTTGGCCCAGTAGTACCACCTCCACCAAATCGGTATCGCCTGCAACAATAAAAACAACAACCATCCATACATCCATCACAACAATCCTTAATCAACGAATTTGGTTAATTGACACGTAACACGGTTAATCTTAGCTTGCTTACTGTTCTGACAACGAGGAACCCAGCAAACAGGTTCCAGAGAGGGAGTACAAAGGATACGAGTATGCTTGCAAGCATTGCAGACGGAGTCAATGATACCAACATCATGCCGAACAATGTGAAGTAGTTGAAGCTTGCAATAATGAAGAACATGAAATAGAAGAACTTGTCAACTTTCCAGTCATATCCAATCATCACATAGATGAGGATTGTGTATAACATCCCTTGGAGGATGTTGTAGATGATCTCCATGCATGCCTGCACAAATAAAAATTGCACAATTTTGAGAATGGATGGATTTAAAACTTGTTCATATCTCAAATGTTCAGCGGACAATTTCAAAGAGGAGCTATATAAGGCCAAAATGATTCACAAACAAAATCAAACCTTTCACCACTTTTACTTTATTAAACTCATTCAATTTATAATATTATAAGCAGGTCGTTGTTAATTCTTTAAAAAAATCTAGTTTTTCACCCTCCCTGATTTGAGGTTTCTAATTGTTTCTTAATTTTTAGCTAAGTGATAATCATAGCAACTTCAGAACTTGGGCTCCTTGTATTTGGAATAGTATGGGCTCATACCTTCACCCTGAACAAGCTCAGTGCATCCAAACTACCCCCTTCGTCCCAAAATAAGTGTCGCTCATTTAGTACAAAGTTGTACTAAAGCAACGACACTTATTTTGGGACGGAGGGAGTGTTAAATTTCAATCAAAATGAGTATCAAATTGATCAAGAAATTACCTGAGCTAATGCATAGGATAATGGAGAGTACATCCCTGCCGCCTTTTCACGGTAGAAAACTGTTCTCTCAATTGACACAACAGGCTGAACGGTGAAGCAATTGGTAGCCCCAAGGAAGAAGACAGCAGCATAAGTGGCCCCAAGTAGATTGTACAAGTCTTGTTGCGATTCTCTAGCCAAAAATTAACCAGATGAGAAAATATCAGTGCCTCCATAGAGTTAAATTAATGTATCATCCTCTCAAGCCTCGATTATAGCAAGAAAATAGGATCATACATTTTTGTTCCTTTTTGCCAAAACACAGTGCCAAATACAAGACCATCGAGCAACGTCATAAGATAGCGCATGGCATTGTAGGGTGGATTCTTCCAATAAGATTTGTATTGCTTCCAGAAGTTTGCAACACATTGGTTGTAGAAATTTTGAGAATACTTTGTAGGAAATGAGAGATCCTGATAGCCTGGAGGGGGAACGCCCAATTCCTTAATAAGGTCTTGGTTTTTCCTGGCCATATTTAACAAATGTGAATTCTTGTGGATAGTATAAATGAAAACAACTGCCTTTTTGGCACTTCATTTCAAGAGCATATGTATTTGTTTTAGTGGAAATGACAACTAGTTAATAATGGTGAAAGGTTATGTTCAATGACTGGGTCTACTTACCTATGAAGAATGGAATTAGCATAAATTTCCGCAAAATTTATGTTCAAGTGAGCCTCAGCTAAAGTGGAGCTAACTTCCAGCATCCATGTTGCAGGATTATATCCTTTTGTGATCTTAGCCACACCTGGAATTTCCTGCAATGCAATGGCAGCCTCATGGGCTAGTCTTACTTTTGCTACATCTTCAAGGAGTTCAAGGTATGTTTGGTCTTTAATGACTTTTCTAAGCCCATTGATCATATTTGTAAGTAGTCTATCCGTCAAACTGAAAACTAGTAAAATCCTGGCTACCTCCAGACTTGATTGAATCAGTAAAATCTTGGCTACCCTGAACTAAAACATGTAAGCAAAGGAAACTTACCTCGAAATATTCAACTAGTTTCTCACAGTGACGACCAAGTTCACCAGCATAAATAACCCGCCCTCCTCTTTTCAAAAGCAGAAGCTAGAAAAGGAACTGGCTGTGAGTTACTTGCATTTCAAGAACTAACACAGTTATAACAAAATTATACAATATATACATATATATCGCTAACCAACACTCATGTTGAAGAACATTTATTCTACACCGCCTGAATTTTACATCACCTAAATTTCATCTTATGTCAAAAGTCATGAAGAACATAAGAAAGTGTATACCAGACACTAACATAGAAAACCGTAAACTATATATAACCGATTATTTTCTTGGAGGGAGAGGAGCGAACCTCATCAAAAGACTCAAATATATCAATGCTTGGTTGATGGATCGTGCAAACCACGGTACGCCCAGTGTTGACTGTATTTCTCACTGTCCTCATGACAATTGCTGCGGCTCTAGCATCAAGACCAGAAGTTGGCTCATCCATAAATATAATTGAAGGATTTGCTACTAGCTCCACAGCAATTGTCAGTCTCTTTCTTTGTTCAGTCGATAACCCGTCAACTCCAGGGAGACCAACCATAGCATTACGCAGCACATCAAGTTCTACAAGGGTCATGACTTCCTCCACAAACATCTATGTGAGTGAAGATTAATTTCTTTAGTCACACAAAATAAATAATTTGAAGTTTCAAATATATAGAACATCACATGTTTACTTGAGTATGAAAAATGGCTTGAAATATGTACCTTTCTCGTAGCGTCATCAATATCTGAGGAAAGACGCAGCCAGGCAGAGTACAGAATGGATTCATATACTGTAACATTTGGTGAATGGATATCAATCTGTTCACAATAGCCACTAATGCGGGCAAAAGTTTCTTGCTTTTTAGGGTAACCGGAGAGGGTGATACTTCCTTCAATAGCTCCACTGGTTTTCCTTCCTGCCAGGACATCCATTAGAGTGGTCTTCCCAGCTCCACTCACACCAACTAGTGCAGTCAGAACTCCTGGCCTAAATGCACCACTGATATCAGAGAGCAACTGGAGACGACTTTCTGTGAATCCTTGTTCCTTCATTTCCTGAAACACAAGATGACACATTTTAGTGTTAGAACTGAGTTTTTTTTGTCCACATCAGCAGATAAGTTTACCATACAAGTAACAAAGTTATGTCCTAATAAGATATGTGTGGGATGGCGATAGGTAGGCTTACCGCAGGCATATCCACCCAATAGTTTATATGGTTGAAGGAAAGTGAAAGAGGCTGGAAAGGCAAGGTAGTTCGTGACTGAGTTGGCCTATTTGTGGCTTCCTTGGCACCTGTAGAAACTGCAAGCGTAGATAGTGACTAATTAGTATTGTTATTAAGGCATCAATCGACTTGATAAATATTTCATAAGCTTGAGAACTGCAATAGTCTAAGATGGATAATTAAAGATCTCACCCATAGGTATTGAAGATGGCATAGTAGATGACACACTGGCTTCTGACATTTGCTCTTTGTTTGTGCCATTCTCATTCTCCTCATCTGAAACTAATGTGTTTGATCTACCGCTAGCTGGAAGAAAACAGAGCATATGTAGTGTGTATGTAACTTGCTCACTAAGGCATCAAACAATAATCTTAGCCAACAGAAAATAATGATACTCACGGCTCAAGTATGTTAGGGCCAGAAGGTATAAGATGTTGAACAAAATAGTGAATCCTATAACGGCTCCTATGGAAAGCCAAAAGCCCCAGTCTCCAGTAAACAAGTCTCTGGATTTAAGAATAGCCTTTCCTACCGTTGGTGCATCAATAGTAGGATCATTGTTTGGCTGTAGTACAAATGAAAGGCCACGTATTAGTTGAGATGTTGCCACCTTTACATCACACTAAGATATAATGATCTCCTCACTATCCCAGTTTAAAGAAATCAAAGAAAAATAATACAGTGTTCTGAGAAAAACTTACAGTGGCCCACCTACTGGCAAGGAATTCATTGACCGATATTGCATTCTGACTATACATCATAGGAGATGCCCAGTAAGCCCAGATCCACCATGGTCTGATGTCACCTGTCCACATCAAAATTAGGGACGGAGAAGGTTACTTTGATCCATGCAAATGAGACGTAGATAGCTGATTTATCGTGCCTAGATAGTGAAATATGAATGATTTAAATTTTTTTTTTAAATATGAATGGTTTTATCATGAAGGCATGCTTACCTCTAGGGATGATAAATCCTCCAAATATGAAAATAATAAGTTGAACAAACATCCCAAAAGTGTTGGCAACAACCATTGATTTCAAAATAGCACCAAGAAATCGGAACAAAGCCATTGCCATTTGGTGAGTAGCGAAGAAAGCTAAAAACTGGCGAAAGAACCTATAATGAGTAGATAGATGAATAATGGAGTTATCAATTCAAAACTTTAAAATGCAGAAAATGGAATGAGCACAAGTATTATTATTATTTATATACGGATGGATACCTTCCTGCAGAAGGTGCAAAGCCCATCACATAGTACGTGAGGACAACCCACACCCCAGCCTCCACAAATGAAACAGGAACTTTCAAGATGATGTTTGCCAGTCCAAAGGTCCATGGGGGGAAGAACAAGAAATCCCTTTGCTTGTAGAACGTAGGAAGGATCTTAATGGTTAGTTGTAGCTCAGCAAACCCATTAAACAAAATGGTGATTAAACTGAAAGTCAGAGCTCCAAAGAATTTAGCACCGTCCGAAATCTGTCCATGGGGCATCTCTGTTCTGAGGAATACAGTCATGGCCATGAGCCCAAGGATGATCAACTGGCTGACCTTGAAGATGTAGATGAAGGAGTTGCGCTTCATCAATAGTTGTTCTCTCGACATCACTGCCTTGAATGACTCCCAGCTGGATTGCCCATACTTCGACGTGGTCAACGCGGCAGGATGGGTTTTGGATTTTTCAAAAGGAATCTTCAGCTCCTCCAGCATTTGCTGACCCACATGGAATGACTTGTAATGTTCAGCAAACTCTAGGACTGGCACATAACGATACTGCTCCTGGTCAAGATACCAGTATTGTTGCTGGTCTTTCTTGGAAGTGACCTCTTGAAGGAAGTCAGCAACTCCTTTCCTCTCCGGGCACCGGAAACCAGCGGATTCAAAAAATTCCAAGATGTTCCCGCGTGGCCCATGGTACACCATGTATCCTTCTGATAGGAGAATTATGTCATCAAACAAGTTGTAGGTCTCTGGCGGTGGTTGTAGAAGGGAGATCATCACAGTGTCATTCATCACATGGACCAATTGGCTTACATATTTTACAATCTGAAATGTGCTAGAGCTATCCAAACCAGTGGAAATTTCATCCATGAACAAAGCCCTTGCAGGTCCTGTTAACATCTCCCCTGCCATCAACAGAAGTGAATATTAGCATAACATTAATTAAGTGAGAAATTCCTTTCTACAATGAGTTGAGCGGAGGAGCTTATTCTATGTAGGTGTGCGTGCATACCAGTTGTGACACGCTTCTTTTGCCCTCCAGAAATTCCTCTGGTCATCTCATCACCGACGATGTTATCGGCGCAAATGTCAAGCCCAAGCACCTAATGGGAGGTTTTTTTTTTAGACTCAGCGTGCAATATTTTGCTAGAGACCTCCATGTAGTTCATAGAATAGTCAAAGCTCACCTTCAGAGTAAGATCGGTTATAATATTAGTCTCATGTCCTTGCACTGCAGTAGCTTTCATGTAAGCATCGATCTCAGGATCTGGATTTATGCCTGCCTCGTGCTCCCTTGCAGTGAGCTCCGCAAGCATGTCATATCTGGCACCGATACCCAAGCATCGCCTGGAGAAATCTAATGTCTCTCTTACAGTCATCTCTGCATTGTGGAGATCATACTGACTGACATACGCACTGGTCCTCTGAGGGTAGAACTCGGAAAAAGTATGACCACAATATGTGATGCTGCCAGATACCTGGGTGTGTTGAAGTATCCAAAGGATGGTGATTATTTTTATCTTATATGGATGTGATCATAATGCATAAGCAAAAAATTAACAAGATGAGTTAAAACCTTGAGGCTTTTGTCAAGCTTCCCTGTAAGGGCTCGCATAAGTGTGCTCTTTCCTGAAGAAGGAGGTCCAAGAAGAAGGGTCATCCTGAAAACAATATGCATGTCGAAAACTTACTTTGCTTCAAAAGGTACAGTTGATCAGTCTGTGCATTTTCCTTTTCCTTGGTGAGTTTGTATTTGAGGAAAGCCACTGTGTATTTTTTTTTCCTTTTGAGATTACATTTAGTGGAAAGCAATAAAATGAACGACTTGTTTTTCTTGCAGGAAGGATGATTGCTACATACTGAAAACCGATTTTGGGGACTACCTGCAGTATCTAAAAACACGAAACTAGATGTAACGTAATAAATTGATATTGGCTCAGGATGTGCATGAGAGACATGTGAGGGAGATAATGAGCCTGCTACAGTTATTGTTCTTGCTGGCATAATAAAAGAAACAATTGCAGGAAGAAGAATGTGATGATTTGGTTGTTACCTGGATGGTTTGAGGATGCCATATGCGTGTTTGAGTACGGTAGTGGTCCTCTTGTTTGAGGAGCCAAATCGTCCAATAAGACCCTGTCGTCGTCGTCGTGGTGTAAACATTCCATCAAATTCAATTCATCCACGACGATGCATATACGCCTAGTGTGAATAATGACGATGCATATACGCCTAATATGCACGGTAATGGATAATTATGGGTAGATCATGCAAAATGTGAATAAGCAACCAGTGTTAGAAACAAGCAAGGAATTAGCTCATGATAGGGCAAGAAGCGCCTAATTGGCCTCTGTTTCCTTCCCGTGGTAAGAGTGACTTCACCACGACTTAGCTAGCATAGCACACGCCTTGGCCTCTTAAAGACATTTCGTCGAACACCTCCATGACGCTCGCCATTGGAGCCAGCGCGCGTGTCCCATCTCCGCCGCCGAAGTAAGGGCCGGCGGCGCAGGTCGAGGTCTCTGCTGCCCCTCTCCCCTGTCTCTTTCTCGTGGTGTCCTCTCTCTTCCCGGTACGTCGGCAGGTAGGCAAGGGCGGGTGCGGAGAGCAGCTGCGGTGGTTGTACGGGTGTAGAGGGAGCAGCGGCGGGTGTGGAGCATAGGCTCCCCTATGCTCATCTGAATTACTTCTCCGAGCTGTGGCTCAACCACTCTGTCCCTTATGTGTTTTTTTTGTTCTCTGAACCACAGCTCGGCAGCACACTATGTTAGTCATTTCATCAAGGCTCAAACAACAAATGATGCAGAGCAAACCAACCTATAATTGGACGGTTAGGTGGACAATGATATCTCAGCGCTTCAGGGTTCAAGTCCTGATGCTCGCATTTATTCTGGATTTATTTTAGGATTTTCGGTGATGCGTGTTCAATGGGAAGAGACGTTTCTGTCTACTACGAGGAACCTACGGTGTCTTCGTAAAATCTCAAGATGATATGATAGCTCAGTCTCTCGGAGATGCATATAGGGGCACAGTGTATGTGCGTGCTTTCATAGGGGGAAAGACTCCCGACCTAAATATATTTAAAAATGATAGGTAGCCTTCACTAATGGGTAGTACTCTCTCCGTAAAATCAAGAAATTTCAGAAAAAAATTGGCGCAAGATGCTCCTGTGCGTTAACTCCGTGATTTTTTTTAATGAAGTTTGAACATTCGAGGAGCCCGTGGCAAAATAAAATCAGGCATGAACAATGCGACTTTCAAAAGTTTCTTAGACGCCTGAAATATTTCTTTTTTGCCACGAGCTCCTCAAATGTCAAAACTTTCATCAATTTTTGCACGGTGATCATGCATTTGAGCATCTTGTTGCAAAAAAAATCCAGATTTTTAAAACTATTTTTTACCTATTTTATTGTTCAAATCTGGGCTCAGATCCAAATCGCCGCCTCCATTGCTGCCTCCACATCTATTATGGTGTTTGCAGAGTTTTCCTTCTTGTTGTTGCTTTCCTGATTCACATGGTCATGTGCTTGAATGATGCTATTAAATCTTGACCCTGTGAAAGATGCATTGTCGTATACTTTCCTCTGGACCGACAGAGATGAGCAAGGGGCATATGTGTATTTCTTCAAATATGTTATTCTCTGTTTGACATTAGTGATATTTTTGGCACTTTGGTTATCACTAGTGGTATTTGAAACTTTGGGATTTACCTAGTGGTATTTTGGCTATCCTTTATTGAAAATATTTTGTATATATGCCGCCATTTATGATTTTAATTTCATTTTCCTTCTTTTCTAGTGCGTATCATATATTAGAGAATAAGGAGTGAGACCGCTCAGCTACAGTGGCATGTTCATACATCCTGACAAGATGCACAAAACACATCATCCATCTACCTAAAACACCAATGGCACTATCTGGAAATCTCTCTGCCTATCTAGCTAACGATGAGCAAAAGGCTTCTCCGACCCCAGAAACCTAGCCACAATCCTTGCTCTCCCTTCCCAATCAGTGGCAGAGAGGACCACATCCGCGGCAGGTACCACATGATGAAACATCACCGCATTCTTATGCTTCTAGACTTCCAAGAGCGTGATAGTGAGGATGGTTCAGACGTCCTTCGAGGCAACCTCTGAACACAAGGAACCCTAGCCGACGAGTGTGTCATTGGCTCGAGGCACCTACTTGGCTTTACCACAAGCAGAGAGTTGATACGTTTCCAACGTATCTATAATTTTTGATTGTTCCATGCTATTATATATTCTGTTTTGGATGTTTAATGGGCTTTATTATACACTTTTATATTATTTTTGGGACTAACCTACTAACCCAAGGCCCAGTGCAAATTGTTGTTTTTTTGCCTATTTCAGTGTTTCGCAGAAAAGGAATATCAAACGGAGTCCAAACGGAATGAAACCTTCGGGAGAGTTATTTTTGGAACAAACGTGATCCAGAGGACTTGGAGTGGACATCAAGAAATCAACGAGGAGGCCACGAGGCAGGGAGGCGCGCCTACCCCCTGGGCGCGCCCCACCCTCGTGGGCCCCTCGTGGCTCCACCGACCTACTTCCTCCTCCTATATATATACCTACGTACCCCGAAACCAACCAGGAGCACCGCGAAACCCTATTTCCACCGCCGCAACCTTCTGTACCCGTGAGATCCCATCTTGGGGCCTTTTCCGGCGCTCCGCCAGAGGGGGCATTGATCACGGAGGGCTTCTACATCAACACCATAGCCTCTCCGATGATGTGTGAGTAGTTTACCTCAGACCTTCAGGTCCATAGTTATTAGCTAGATGGCTTCTTCTCTTTCCTTGGATCTCAATACAAAGTTCTCCTCGATCTTCTTGGAGATCTATTCGATGTAACTCTTTTTGTGGTGTGTTTGTCGAGATCCAATGAATTGTGGGTTTATGATCAAGATTATCTATGAACAATATTTGAATCTTCTCTGAATTCTTTTATGTATGATTGGTTATCTTTGCAAGTCTTTTCGAATTATCAATTTGGTTTGGCCTACTAGATTGATCTTTCTTGCAATGGGAGAAGTGCTTAGCTTTGGGTTCAATCATGCGGTGCTCGATCCCAGTGACAGAAGGGGAAACGACACGTATTGTATTGTTGCCATCGATGATAAAAAGATGGGGTTTATATCATATTGCTTGAGTTTATCCCTCTACATCATGTCATCTTGCTTAAGGCGTTACTCTGTTCTTATGAATTTAATACTCTAGATGCATGCTAGATAGCGGTCGATGTGTGGAGTAATAGTAGTAGATGCAGGCAGGAGTCGGTCTACTTGTTGTGGACGTGATGCCTATATACATGATCATGCCTAGATATTCTCATAAATATGCACTTTTCTATCAATTGCTCGACAGTAATTCGTTCACCCACCGTAATACTTATGCTATCTTGAGAGAAGCCACTAGTGAAACCTATGGCCCCCGGGTCTATTTTCCATCATATAAGTTTCCAATCTATTTTACTTGCAATCTTTACTTTCAATCTTTATCATAAAAATACCAAAAATATTATCTTATCATCTCTATCAGATCTTACTTTTGCAAGTGGCCGTGAAGGGATTGACAACCCCTTTATCGCGTTGGTTGCAAGGTTCTTATTTGTTTGTGTAGGTATGAGGGACTTGCGTGTGGCCTCCTACTGGATTGATACCTTGGTTCTCAAAAACTGAGGGAAATACTTACGCAACTTTGCTGCATCATCATTTCCTCTTCAAGGGAAAACCAACACATGCTCAAGAGGTAGCAAGAAGGATTTCTGGCGCCGTTGCCGGGGAGTCTACGCACAAGTAAAGACATACCAAGTACCCATCACAAACTCTTATCCGTCGCATTACATTATTTTCCACTTGCCTCTCGTTTTCCTCTCCCCCACTTCACCCTTGCCGTTTTATTCGCCCTCTCTTTCCGTTCGTCTCTTTTCGCTTGTTCTTTGTGTCGCCGTGTGTTAGATCGTTAGTCGTCATGGCTAATCCTTCTATCATTGTTAGTACTCCCGATAATGAAGTTCTTAATTTTAAACAAAGGGAGGGAGAAAATCTAAAAGATGCTTGGTATAGAATTTGCAATGCTCAGAATAGATCTACTCGGAAGCAATCCACTTCCGTTCTTCTTCGTAACTTTTATGTAGGCATCACTCCTTGGAATAGATATATTCTTGATACCATTACCGGAGGGAACTTCTTGGGTGGCCATACTTTTGATTCTTATAATGCTATGTTAGATTTGTTTGGCTCACCACCTCTTTTGGTTAATGGAACTATTTTAACTTTGGAACATGTAATGCAAAGGCTTGAAATTATTCAAAATAAAGTTGCTACTGTAGAGTTGATTGAAAATTTGGATAAAAAGATCCACAACGAAATTACCCAATACGGATCTAAGGTAGGAGTTGCTTTTAATTTTTTTAAAGAAAAGGAACCTATAGTTAACGAGAAGATAGATCAAGACTCCACGAGGATTGATAAAATTGAGGATAGTATTACCAACTTAGGGTCCGCCTTTTCTTCCGTGTAAAATACTCCAAAACCTCCTAATGCTAAAATTGCCAAATTGATGTATGTTCCTAAAAATAAGGGTGAAACTTCTAGTAAGGAAAATGCGGATCTTAAATCCATAAGTGTTCACCCCGACTTTCTCGCTATCAATAAGGAACCTTTTGCTACAAATGATTTTCTCGGTTTTTTGCCTAGGAGTTTGATCATTAATAAAAATAAGGAAATTCCTAAGGGTTATAAGTGTTCAATTGAGGAATTGCATGACAAAGATGATAATACCTAGATCTATCCTTGCCTTTATGCCTAGCTAGGGGCGTTAAACGATAGCGCTTGTTGGGAGGCAACCCAATTTTATTTTTGTTTCTTGCTTTTTGCTTCTGTTTAGGAATAAATAATTGATCTAGCCTCTGGTTAGATGTGGTTTTATGTTTTAAGTAGTGTTTGTGCCAAGTAAAACCTATAGGATCTTCTTGGATGATAGTTATTTGATCTTGCTGAAAAAGTCAGAAACTTTCTGTTCACGAAAACAATTGTTAAAAATCACCAGAACGTGATAAAATACTGATTCCAATTGCAGTAGTTCAATAAACAAATTATCTAGGTCGTCCAATTTTGGTAGATTTTTCCGAGTTCCATAAGTTTGCGTTAGATGCAGATTACTACAGACTGTTCTGTTTTTGACAGATTCTGTTTTTCGTGTGCTGTTTGCTTATTTTGATGAATCTATGGCTAGTAATGGAGTTTATGAACCATAGAGAAGTTGGAATACAGTAGGTTTAACACCAATAAATAAATAATGAGTTCATTACAGTACCTTGAAGTGGTGTTTTCTTTTCTTTCGCTGGAGCTCACGAGATTTTTTCTGTTAAGTTTTGTGTTGTGAAGTTTTCAAGTTTTGGGTAAAGATTTGATGGATTATGGAACAAGGAGTGGCAAGATCCTAAGCTTGGGGATGCCCAAGGCACCCCAAGGTAAAATCTAAGAACAACCAAAAAGCCTAAGCTTGGGGATGCCCCGGAAGGCATCCCCTCTTTCGTCTTCGTCCATCGGTAACTTTACTTGGAGCTATATTTTTATTCACCACATGATATGTGTTTTGCTTGGAGCGTCTTGTATGATTTGAGTCTTTGCTTTTTAGTTCACCACAATCATCCTTTCTGTACACACCTTTTGAGAGAGACACACATGAATCGGAATTTATTAGAATACTCTATGTGCTTCACTTATATCTTTTAAGCTAAACAATTTTGCTCTAGTGCTTCACTTATAACTTTTTAGAGCACGGCGGTGGTTTTATCTTATAGAAATTATTGATGTCTCATGCTTCACTTATATTGTTTTGAGAGTCCTTTAGAACAGCATGGTAATTTGCTTTGGTTAAAATTTCAGTCCTAAAATGATAGGCATCCAAGAAGGATATAATAAAAACTTTCACATAAGGGCATTGAATACTAGGAGAAGTTTGATACTTGATGATTGTTTTGAGATATGAAGATGGTGATATTAGAGTCATGCTAGTTGAGTAGTTGTGAATTTGAGAAATACTTGTTCTAAAGTTTGTGATTCCCGTAGCATGCACGTATGGTGAACCGTTATGTGATGAAGTCGGAGCATGATTTATTTATTGATTGTCTTTCTTATGAGTGGCGGTCGGGGACGAGCGATGGTCTTTTCCTACCAATCTATCCCCCTAGGAGCATGCGCGCAGTACTTCGTTTCGATAACTAATAGATTTTTGCAATAAGTATGTGAGTTCTTTATGACTAATGTTGAGTCCATGGATTATACGCACTCTCATCCTTCCACCATTGCTAGCCTCTCTAATACCGTACACCTTTCGCCGGTATCATCACCCACCATATACCTTCCTCAAAACAGCCACCATATCTACCTATTATGGCATTTCCATAGCCATTCCGAGATATATTGCCATGCAACTTTCCACCGTTCCGTTTACGCATCATCATTGTCATATTGCTTTGCATGATCATGTAGTTGACATCGTATTTGTGGCAAAGCCACCAAGCTTAATTTTTCATACATGTCACTCTTGATTCATTGCATATCCCGGTACACCGCCGGAGGCATTCACATAGAGTCATATTTTTTTCTAAGTATCGAGTTGTAATTCTTGAGTTGAAAGTAAATAAAAGTGTGATGATCATCATTATTAGAGCATTGTCCCATGTGAGTAAAGGATGATGGAGACTATGATTCCCCCACAAGTCGGGATGAGACTCCGGACGAAAAAATAAAAAAAAAAGAGAAAGAAAAGAGGCCATAAAAAAGGCCCAAAAAATGAGAGAAAAAGAGAGAAGGGACAATGCTACTATCCTTTTACCACACTTGTGCTTCAAAGTAGCACCATGATCTTCATGATAGAGAGTCTCCTATGTTGTCACTTTCATATACTAGTGGGAATTTTATATTATAGAACTTGGCTTGTATATTCCAATGATGGGTTTCCTCAAAAATGCCCTAGGTCTTCGTGAGCAAGCGAGTTGGATGCACACCCACTTAGTTTCTTTTGTTGAGCTTTCATACACGTATAGCTCTAGTGCATCCGCTGCATGGCAATCCCTACTCACTCACATTCATATCTATTGATGGGCATCTCCATAGCCCATTGATACGCCTAGTTGATGTGAGACTATCTTCTCCTTTTTGTCTTCTCCACAACCACCATTCTATTCCACATATAGTGCTATATCCATGGCTCACGCTCATGTATTGCATGAAGATTGAAAAAGTTTGAGAACATCAAAAGTAAACAATTGCTTGGCTTGTCATCGGGGTTGTGCATGATTAAATACTTCGTGTGATGAAGATAAAGTATAGCCAGACTATATGATTTTGTAGGGATAACTTTCTTTGGCCATGTTATTTTAAGAAGACATGATTGCTATTTTTATGTCAATATTACACTTTTGTCTTGAATCTTTCGGATCTGAACATTCATGTCACAATAAAGAAAATTACATTGAAGAATATGCTAGGTAGCATTCCACATCAAAAATTCCATTTTTATCATTTACCTACTTGAGGATGAGCAGGAATTAAGCTTGGGGATGCTTGATACGTCTCCAACATATCTATAATTTTTGATTGTTCCATGCTATTATATATTCTGTTTTGGATGTTTAATGGGCTTTATTATACACTTTTATATTATTTTTGGGACTAACCTACTAACCCAAGGCCCAGTGCAAATTGCTGTTTTTTTTGCCTATTTTAGTGTTTCGCAGAAAAGGAATATCAAACGGAGTCCAAACGGAATGAAACCTTCGGGAGAGTTATTTTTGGAACAAACGTGATCCACAGGACTTGGAGTGGACATCAAGAAATCAACGAGGAGGCCACGAGGCAGGGAGGCGCGCCTGCCCCCCTGGGCGCGCCCCCACCCTCGTGGGCCCCTCATGGCTCCACCGACCTACTTCTTCCTCCTATATATACCTACGTACCCCGAAACCAACCAGGAGCACCACGAAACCCTATTTCCACCGCCGCAACCTTCTGTACCCGTGAGATCCCATCTTGGGGCCTTTTTCGGCGCTCCGCCGAAGGGGGCATTGATCACGGAGGGCTTCTACGTCAACACCATAGCCTCTCCGATGATGTGTGAGTAGTTTACCTCAGACCTTCAGGTCCATAGTTATTAGCTAGATGGCTTCTTCTCTCTCTTTGGATCTCAATACTAATTTCTCCTGGATCTTCTTGGAGATCTATTCGATGTAACTCTTTTTGCGGTCGAGATCCGATGAATTGTGGGTTTATGATCAAGATTATCTATGAACAATATTTGAATCTTCTCTGAATTCTTCTATGTATGATTGGTTATCTTTACAAGTCTCTTCGAATTATCAGTTTGGTTTGGCCTACTAGATTGATCTTTCTTGCAATGGGAGAAGTGCTTAGCTTTGGGTTCAATCATGCGGTGCTCGATCCCAGTGACAGAAGGGGAAACGACACATATTGTATTGTTGCCATCGAGGATAAAAAGATGGGGTTTATATCATATTGCTTGAGTTTATCTCTCTACATCATGTCATCTTGCTTAAGGCGTTACTCTGTTCTTATGAATTTAATACTCTAGATGCATGCTGGATAGCGGTCGATGTGTGGAGTAATAGTAGTAGATGCAGGCAAGAGTCGGTCAACTTGTTGCGGACGTGATTCCTATATACATGATCATGCCTAGATATTCTCATAACTATGCACTTTTCTATCAATTGGTCGACATTAATTCGTTCACCCACCGTAATACTTATGCTATCTTGAGAGAAGCCACTAGTGAAACCTATGGCCCTCGGGTCTATTTTCCACCATATAAGTTTCCAATCTATTTTTACTTTGCAGTCTTTACTTTCAATCTTTATCATAAAAATACCAAAAATATTATCTTATCATCTCTATCGGATCTTACTTTTGCAAGTGGCCGTGAAGGGATTGACAACCCCTTTATCGCGTTGGTTGCAAGGTTCTTATTTGTTTGTGTAGGTACGAGGGACTTGCGTGTGGCCTCCTACTGGATTGATACCTTGGTTCTCAAAAACTGAGGGAAATACTTACGCTACTTTGCTGCATCACCCTTTCCTCTTAAAGGGAAAACCAACGCATGCTCAAGAGGTAGCAAGAGTACCCCAAGCCACACTGAAAGAGAGGACGCAGTCGACCAGGAGATGGTCAATTATCTCATGTATTAGTCGCATAACAACATGCCGCCTAGTGTGGTAGTCCATAGTGTGCTGGGCGATCATAGGTCCAACAACGATTCTTCGTAGCAAGCCAGGCAAAGAACCTACAGTTTAGAAGGGCTTTCGAATTCCATACAAGCCTTGCCACAAGGATCACCTCCTGGCCTGCAAAACATGTTGCGTAAGCGATCTCATAGGATAGAGACCGCTTGTTTATGAAGGCCACTGAAGATAGGGTTAGTTGGATATAGGGTGGTTTCTTCACCGCTCCTTCGGGGTGGTGGATTTAGGGTTTCTAGAGTGTTGGGGACAACAATGCCTCCCTTGGAATTTTTTCCATTTGGCTTCGTCTGCATCTCTATAGTGCCTCCTCTAGCGGCATTGGAAGGCGGGGTCAATTTTTTTAGGAGTTGTTGGAACAATAATTGTAAACTCTTCTGGGGGTGACAATAGAGTCATTCTTAAAAGAACGGGTGCTTTGGTGAACGACTGGTGAATAGAGGCAGGGGATCATGCTCCTCTCCTCCAACCTCATCGACTAGAGACGACGGATGAGTGTTTTGACGAGCATCGTCAAGGCCTCGACCGACACGCCACAAGACCTCGGCTTGTAGTGAGCTACATATTCAGCTCACAACACAACTTGTTACATTCTAGTGCTTCGGTAGATAAGGCCGTAATGGACACACTCGTCTTCTTTCCGATGGGGCTTCAGTGATTACGACCTGCAGTGATGTACAACGACGGTGTTGTTTGTAGGGACCCCCCCCCCCCCAAAGTCTTCCCTTCATGCCACGTGTGTTGTGTTGTATCCTGGACTGACCAATAAATGACACATGCTCACACCAAAAAGACCCAAAAGCGGTTTCCTTTGAGTTTTTTTTTCCGCTAATTTGGTTTCTACTCGATTTCTTTTTCAAAGCGATGAAGTATATTGGTAGTCCCATCGCAAAAAAGGGTATATAGTTACTCTATCAGATTCAAGAGATCTATTAAGATACTAATCTCTCTAGATTTGAAGGGACTTGGCGCATTGGGGATTGTGGGATATGCTATGGGCCCATCTGTTAGGATGTCTCTCGCTGGGCCAGCCAGTTTCCCCGATTTTGAGAGGGTATTGTCTGACGTTTTGTTTTTCTTTCTTTTTGGTATTTTACACCGGTTATAATAGTTTTTCTTTTGTTTTTTCCTGCTTTTTTATTTCCATATTTTCTTTATTTTTTCGTTTTTTATTTTTACATTTTATTTTTCCACATGCTAATTCATAAATATTTATTAAAAGTAATGAATGTTTAAAAAAACTATGATATTTTTTTGAATTCATGAATATTTTCAAAGTTCAACAAGAATTTTAAATCCATGACATTTAAAAAAAATAAACCTTTTAGAAATTCACGAACATTCTTTGAAATCCACAATTTTTTTATAACTCTCATAACATTCCTTTAAATTCCTCTTTTTAAATGTGCAACTTTTGTTAAACTTCAAGGTTTTTCAAAATACGTGACTTCTTTTGGTTTAATGAACTTCTTTAAATTAAAAAAAATACGATGGCCTATTTTTTCTAAGCTAGCAGTGGAGCGAGTAGAAAAATAGCTAAGCGAGCGAGCGGAGCAAGGAGCCAAGCTAAGAGAGCGAAAGCCTCATGGGTCGATCCCATGTGAGCATTATAACAACAATTTACAGTTTCAACATAGAATAAGAGCTGACACCGAGGTTGAAACGTGTTAATAACTCCACAATCACGCACCTAACAACTTCACTCTTCACCCGGAACAAATATCGTCTCCAATATCAGTCCAAACCATATACGAGTGAAAAAATAACACGGCCAAGACAAAATTAAAATCCAAGCCAGCATAGATAAAGCAAAAACGAAGTAACCGACTGCAATAACATAGTAGTAGAAATAAAAAGTAATCCCACAAGTGAAGAACGGCGAACGAAGCGTGCGTTAGCCTCTATTAGTTGAAGCCTGCATGGTTTGCTACTTCCTTCGTCCTAAAATAAGTGTCTTAACTTTGTACTAACTTTAGTATAAATTTGTATTAAATTTGAGACGGAAGTAGTACAAAATTAGCCTTGCAGTATGTTGAAACCCAAATGGACAGTCCTTGAATTGGATGGATCAGACAAAAAATGACGAGTCTTGTGTTGAAACGAGACAGAATTAAAAACGATGATGCAGTCCATGAAACAAGCAAGCCACGCATGCAAGTTTGCGTAGGGTCCATACGTACGTATGCATGTGTATAGGTACGGTGTAGCCGTGTAGGAGAATGTAAGGTACATACCTGTAGGAAGTTAGTGGTTTCGTTCCAGAGCGTGGGGAGCGCCCGGCTGCCGACGAAGGCGTCGACCTCGACGGAGAGGTCCTGGTACCGCACCTCGATGGCCGGGAGGTCGATGCCCACCCTGTCGGCGCGGTCCCTGAGGCGCCGGAGGAAGCGCTCGCTGTCGTCCTGGAAGACGCGCTCCAGGAGCGCGCGGCCGGCCTCGCCGCGGGCAAGCTGCTCGATGTGCACCAGGCCTGCGCCGTCCTGATTGAGGACGATGGCGTGCCGCATGCGGTCGTAGGTGGGCAGCTTCTCGAGCGCCGCCCACCGGAGGTTCTCCTCGTCGTTGTCGCTGCGCGACTGCGCCCGCCTGAACGGGTCGTCCGTGTCCGGCTGCCGGAACGAGTGGGAGATGGAGGAGCCCCAGCTCATGCTCCGCCGGTTGCTTGACTGGGCCGACGCCCCTGAAGATGCTGCTGCCATCGTCGGTCCCATAGCCTAGCTATGGTCTCACGAGTCACGAGTCACGACTGCCCTGCTGATAGATGGCAGGCTGCTGCAATAGCTAGCTTGCTCGCCGCTGGATCGTATATATACACAGGGTGCCCGTTAGCGCGATTGCAACGTAACAGTTCTTTTTTTTTTTGCCGGAGAAACTTAAAGTACCTATTTATAATTAATAATTAATCATGACACTTCAAAGAAAGGTTGAGGTAACAAAAATTACAATCAGATCCATGAACAATCTAGTGACAACAACAAGCATTGAGGCGAGTCGAAGGCACTCCGCTGTCATCGTCACTTCCTCGTCGAAGTTGGCCAAACCTTGTTGCAGTAGACAGTTGAGAAGCCGTCGTACTAATACCCCACGGGACTAGCCCCAGAGCAGCAATCACCGCCGATGAAGAGAGTCGTAAATTGGAAGGATCAAACATGTAACAGATGAACAAAGAAACAAATCCATCAAAAAGCGCCGCCGACTGAATCTCGCGAGATCCGATGGAAACACACCTCCACACGCCCTCCAGCGAATTTAGACATAACATCACCGATTGCAACATAATATTAACCGCGTGTGTGTAGGAGTCACCGTGAAATGAAGTTGGCATACGTCGATTTTTTCTTCAGTGCCAATGAGTTGACACGCCGATAATATCTATATGAATCTTAAGCTGCACCCGCATATTTGTTTTTTTCTCTTCAAGCCTTAATCACTCAACCACTCAATATTTTCATGTGAGAGAAGGGATACATTATTTTTTACTCATGGCTTGGTCCTACCACTATGATACCGTCTTTAACAATTTCATGGTAAGAACCCTTTTCAATGCTTGGGATGGGTTTTAGGATTATGTCTTTGCTTAAGAGCCATGTTTTTTTTTTGCAATAATGGAGATGCACTAGTCTTACGAGGTCTCTTGCTGACCCAAAGCTCCAAGCCGTGCAGAGTTTTATGGAATTCCTCTCACTTTAGAGCATCTCCAGCCGCGCCCCCAACAGACCTCCCCAGGCGATTTTTCCGCGCCGGCGCCTAAAAATCGGCCTAGTCGCGCCTCCAGGAGCCCGTTTTTCGCCGGTTTGGACCGAAACTGGCGCCGGCGGACCCAGGCCGAACCCGGCGCGATAGGGGGCGCCTGGGGGCGCCGGGGCAAGCGATTTTGGCGCGAACGAACTGCGGGCCCACCGATTCAGCGACACTCGCCTCGTCGTCCTCACAACGCCTCGGTTTCCCGCGGGGAATCAATGCCAAGGCTGCCGCTGGTCAGCCTCCCATTGATTCCTCACGGGCAGCGCGGCGACGCCCCCCTCCCACCACGCGTACACACGGCGCCCGGCTATAAAAAGCGACGCCTCCCCCTCGCTGTCGGTGTCAAAACCGACTGATCTCGGGTAGGGGGTCCCGAACTGTGCGTCTAAGGTCGATGGTAACAGGAGACAGGGGACACGATGTTTACCCAAGTTCGGGCCCTCTCTATGGAGGTAATACCCTACTTCCTTCTTAATTGATCTTGATGAATATGAGTATTACAAGAGTTGATCTACCACGAGATCGTAATGGCTAAACCCTAGAAGTCTAGCCTGTATGACTATGGTAATGAGTCTATATCCCTCTCCGGACTAAGTCCTTCGGTTTATATAGACACCGGGAGGATCTAGGGTTACACAAGGTCGGTTACAAGGAAAGGAATCTACATATTTGGTCGCCAAGCTTGCTTTCCACGCCAAAGTCAGTCCTATCCGGACACGGGTACAATCTTCGGTCTTGATATCTTCACAGTCCATCAGTCCGGCCCATGGCTAATAGGTCGGACGCCCGAGGACCCCTTAGTCCAGGACTCCCTCAGTAGCCCCTGAACCTGGCTTCAATGACGAGGAGTCCGGCGCGTAGATTTGTCTTCGGCATTGCAAGGCGGGTTCCCTTCTTTCCGGATGCTTCACAATGGTCTTCGGATGTAATGATTGTATCCGGATCTGTAACATACACCACACACAACCGCAGAGAGAATATAATACTCCACGAGTCCAATTCGCTGACAACTTTTACAACATGACATCACGTCTGCCCGGTCATAATTCTGAACCGTTTTTCGTCTACCGCTCCACGTTTCGAGACGCGGTTGCCATTGGCACGTCTTGTCAAAGCAGAGATCGTGTCCCCTTATTGCGGGATTCTTTATCGACACGGACGTGGGTAACCCAACTGTCTTTTGGGTACAACTCCTTGGGAATAGTCAAGCTTTAAGGCCCAGGAGGAGGCGTTTGATATTCACAGCCTTTATAAAGGGGTACAGACCCGTCTTTCTTCCCCACTGTGACACCCCCGATTCGACCGTACACTAATCATACACGCAAATGTGTACGATCAAGATCAGGGACTCACGGGAAGATATCACAACACAACTCTGGACACAAAATGAAATAATACAAGCTTCGTATTACAAGCTAGGGGCCTCGAGGGCTAGAATACAAGCTCGATACACAAGAGTCAGCGAAAGCAATAATATCTGAGTACAGACATAAGTTAGACAAGGACGCCTTAAGAAGGCTAGCACAAAAGCAACACGATCGAAGAGGCAAGGCCTCCTGCCTGGGACCTCCTAACTACTCCTGGTCTTCGGTGGCCTCCATGTAGTAGTATCCGTCGGCGGTGGCATCTGGCTCCAGGGATCCACCATCTGGTTGCAACAACCAGAAAGAAGAAAGAAGGGGGAAAAAGGGAAGCAAAGCAACCGTGAGTACTCATCCAAAGTACTCGCAAGCATCAGATCTATACTAAGTATGCATTGGTATCAAATGGAAGGTTGTATCTGTGGACTGAACTGCAGAATGCCAGAATAGAGGGGAAGGCCTAGCCTATCGAAGACTAGCATCTTCAAGCAGCTCCAAGCATCTTGCAGCATGTAGAAGAGTAAAGAATAGCAGTTTATATTTAACAAGCATGTTGTAGCAATAATGCCCAGAGATCCTTCCTCGACTCCCTGCGAGAAAGCAATCCCGGAGCCACATAACTTAAGTTTCCATTTCTAGTTGTATTAGATCAAGATATAAGTCTGAACGTCCATTACCGTGGACACGGTATTCGAATATGTATCTTCCCTGCAGGGGTGCACCACATTTTCCAACACGCTCGATCACTCTGGCCGGACACACCTTTCTGGGGTCAATGCCCGGCCTCGAAAGATCAACATGTCGCAGCCCGACCTAGGCTCAGCAGAGAGGTCCCCGCCGGTCTACATCCTAAGCACTCCGGGGTCTGGGCCCATCGCCCGTTGCACTCCGGATCGTTGCGCGAAGGGCGATACAGGCCACCTCCACTGGGGCGCCGACCAGGCCATGCCGCAATGCTGAACTGGACGTCTGACAAAGCTTCGGCTGATACCACGACGCCGAGGCCCATAACTATTCTCGCGTGGTGGTTAGTGCGTAAAGGCCAGAGGCCAACTCAGAACAAATACCCAAACCTTAGTGTATTATTAGCTTGCGGAGACGAGCACAGACTCACGATAATGTGACCCCGTCGCCCCGTCTCGAGGAAATACGGCAAGGGCTAGCCCAGCCCACTCGGGGGCGGCCTGCTGGCCCGGCCGTGCCTCGTAACCATCTTGCGGGTGCTCTCCGGGCCCGCCCGACTTTCCCAAAGGTCTCAAGTAAAGTCAAGATAACCGTGTGTCCAAACATCAAGGGGAAAACCCGAGGAATCACCCTCGGAGGATTCCACTCAATGTAATCATTAAGGTGAACGTAAGAGGGACCACCCTCGAGGTTCACACTTGAGGTGTTGAACGACAGAGCCGTATCGGGAATGGTGAAAGAGGAAATCACCCTCGATGACCACGACTGAATAGCTACACTACAGAATTATCATCATGAGTGCGTTATGAGGGATCACCCTCGGCACTCGATAGTAGCTCTGCAGAGTCGAGCAACAAAAGGGGCGTGATGTGATGTGAGGTGTCGGGCTCTGGTCTTCGATCACGTTGATCGAGTCGTCGATGATGAAGCAGGGGCAACAAGGTTAAGTGGGGGTCACAGATGGATCACTAACCAACCTATACTAAGCAGTTTAAGGTAAGCAGGTAGGTAACAATAGCAGGTACAAAAGCATGCTATGCATCAGAATAGGAGCAATCAATAACAGTAGCAAAATCTAATGCAAGCATGAGAGAATGGAATGGGCGATATCGGGATGATCAAAGGGGGGGCTTGCCTGGTTGCTCAGACAAGAAGGAGGGTCGCCGTCGACGTATTCGATCACAGGGGACAGCAGCAGCGGTCTCGAGGTCTACCGGAGAAGAAGAGGGGGAAGAAACAGTAAAAACATGCAAACAAAAGCATAACAAGACAATAAGCGGGGCTACAGGTGTTCGAACGCGGTGCTAGGCGATACTGGCGAAGGGGGAAAACATCCGGGAAAGTTTTCCCGGTTCCGGACGTCTGTCAGACAGATGAACCGGAGGGGAAAAGTTCAACGTTTGCTATGCTAGGGACGTGTGGCGGACGAACGGACCGCGTGTTCGGATTCGTCTCGTCGTTCTGAGCAACTTTCATGTAGAAAACATTTTCATCCGAGTTACGAATTATTTTATATGATTTTCAAGGTTTTAATTGGTTTCTAATATTAATAAAAACTAAAAGGTGAATACTGCATCACCATGACGTCAGCATGACGTCATCAGTCAACGTTGACCATTGACTGGTCAAACAGGGCAGTGGGGCCGTCTGTCATAGACACATTTTAACTAAACAGGGTTAATTAGACTAATATGCAATTAGATTAATTAAACATAATTAATTAGGGTTAATTAACATGATTAAATAATTAATTAATTAAATTATTATTATTATTTTATACATATTTCTTTTTGTTCTTTTTTTAGTAGGGGCGGGCCCCACTGGAAGTGGCCCAGGAGGCCATGCGGGTTAACGAGCGCAGGGGCGTTGCGGGCGTGGGCGCCCGTGCACCCGAACAGGGCAACAGGGGGCGCCGGCGGAGGCCGTAGCCCGGCGCGGCGGGGCGAAGGCGGAGATGGCCGCGAGGCGAGGCGCGATCGGGCGCGGGCTCGCGCGCGCACGTGGCGCGTAGGCGCGGCGAGGCCGGGAGCACGACAGGCAGCAGTACGGGGCGGCACCGGCGCGGACGAACTAGGGAAAGGGGGTAGGGGGAGATGGGGTCATACCCCCGGTGCAGGGGTTCGGTCGGCGAAGTTCGAGGCGGCCGGCGTGGAGGGGACGAGGAGGCGGCGGTCCGGCGAGCTGGTGAAGGTGTCGAGGTCCGGCGACGGCGCGGTGAGGTGGCAGCGTTCGGTGACGGTAAGGGAGAGGCGATGGAGCGGCGGCAGACAGAGGGCAGCCGGCAGGAGGGGCGCCGGCATCACAGGCGGCGGGGTGCGGCTCGATCCCCCCGATCCAATCGGGGGGCAGAGGAGGAGAGGGGAGGCGACGGGCAGTGGGGGGGTCCCTCGGGCGGCAGCGATGTGGCGACGGGGCGACGCGGGGGCGCGCTGCCCCGATCCAAATTGGGGGTGAGAGGGAGGCGAGATTGGGGGAAGAGTGGGTGGGTCGTGGTGGGGGTCTGGGAGCAGGTGCAGTTAGGGTTCGGGAGGGCGTGGGGGTATGTAGGCTGAGGTGTGGGCCGGCCTGGGGTTGGGCTGGTGGAATGGCCAGCTGGGCCACGAGGCCCACTGGGGGAGGGGGGTTTTCTGTTTCTCCTTTTTTTATTTTTAGGAAAACTGCTAGTGCTTCTTATTTAGATTAGATAGTAATTGATTTTTTGTCGAAGCTCAAACTTTGCACAAAAATGATATGCAATATCCTAGGGCTGCACAAAAGTTTTTGAGGCATTTGCAAAGGTTGAGAAGATTTGCTTGGTTGAAAAGGCCAATTTAGATGCCTTTGGACCACCAAATGAATTCCTAGGAATTTATTTGCGAGGCAATTTGAGTTGGCTTCAAGACAAAGGTCAGGGGAAATTATAGAATTATTCGAACATCTTAGCTTTTCCGTTCGAGAAATTTGAATTTTGACTTGAATTTAAACTGAAATTTGAACCGGTTTGAAACAACGTGGGATTTAGCAACAGTAAATGTGATGACATGGCACCATTAACATGGAATTACTGTAGCTTAAATACCCGGGCGTCACAATTCTCCTCCACTACCAGAAATCTCGTCCCGAGATTTAAGTGGTGGAGTAAGGGGGAAAGACTCGGGAAGGATGGGGCTCAACACAAGATGGGTCCCTGGGGGCTATCTCGATGAACGTGGCATAGAGGCATCTCTTGAGTTGAATTCAAGAAAGACATCGAGAGGAAGGTAAGGAGGTGCAATAAGAAGCTTCAACCGGGTAGGCAATCATTCGTTGCCTGAAACAGAGGGTGAAATGGGTTCAGAGCAATGGGAATAAGTATTGCGTCTGATACCAGAACAGGTCACAAGAAGGTGGCTCGTGAATTACATACGAAACCAAGCGTGAGGAATAGTTTTGGAAGACAGAGATGTACAGGAGAGTCAGGTTTCGATCCTGTGAAACCATGGGTTATGGGCCCACCATGTGGGTTAACAGCAGGAAGGCGATAATCATTTTGCACGGTCATGATAGTAAGGCAGATCAGGGTATAGCCTGTCAGTTCTGTGTTGGCAACAACGTTGGTACCAAGGGCGAGGGACGAAGAGAACCATTTTCCTGCTCGTTAAGACGAGGCGGACCAATAGGCAAAGTTCTCGTCCATCGGTGGCTACCGGAATGTCATCAACAATTGTAACAAGGTCTTACAGACAGAGCTTGTACACCGAGGTGTTACATAAGCAGGGAATTATCACTGCTCAGGTATGTTAGGTTCCAAGAAAGGTTAAACAAAACAAGGGAAAGGGAAGTGTAGACTCGAATCAGTTAACGGTGTCCTCGAGTGTCTAACAACTCAGAACCCGTGGAAAATTTGAATCGGCGAGAAATAATAGTTGTGGAAGCACTCATAATAATTTATGTAGTTCCGTGATATTCTCGAGATACCAAAGGGTAATACCCGAAGGTAGATCAAAGTAGAGGTTGGACAGGTTAAACGATCTGAAGAAGACAAGTACTTTAACTTGTCCGAGAAATGGAATCAAGGGAGATCAATCATGGTCGGAACCACGGTTGCAAAGGACCAGTATAGATACAAAATGAACCTATCACAAGGGGATCATTATTATCATAACAAGAAGCTTCCATGATAAGTTCCACATCGGGTCCATGGGCATGAACACAAAGGTTCAAGGTCGACTCCCACTCCTCCAATGCATAACCTTTCATTCACTTCTCGCTTTCGATGAAGTTGTAGTGTTGATATTTTATCTGGCAAAACACCAGAAGAGTAAGACTCACGAAGACTCTCAGGTTCAAACGGATTAGGGGAGGCGTAGGTTCAACCCATAGGGGCATCTTACGAACCTATACCAGAAACTTCACGAGTAAATAACTCAAGCCCAGAAGCAGAGTATGGTTGACAAGAGCGGGGGATACAATTTTCCAAAGGCATCGTGTATCCGAGGAAAGGCTCACAAGGTTACTGAATATGAAGGATGCTGTCAGATAAAACCCAACAAAGGACCTGGAGGTCCACAATGGATCTGATGTGAGTATTGGTACTCAACCAGAAGAAGAAAGAATTCAAGGAGGTCAGGTTATAGAAACAACTGACTAATTCAAAACTCAAATGCAAAGGAATTATGGTTTCCAAATCGGGGGATCAGAAGTAGAGGCTCTGATCAAAGACAAGTAAGTTGAATAGACATAGATCGACAATCAAGCAAGGCTTGTTTTGCCGAACACCAGCTCATGTCCGGAGTGACGTCTGAACCAAGGGAAGGATTTTAAATAGGACCAGTGATCGCGAGCATTCACAAACAAATCAAATCAAATCAAATGCCCGAATTCACGATGACAAAGGATGCTAATGAGTATTGCTAGCCATATGGAAGTAACCATAATGCAAGCAGATAAGGAGGAACAAGAGCAATAGGCTATTGAGGATTTTTGGAAGATCGAATAGTATTCCAAAGAATTTTGTGAAACACATGAACAACTGTGGATGAACGGATACTCGGAAAGTGCAAGTAATTACCGTAGGGGTATTCATGTGGCAAAGGACTACAAGGTAGTAAGCATAAAGGATCCTCGGAACATCGGAGAGTATTTCATGACATCTTGCAATAACAAGAGCAACTAGGGATGAGGGTATCAACGACAATGTAGGTAGCTACTCATAAGGACTTATCGGTGGTAGGGATCGCAACGGCGAAGGGCACAAGGGTCTCGAGGAAACTTTGGAGAGTATCTTCAGAATCTTTTGGTGCACCAAGCAATCATCTGGAGTGAGGGCTCTCCGGGAGAAAGTATTTACGAGAACCTAGAGTTAGAGTTAACAAAATCATTTAACCCGAATAGAAGAGAGATCAGATTCCCAGAGTATAGACGAGGAATAAAAGATCCTAATACCACCCAATGGCGACGTGGGCCGATAAGCCAAACAGCCATGTTAGTAAAACCTTTTTCATTGACTAGACTCAACTTCGGCCAAGGAGTTGGAAAGGGGGATCCTACAGGCAGCGGCTCTGATACCAACTTGTGACTCCCCCGATTCGACCGTACACTAATCATACACGCAAATGTGTACGATCAAGATCAGGGACTCACGGGAAGATATCACAACACAACTCTAGACACAAAATGAAATAATACAAGCTTCATATTACAAGCCAGGGGCCTCGAGGGCTCGAATACAAGCTCGATACACAAGAGTCAGCGAAAGCAACAATATCTGAGTACAGACATAAGTTAGATAAGGACGCCTTAAGAAGGCTAGCACAAAAGCAACACGATCGAAGAGGCAAGGCCTCCTGCCTGGGACCTCCTAACTACTCCTGGTCTTCGGTGGCCTCCATGTAGTAGTATCCATCGGCGGTGGCATCTGGCTCCAGGGATCCACCATCTGGTTGCAACAACCAGAAAGAAGAAAGAAGGGGGAAAAAGGGAAGCAAAGCAACCACGAGTACTCATCCAAAGTACTCGCAAGCATCAGATCTATACTAAGTATGCATTGGTATCAAATGGAAGGGTTGTATCTATGGACTGAACTGCAGAATGCCAGAATAGAGGGGAAGGCCTAGCCTATCGAAGACTAGCATCTTCAAGCAGCTCCAAGCATCTTGCAGCATGTAGAAGAGTAAAGAATAGCAGTTTATATTTAACAAGCATGTTGTAGCAATAATGCCCAGAGATCCTTCCTCGACTCCCTGCGAGAAAGCAATCCCGGAGCCACATAACTTAAGTATCCATTTCTAGTTGTATTAGATCAAGATATAAGTCTGAACGTCCATTACCGTGGACACGGTATTCGAATATGTATCTTCCCTGCAGGGGTGCACCACGTTTTCCAACACGCTCGATCACTCTAGCCGGACACACCTTTCTGGGGTCAATGCCCGGCCTCGAAAGATCAACATGTTGCAGCCCGACCTAGGCTCAGCAGAGAGGTCCCCGCCGGTCTACATCCTAAGCACTCCGGGGTCTGGGCCCATCGCCCATTGCACTCCGGATTGTTCCGCGCAGGGCGATACAGGCCACCTCCACTGGGGCGCCGACCAGGCCGTGCCACAATGCTGAACTGGACGTCTGACAAAGCTTCCGCTGATACCACGACGTCGAGGCCCATAACTATTCTCGCGTGGTGGTTAGTGCGTAAAGGCCAGAGGCCAACTGAGAACAAATACCCAAACCTTAGTGTATTATTAGCTTGCGGAGACGAGCAGAGACTCACGATAATGTGACCCCGTCGCCCGTCTCGAGGAAATACGGCAAGGGCTAGCCCAGCCCACTCGGGGGCGGCCTGCCGGCTCGGTCGTGCCTCGTAACCATCTTGCGGGTGCTCTCTGGGCCCGCCCGACTTTTCCAAAGGTCTCAAGTAAAGTCAAGGTAACCGTGTGTCCAGACATCAAGGGGAAAACCCGAGGAATCACCCTCGGAGGATTCCACTCAATGTAATCATCAAGGTGAACGTAAGAGGGACCATCCTTGAGGTTTACACTTGAGGTGTTGAACTACAGAGCCGTATCGGGAATGCTGAAAGAGGAAATCACCCTCGATGACTGATAAGTCTCCGTCGTATCTACTTTTCCAAACACTTTTGCCCTTGTTTTGGACTCTAACTTGCATGATTTGAATGTAACTAACCCGGACTGACGCTGTTTTCAGCAGAATTGCCATGGTGTTATTTATGTGCAGAAACAAAAGTTCTCGGAATGACCTGAAACTTCACGGAACGTCTATTTGGAAATAATAAAAAAATCCTTGCAAAAGATGAAGACCAGGGGGCCCACACCCTAGCCACGAGGGTGGAGGGCGCACCTGCCCCCCTAGGGCGCGCCCCCTACCTCGTGGGCCCCCTGGAGCTCCTCCGACCTCAACTCCAACTCTATATATTTGCTTTCGGGGAGAAAAAAATAAGAGAGAAGGATTCATCGCGTTTTACGATACGGAGCCGCCGCCAAGCCCTAAAACCTCTCGGGAGGGCTGATCTAGAGTCCGTTCGGGGCTCCGGAGAGGGGGATTTGTCGCCGTCATCATCATCAACCATCCTCCATCACCAATTTCATGATGCTCACCGCCGTGTGTGAGTAATTCCATCGTAGGCTTGCTGGACGGTGATGGGTTGGATGAGATCTATCATGTAATCGAGTTAGTTTTGTTAGGTTTGATCCCTAGTATCCACTATGTTCTGAGATTGATGTTGCTATGACTTTGCTATGCTTAATGCTTGTCACTAGGGCCCGAGTGCCATGATTTCAGATCTGAACCTATTATGTTTTCATGAATATATGTGAGTTCTTGATCCTATCTTGCAAGTCTATAGTCACCTACTATGTGTTATGATCCGGCAACCCCGAAGTGACAATAATCGGGACCACTCCCGGTGATGACCATAGTTTGAGGAGTTCATGTATTCACTATGTGCTAATGCTTTGTTCCGGTACTCTATTAAAAGGAGGCCTTAATATCCCTTAGTTTCCATTAGGACCCCGCTGCCACGGGAGGGTAGGACAAAAGATGTCATGCAAGTTCTTTTCCATAAGCACGTATGACTATATTCGGAATACATGCCTACATTACATTGATGAATTGGAGCTAGTTCTGTGTCACCCTATGTTATGACTGTTACATGATGAACCGCATCCGGCATAATTCTTCATCACCGATCCAATGCCTACGAGCTTTTCATATATTGTTCTTCGCTTATTTACTTTTCCGTTGCTACTGTTACAATCACTACAAAACACCAAAAATATTACTTTTGCTACCGTTACTTTGTTACCGTTACCACTACTATCATTTGCTACTAACTTTGCTGCAGATATTAAGTTA
This sequence comes from Triticum aestivum, assembly GCF_018294505.1. Lineage (NCBI taxonomy): Eukaryota > Viridiplantae > Streptophyta > Magnoliopsida > Poales > Poaceae > Triticum > Triticum aestivum. The sequence continues at coordinate 140,505,040 of NC_057814.1, forward strand.
TCCAGGTGTGGTTGAATTGACAACTCAACTGCTAATACTTGAGAATATTCTTTGGCTCCCCTTGTGTCGAATCAATAAATTTGGGTTGAATACTCTACCCTCGAAAACTGTTGCGATCCCCTATACTTGTGGGTTATCAAGACTATTTTCTGGCGCCGTTGCCGGGGAGCATAGCTCTATTCTTTGAGTCACTTGGGATTTATATCTGCTGGTCACTATGAAGAACTTGAAAGACGCTAAAACAAAATTTATCCCTCAACTACGAGGGGAGGTAAGGAACTGCCATCTAGCTCTGCACTTGATTCACCTTCTGTTTTGAGTAAGCTTGCGACACCTAAACCTGCTTCTGCTATTCGTTCTGATATGTCGCATGTTATTGATGATACCACTTCTGCTATGCATGATACTTATGATGAGACTACTTCTATGCTTGATACTACTGTGCCACTTAGTGAATTTCTTGATGAACAAATTGCTAGGGCTAGAGAGAAATAAATTATTGAAACTGATTATATTGATGAAAGTGATGATGAAGACTTGCCTGTTATTCCTGAGGGTTATGTTTTTGATAAAGAAACTACTTTAGATATTTTAGCTTGCAAAGATAGATACGAACTCAAGAGGTTATTAGCTAAATGGAAGCAGCAATCTCTTAATGATAGAATGAAACCTGATCCTGCTTTTGCTACTTCACCTATCTGTGTTACCGATAAGGATTATGAATTCTCTGTTGATCCTGATATAATTACTTTGGTTGAATCTGATCCTTTTCATGGCTACGAATCTGAAACTATTGTAGCACATCTTACTAAATTAAATGATATAGCCATCCTGTTCACTAATGATGAGAGATCTCGCTACTTCTATATCCTTAAAATATTTCCGTTCTCATTAAAGGGTGATGCTAAGATATGGTTTAATTCTCTTGATCCTGGTTGTGTGCGTAGTCCCCAGGATATGATTTATTACTTCTCTGCTAAATATTTCCCTGCTCATAAGAAACAAGCTGCTTTGAGGGAAATATATAATTTTGTGCAAATTGAAGAAGAGAGTCTCCCACAAGCTTGGGGGAGGCTTCTCAAGTTACTTAATGCTTTGCCTGATCATCCTCTTAAGAAAAATGAAATACTTGATATCTTTTATAAGGGACTAACCGATGCTTCCAGAGATTACCTGGATAGTTGTGCTGGTTCTGTTTTCAGGGAAAGAACACCGGATGAAGCTGAAATTCTATTGAATAATATGTTGACAAATGAAAATAATTGGACACTTCCTGAGCCAGCTCCTGAGCCAATTCCTGAGCCTATTCCTAAACCAACTCCGAAGAAGAGGGGTGTTCTATTTCTCAGTCCTGAAGATATGCAAGAGGCAAAGAAATCTATGAAAGAAAAAGGCATTAAAGCTGAAGATGTTAAGAATTTACCTCCTATTGAAAAAATACATGGTCTTAATCTACCACCTGTTGAAGAAACATATGATCTTAATCCATTACCTATTGAAGAAACGCATGGCCTTGATAACCCGACACAGGTAGTAAAGGTAAATTCTCTCTATAGATTTGATGAAGGTGATATCCCTCACTATAAGTCTGCTAGACAATGCTTAGAAGAGTTTGATAATTTTATTATCAAACAAGAAAACTTCAATGCTTATTTTGGTAGATAATTGAAATACAATTCCGATACGCTTGAACACTTGGGTGATTATATGCCTAGAGTTAAAGGTGAACTTAAACTCATTACTAAACATGCTTCTATGGTTACCACTCAAGTAGAACAAGTACTTAAAGCTCAAAATGATTTGCTCAATGAATTGAATAGTAAGAAAAATGATTATGCTATTAGAGTGGCTACTAGAACTGGTAGAATGACTCAGGAACCTCTGTATCCTGAAGGCCACCCTAAGAGAATTGAGCAAGATTCTCAGAGAAATAATATTGATGCACCTAGTGCTTCTAAAAAGAAGAAAAAGAAAAATGATAGGACTTTGCATGCTTCTAGTAAACCTATTGCTGAACCACCTGAGAATCCAAATGATATTTCTATCTCTGATGCTGAAACACAATCTGGTAATGAACATGAACCTAGTCATAATATTAATGATGATGTTCATGATGATGCTCAACCTAGTAATGATAATGATGTAGAAATTGAACCTGCTGTTGATCTTGATAACCCACAATCAAAGAATCAACGTTATGATAAGAGAGACTTTGTTGCTAGGAAACACGGTAAAGAAAGAGAACCATGGGTTCAGAAACCCATGCCTTTTCCTCCCAAACCATCCAAGAAAAAGGATGATGAGGATTTTGAGCGCTTTGCTGAAATGATTAGACCTATCTTTTTGCGTATGCGATTAACTGATATGCTCAAAATGAATCCTTATGCTAAGTATATGAAAGATATTGTTACAAATAAAAGAAAGATACCGGAAGCTGAAATTTCCACCATGCTTGCTAATTATACTTTTAAGGGTGGAATACCAAAGAAACTAGGAGATCCAGGAGTACCAACTATACCATGCTCCATTAAAAGAAACTATGTTAAAACTGCTTTATGTGATCTTGGAGCCGGTGTTAGTGTTATGCCTCTCTCTTTATATCGTAGACTTGATTTGAATAAGTTGACACCTACTGAAATATCTTTGCAAATGGCTGATAAATCAACTGCTATACCTGTCGGTATTTGTGAGGATGTGCCTGTTGTGGTTGCAAACGTTACTATTTTAACGGACTTTGTTATTCTTGATATTCCCGAGGACGATAGTATGTCTATTATTCTTGGAAGACCTTTTTTGAATACTGCAGGGGCTGTTATTGATTGCAACAAAGGCAATGTCACTTTTCATGTTAATGGTAATGAGCATACGGTACACTTTCCGAGGAAACAACCTCAAGTTCACAGTATCAATTCTATTGGAAAAATTCCATCGATTATTTTTGGAGGTTTTGAATTTCCTCTTCCTACTGTCAAGAAGAAATATGATATTCTTATTATTGGGGATGTGCATATCCCCGTTGAGGTAACATAGTGTTATTCGAAATTTCTCCGGTTCCATGTTATTCGGAATGAGTTTGTTAACAAGACTTGATCAACCTTGTTAGTGGATTCCTTTTGATGAGCATGAGATGGATGCAACTATAAGGCACAACCTTCTGTACCCTCTTTCTACTTTCTGTTATTTAGTTGGAATAAAGTAAAAATAGTACTTTCTTGTCTATTTTCTGATTTATCCGTGCAATATAAAAATACCCCGAAAATAAAAGTTCTCCAAATGCCCTGAAAATGGAATATGATTTTTTCTGGAATATTTGAGAATATCTGGCACTGAGAACACAGCAGGAGGGGCAAGCACCTGGCCACGAGGGTGGAGGGCGCGCCCTACCCCCTGGGCGCGCCCCCTGCCTCGTGGGCCCACGGTGGCTCCCCTCCACTTATTCCTGCACCCACACACTCCTTCTTCCTCCCACAAACACCAATATCCAGCTCAAGCACGAGTTCTAGCTCATTTTGCTACGATTTTCGATCTCCTTGCTCAAAGCACGTCTAACAAAACTGCTTGGGGAGATTGTTCCTTGGTATGTGACTCCTCCATTGGTCCAATTAGTTTTTGTTCTAGTGCTTTATTCATTGCAAATTTGTGCTGCCTAGGTGACCATGTTCTTGAGCTTGCATGTCAAATTTATATGGTTCCAAGTAGTCCTAATGCATGATATAGGCTCTAGGCACTGGTAGGAGTAGTTGCTATCAATTTTGTTGAGCTTGGTTCACTTTTGTTTGAAGTTACTAAAAATTTCAGAATATTTCAGAAAATAATGAAGAGTTTTTTGAGGGGCTCATCGAGCCGAAGCTCGAAGGAAAAGCAAAATGAAGAAGCACAGAGGCCCAAATATAATTTGCCTCGCACCGCGGAGGTTCGGCCGTGTGAATGGCCTTCCGATGATTTCTTGAGAGAAGCCGGGATTTATGATGATTTCTATTCATTGGCTGAGAATGCTGGCCTCACCGACTTCCTCCGCGACCAACGTCATCAGTATCTCTTACTCACTAATACTTTTGTGCAAAACTTCTACTATTTTCCTAAGGAATCACCTCCTTCAGTAGAGTTTCATTTATATGATGTTGTTAAGAAGATGCCACTAGATGAATTTTGCAAGGTTTGCAAAATACCCTTCGAGGGTACCTTAGATGAACCACATCGTAAAGATGTGGATGGGTTTATTGACATCATTACTGTGGGGGAAACCAGGAAGGTTTCCGATGCAAGAATCACTAGCATACATTTTCCTGTTTTACGCTACTTTGCTATATTTGCTAGTCGTTGCTTGATTGGTCGCGGAAACTGTGGAAACCTTAGTGTTCCTGATATTATCATTTTGTTCCATGGTTTATTTTCCGATAACACTGTTAGTATGGGCGGTATTATTGCTAAACGGTTAAGTCTAAACCATACTAAGGGTCCCATCTTTGGAGGTATTTACGCTTCACGCCTTGCTGCATATTATAATATACCTATTAGGCACTATGAAAAGGAAGAAAAATTGATGCCCACTGCTTATTTAGATTATAAGAGTATGGTAGCACATGACTTTATTGTTAAGAACAAGGAAGGGGAGCTTAAATACAAATTGTTCTTTGATAAACATCACCATGAGACTATTACCTTGCCTGCTCCTTCCTTGTTTAATTTATCTGAAGGTCCGTATCTCGTTCCGTGGGCGGCATTTACACTTACCGGAACCCTACACCAGCCCCGGAGGCGGAACCACAATTTGAGCCTCCACGACAGTCTGATTACTTTTGGGATCCGGAGATGACTGCCAGACAGTGGCAGTCAGAGTCCTCTTCATCTCAGTACGACCCCAGCTACAACTATGGATATCCGCCAGGCCATCCGTGGCAATAAACCAACTTAGGCCAAAAGCCTAAGCTTGGGGGAGTACGTATTTCTCACCGACATTACATTTATGTTCACACACACTCATTGCTAGATGTCGGTGCTCATACTCTTTCATTGTAATATCCATGCTAGTTTATTTTCTTTTTCTTGCTTTCTTCTTGTGTGTTTGTTAAACCTTAAGAAAACCAAAAAAAATTAGTTGTAGCTTTTAGTTAGTTTACTTTTCTTGCTGTAGTAGTAATAATTAAAAAGAAAACCCAAAAAGATTTCCCGTTCTTCTTTTGCTTGTTGGGAGCTTTCCCGTGTAAATAGTTTCTTTTCTTTTCTTTTCTTTGGGGGTCGATAGGAGAAGACCATAATTAAATTGTTGAAGTGGCTCTTATATGCATTATTGTTGATTTAACCAAGAGCCCATATTGCCTTGTCTTCTCCTGTTTATTGAATGCTCGCAGATTCCAGCTTAGTCCAATGCACGTGCACTCTTATTATTTTCACATCGTTCTGTCGTGCAAGTGAAAGGCAATTATGACGATATATGATGGACTGACTGAGATGAGAGAAGCTGGTATGAACTCGACCTCTCTTGTTTTTGTAAATATGATGAGTTCATCGTTCCTGATTCAGCCTATTATGAATAAACATGTTTGCAATGACAATTAGAGATCATAGTTGCTTATGCCATGCTTGATTAGCTATGAGTTATAATGGTTTACCTTGCGTGCCAACATGCTATTAAAATGGTTGTGATGTGGTATAGTGGGGTGGTATCCTCCTTTGAATGATTTAAGTGACTCGACTTGGCACATGTTCACACATGTAGTTGAAACAAATCAACATAGCCTTCACGATATTTATGTTCATGGTGGATTATATCCTACTCATGCTCGTACTCAATGTTTATTAATTTTAATGCATGTTCATGACTGTTGTCGCTCTCTAGTTGGTCGCTTCCCAGTCTTTTGCTAGCCTTCACTTGTACTAAGCGGGAATACTGCTTGTGCATCCAATCCCTTAAACCCCAAAGTTATTCCATATGAGTCCACTATACCTTCCTATATGCGGTATCTACCTGCCGTTCCAAGTAAATTTGTATGTGCCAAACTCTAAACCTTCAAATAAACATTCTGTTTTGTATGCTCGAATAGCTCATGTATCAACTAGGGCTGTCCGTATCTTCCATGCTAGGCGGGTTATTCTCAAGAGGAGTGGACTCCGCTCCTCATTCACGAGAAAATGGCTGGTCACCGGGATGCCCAGTCCCATGCTTTATGCAAACTAAATCAAAATAATTGCAAACAAAACTCCCCCTGGGACTGTTGCTAGTTGGAGACACTCGTTGTTTCGAGCAAGTCATGGATTGATGCTTGTTGGTGGAGGGGGAGTATAAACTTTACCATTCTGTTTGGGAACCGCCTATAATGTGTGTAGCATGGAAGATATCGCCATCTCTTGGTTGTTATGTTGACAATGAAAGTATGCCGCTCAAAATATTATTTATCTCTATTTCAAAACCGAGCTCTGGCACCTCTACAAATCCCTGCTTCCCTCTGCGAAGGGCCTATCTATTTACTTTTATGTTGAGTCATCACCCTCTTATTAAAAAGCACTAGCTGGAGAGCGCAGCTGTCATTTGCATTCATTACTATTAATTTATATTGGGTATGACTATGATTGGATCTCTTTTACCATGAATTACAATGTCTAGTCAGTCCTTGATCTTTAAAGGTGCTCTGCATTTATGTTTTGCGGTCTCAGAAAGGGCTAGCGAGATACCATCCTGTTATATCATATATGATTGTTTTGAGAAAGTGTTGTCATCCGAGATTTATTATTATCGCTCGCTAGTTGATTATGCCATTGATATGAGTAAACATGAGACCAAAGAGTTATTGTGAATGTGGTTAGTCATAATCTTTGCTGAAAACTTGAATGCTGGCTTTACATATTTACAACAACAAGAGCAAACAGAGTTTGTAAAAGTTTTTCTTTATCACTTTCAGTTTATAAACTGAATTGCTTGAGGACAAGCAAAGGTTTAAGCTTGGGGGAGTTGATACGTCTCCGTCGTATCTACTTTTCCAAACACTTTTGCCCTTGTTTTGGACTCTAACTTGCATGATTTGAATGGAACTAACCCGGACTGACGCTGTTTTCAGCAGAATTTCCATGGTGTTATTTATGTGCAGAAACAAAAGTTCTCGGAATGACCTGAAACTTCACGGAACGTCTATTTAGAAATAATAAAAAATCCTTGCAAAAGATGAAGATCAGGGGGCCCACACCCTAGCCACGAGGGTGGAGGGCGCGCCCCCCTACCTCGTGGGCCCCCTGGAGCTCCTCCGACCTCAACTCCAACTCTATATATTTGCTTTCGGGGAGAAAAAAATAAGAGAGAAGGATTCATGCGTTTTACGATACGGAGCCACCGCCAAGCCCTAAAACCTCTCGGGAGGGCTGATCTAGAGTCCGTTCAGGGCTCCGGAGAGGGGGATTCGTCGCCATCGTCATCATCAACCATCCTCCATCACCAATTTCATGATGCTCACCGCCGTGTGTGAGTAATTCCATCGTAGGATTGCTGGACGGTGATGGGTTGGATGAGATCTATTATGTAATCGAGTTAGTTTTGTTAGGGTTTGATCCCTAGTATCCACTATGTTCTGAGATTGATGTTGTTATGACTTTGCTATGCTTAATGCTTGTCACTAGGGCCCGAGTGCCATGATTTCAGATATGAACCTATTATGTTTTCATGAATATATGTGAGTTCTTGATCCTATCTTGCAAGTCTATAGTCACCTACTATGTGTTATGATCCGGCAACCCCGAAGTCACAATAATCGGGACCACTCCCGATGATGACCATAGTTTGAGGAGTTCATGTATTCACTATGTGCTAATGCTTTGTTCCGGTACTCTATTAAAAGGAGGCCTTAATATCCCTTAGTTTCCATTAGGACCCCGCTGCCACGGGAGGGTAGGACAAAAGATGTCATGCAAGTTCTTTTCCATAAGCACGTATGACTATATTCGGAATACATGCCTACATTACATTGATGAATTGGAGCTAGTTCTGTGTCACCCTATGTTATGGTTGTTACATGATGAACCGCATCCGGCATAATTCTCCATCACCGATCCAATGCCTACGAGCTTTTCATATATTGTTCTCCGCTTATTTACTTTTCCGTTGCTACTGTTACAATCACTACAAAACACCAAAAATATTACTTTTGCTACCGTTACTTCTGTTACCGGTACCACTACAATCATACTACTTTGCTACTAAATACTTTGCTGTAGATATTAAGTTATCCAGGTGTGGTTGAATTGACAACTCAACTGCTAATACTTGAGAATATGCTTTGGCTCCCCTTGTGTCAAATCAATAAATTTGGGTTGAATACTCTACCCTCGAAAACTGTTGCGATCCCCTATACTTGTGGGTTATCAATGACCACGACCGAATAGCTACACTACAAAATTATCATCAGGAGTGCGTTATGAGGGATCACCCTCGGCACTCGATAGTAGCTCTGCAGAATCGAGCAACAAAAGGGGCGTGATGTGATGTGAGGTGTCGGGCTCTGGTCGTCGATCACGTTGATCGAGTCGTCGATGATGAAGCAGGGGCAACAAGGACAAGTGGGGGTCATAGATGGATCACTAACCAACCTATACTAAGCAGTTTAGGGTAAGCAGGTAGGTAACAATAGCAGGTACAAAAGCAGGCTATGCATCAGAATAGGAGCAATCAATAACAGTAGCAAAATCTAATGCAAGCATGAGAGAATGGAATGGGCGATATCGGGATGATCAAAGGGGGGCTTGCCTGGTTGCTCAGACAAGGAGGGTCGCCGTCGACGTATTCGATCACAGGGGACAACAGCAGCGGTCTCGAGGTCTACCGGAGAAGAAGAGGGGGAAGAAACAGTAAAAACATGCAAACAAAAGCATAACAAGACAATAAGCGGGGCTAGAGGTGTTCGAACGCGGTGCTAGGCGATACTGGCGAAGGGGGAAAACATCCGGGAAAGTTGTCCCGGTTCCGGACGTCTGTCAGACAGATGAACCGGAGAGGAAAAGTTCAACGTTTCTATGCTAGGGACGTGTGGCGGACGAACGGACCGCGTGTTCGGATTCGTCTCGTCGTTCTGAGCAACTTTCATGTAGGAAACATTTTCATCCGAGTTACGGATTATTTTATATGATTTTCAAAGTTTTAATTGGTTTCTAATATTAATAAAAACTAAAAGGTGAATACTGCATCACCATGACATCAGCATGATGTCATCAGTCAACGTTGACCATTGACTGGTCAAACAGGGCAGTGGGGCCGTCTGTCATAGACACATTTTAACTAAACATGGTTAATTAGACTAATATGCAATTAGATTAATTAAACATAATTAATTAGGGTTAATTAACATGATTAAATAATTAATTAATTAAATTATTATTATTTTATACATATTTCTTTTTGTTCTTATTTTTAGTAGGGGCGGCCCCACTGGTAAGTGGCCCAGGAGGCCACGCGGGTTAACGGGCGCAGGGGCGTTGCGGGCGTGGGCGCCCGTGCACCTGAACAGGGCAACAGGGGGCGCCGGCGGAGGCCGTAGCCCGGCGCGGCGGGCGAAGGCGGAAATGGCCACGAGGCGAGGCGCGATCGGGCGCGGGCTCGCGCTCTCGCGTGGCGCGTAGGCGCGGCGAGGCCGGGAGCACGACAGGCAGCAGTACGGGGCGGCACCGGCGCAGACGAACTAGGGAAAGGGGTAGGGGGAGATGGGGTCATACCCCCGGTGCAGGGGTTCGGTCGGTGAAGTTCGGGGCGGCCGGCGTGGAGGGGACGAGGAGGCGGCGGTCCGGCGAGCTGGTGAAGGTGTCGAGGTTCTGCAACGGCGTGGTGAGGTGGCAGCGTTCGGCGACGGCGAGGGAGAGGCGATGGAGCGGCGGCAGACAGAGGGCAGCCGGCAGGAGGGGCGCCGACATCGCAGGCGGCAGGGTGCGGCTCGATCCCCCCGATCCAATCAGGGGGCAGAGGAGGAGAGGGGAGGCGACGGGTAGTGGGGGGGTCCCTCGGGCGGCGGCGATGTGGCGACGGGGCGACGCGGGGGCGCGCTGCCCCGATCCAAATCGGGGGTGAGAGGGAGGCAAGATCGGGGGAAGAGTGGGGGGTCGTGGTGGGGGTCTGGGAGCAGGTGCGGTTAGGGTTCGGGAGGGCGTGGGGGTATGTAGGCTGAGGTGTGGGCCGGCCTGGGGTTGGGCTGGTGGAATGGCCAGCTGGGCCACGAGGCCCACTGGGGGAGGGGGGTTTTCTGTTTCTCCTTTTTTATTTTTAGGAAAACTGCTAGTGCTTCTTATTTAGATTAGATAGTAATTGATTTTTTGTCGAAGCTCAAACTTTGCACAAAAATGATATGCAATATCCTAGGGCTGCACAAAAGTTTTTGAGGCATTTGCAAAGGTTGAGAAGATTTGCTTAGTTGAAAAGGCCAATTTTGATGCCTTTGGACCACCAAATGAATTCCTAGGAATTTATTTGTGAGGCAATTTGAGTTGGCTTCAACTTGACAAAGGTTAGGGGAAATTATAGAATTATTCGAACATTTTAGCTTTTCCGTTCGAGAAATTTGAATTTTGACTTTAATTTGAAACTAAAATTTGAACCGGTTTGAAACAACGTGGGATTTAGCAACAGTAAATGTGATGACATGGCACCATTAGCAGGGAATTATTGTAGCTTAAATACCCGGGCGTCGCACCCACGCTTGCTTCTTCCTCAACCCTTACTACCTCGAGTTCCAACACCCGGGTTTCAATCGCCGCAAGCCTCAGTCATGTCCGGATCCAGCCGTTGAGGCCGGTGGGTGGCTTCTTCTATCATAGAGGAGGATATTGCGAAGCTTTGGGCAGCAAGATATCTGACAGCAGAAGTCCTCCATCGGCTTCCCACGGAAGGGCAAGGTATCCCTACCCCCAAATCCGGCAAGAGGGTCGTGTTTGTTTCCCACTTCCTCCGAGGATTAGGGTTTGCCCTTAATCCCTTCGTCCGGGGGCTCATGTTCTATTACCGACTAGATTTTCACGATCTTGCCCCGAACTCTGTTCTTCTCATCTCGTCGTTTATCGTCACGTGCGAAGCCTTCCTCCGAACTCCTCCACACTTTGGCTTGTGGCTCAAGACCTTCAATGTGAAGCCGCAAGTGACGGAGGGGGAGCAAGCGGAGTGTGGTGGAGCCTCAGTGAGCAAGCTTACCAGCGCTGTTTGGCTAAAAGGATCCTTCACAGAATCTTCTGACTTATGGCAGCAGGAGTGGTTCTACATCACCGATCCCCATGGTTCCAAGTGGGCAGCTGTGCCTGCGTTTCGATCCAGCCCCCCAATTCAGCTCGCATCATGGATTAACAACGGGTTGGAATGGGGATCACTTGATGAAGTGCGAACTCTGCAGAGTCGCATCCGAAGCCTTATTGAGAAGGACATTGATCTTGTCAACATTATTCAGGTAATGCTAGTCTGCCGGACCCTGCCGTGCCAGCGACGGCCTCTCCGCATGTGGGAGTTTAATCCAGAAGGGCCACAGACTCTTCAGCACTTCCTCAGCACTACGCACGAGGGAATGTGGAAATTATTTTTCGGGAAACGAAAGCAATGGCCGGACACCAGCGAAGATATTGGTCTTGACTGCAACCATCCGGACACCTCGGTAAGCACTCAATTTCCGAACACCTTTTAGTCGAACGTACCGTAATTGGGTACTGAGCAAACCGTCTTTTTCCAGGGCTGGATAAAGAAAGTGAACAAATTAGGTGTCAGGCCCCCCTTCCAGAAGACTCAGCGGACACCGTGCTAACGAGGATGCTGGCCCCTACACCGTACCAGGTGCCTATGAAGGAGGGCAAGAACAGGGAGACTAGATGTGACCCTTGTTCCGGAGATGAATTAAACATCGTGTCCGGGGAAATCAATGTTTCTTCACCCAAAGACAAAGGTGCAGGAGGAGCGAATGTCCCCTCTCCCCATGGCAAGAAAAGGGCTGCCTCCGAAGATCGGGAGGGGAGGTCTCCCAAGAGAGGCAAAATGCCATCGTTGGGCGGCTCGGGCTTGGCGAGCGACATCGTCGCGCAGTTCCATCATGAGGACAAGCCTCCAACCAAATCGTAAGTGAAGCAGGGTGCTTTAAACATATCCTGCTCCTTTCTTGTCACCGAAGTAGCATCTAATATATATATATATATATATAGGGTCGCGCTATTCGTCACCCTGGGTGAGGAATAGTTATTCTTCACCCCCTCTCTATTTTGACATCAATGCACCGTATTTTTACGTTTTGTAAATTTTGTCTTATTTCATACATAAAAAAAGAACGTAAGAAAATATGTACTCGCCGTAAAAAATATTTTATGTTACATAAAATTACAAATGTAAAAACATATTGTAAAACATACATAAAATGTGATTTTTCTGATCTTATAACTTTTTTTAGACCAAATTTTACATATTGAATTAATGTGCATGTAACTATTTATATTCTAAACGTAATTTATTTAGGAAGTGATCGTAAGATTACCTCGGGTGAAGAATAACTTATTCTGCATCCTGGGTGATGAATAGTAACACTATATATATATATATATATATATATATATATATATATATATATATATATATATATATATATATATCTTCGCAGTCCGGCGCACAGTTGTCCTCAGCAATCTTCTTCCTCGGGAGACCTTCTCCCGGAGATGATGGAGAGCGATACGCCTCCCCCGACCTCCTCGCCCAATAGGGCGGACGACTTCGAGGTGTCGTCGCGGAGGGTTTCTCCCGACCGACAAGCAGTGCGGGGGCGAAGAGAACCTTACCCGAAGGTGGTCCATCCGTTGCTCGGGGTTCGGGGGCCAACAATGAAGGTCCCGGACTATCCGGTTTACAGCCAGAGATGATTCTGGAAACGAGTGAACGGGTTCCTTCAAAGGAAGGCCGTACTCCTGCGACGGCTTTCGAGGATCCAGAAGCGCCGGATATGTTGACGAGACTGATGCGACAAGCATCTGTCTCAGAGGAACACCGTGCCCTGATGGGTACGATGGTCGAGAGGGTTCTGTCCGCGAAGAGCGGATTGAATGAAGCCTTCATGAGCCTGCTAAGAGGCTTCGAGGTTTGTGATGTAATATTTTCAACTATTTTGTACTTGCAAAAATGCACCTATGTATAGGTAGTAGGCCCTGAGACTCAGGTTGGCTTCCCATGGGAGGCGAACGGAGGATCAAGAAGAAACACTCAAGGACTAATCTGGTTAAGTGGAACACAGTCTGCTTCTCCCCTGGCAACTTCCCGGACTACGGATATTGCCGAACTGCAGCAGAAGCTTGATGTGGCAGGGGTTGACATTGAGTTAATCAATATGCGTCTTGACGAGTCGCAAGGTATCTATTCGGAGCGGTCCTTACACATACATGTTTGTAATATAAGCATGACGCTCAAAGTTGCATAGTGGGATATGCATGGCTGCAGATGGTGCCGCCGCTGTGGAGATTCTTCGGGCGGAGTTGGCCCAAGCCAAGGAGCAGGCCCGGTCTAGTAATGCGGCTGCCGAAAAGGCATTGGCTGAGTTAAAGGCCGAACAAGCTGCTCGGCGCCAAGACGAGGAGAAAATATCCATGATGGCGCTCGAACTAAAAAATGCTACTAGTCGCTGTGAATTTCTTGAGGAGAATGAAGCCAAAATGGCTGAACTTGACAAGGCCTTATGAGAGGCGAGAGAAGCACAACCCGTGAGGAGATCCGGCAAGCTGGGGAGATTGCGGCCGGTAAGCCCTTTTTGTTACAGACTAAGTTCGGCGATCCGAACTATGCTCAGCTTAACCAAGTGTGGAGTTCTCCAGACGAGTTTTTAGACTTGCCAAAGAGTTCTTCTGATGCAGCACAGTTTTACCAAGCGCGAGAGGGGTATGCAACGGAGAGGCTTTTCTGGTCACGATTTGGCGCGTCAAAGCGCCCTCTTTTGCTGAATGAACATCTGTCCCAATGGGCCGAGCTTCATAGGATATCTGGCGCTGCCATGAAGAGCGTCATAGTCCGGCTGTGGCCGACTGAGCCTGTTCCGAATGGCTACTTCGGCTTGGTGCAACGGCTTGTTGATGCGGTGCCACGGATCGACGCTGTGAGGCAGTCGGCGTGCATTGAGGGTGCACGGATGGCCTTTGCCCGTGTCAAGACATACTGTTGGAAGATGAAGGCCATCAATGTTGCAGCGAAGAGTCCACCCAAGGGCAAGGACCATAACGCACCGGAGCATTATTTTGAAGACGTCTTAGAGGCTGCCCGCTTGATAGAGGTTCAATGCTCGAAAGACATAGTATTCGAGTGAGGTGTAAGGGAATTGTAAAACACAATTTTATATTTAATCTATTTTTATGTTTTGCTCGAAAGATTTTTGTTCCTCCTGTGCGGCCGTTTTTATATAATCTGAAAGTTTTCCAGTCGTCGGCTTCAGCCCCCTCGTAGGAAGTACGGGGGTGTTCGGAAAAGCATTTGATCACTCTTGACCCAACGTCTTGGTCCATGAAGGAGGTGACAATGCGGCGAACCAGGCAATCAGACTATAGGGCATTAACACTTTCACTTAGCCATAGGAGTTTTATGGTGGGTCTACGATATAGCCCCTGGTATGTACACGGCTTATTTTTAGTATGATGTGCTGTACAGATGATCTGAAAAAGATCCTTTGTATAACATGGAGAGAACCGCTAAAGATTCCAATAAGTCGTCGAGTGGTTGACCAGCTCTCGCCGCATCATCACAGTCAGTTTTTGGCTTTCTCTACTGAGGTGCTTGACCAGATGAACCGGAAGCACAATCCCAGTAGTTCTCCCTTTACTACCCTAGCCGATAGAGCGGAACGTAGGGTAGCAAGAACAGGAGCCGGGCAACCCAACTATTGACCCAAGACATGATTTGGAGCTGATGCATATAAGGCCAAACTCGCGACGCCGAAGTACGCTATAAAGCTGTTCGGACTTGCCGGCAACTCATTTACTCCCATACCGAGCCCCTGGCGAGTTATGCCGAGGTGTGTGTCTAAAACAACCACAGGAGCAAAAATTTGGGTTGACTAGGAAAACGTCAATACTGGACACTAGTTATGTGTACTGGGAGCTGAGTGATATGCCAATTATTATATAGATAACAAAGCCACAACCCTGGCTATTTGACATGCTAGGGGTCGAAGGCTGAGGAAAAAGGCACTTTACAGGCTCGGAATAGAGAGCTCGGTCTACAAAAGGTTATTTTGGACCTCCTGTCGCACGTCTGCGCCGCCTGTCCTCGGTTAAGGGATACCTTGATAGGAATAACCCGTGGATAATTGTACGAACCCGAACTCTGGTGGAGTCCTCGGGGTGACCGGACCTTGAGCTACCTATGAAGGGGATAATAAAAAGGAAAAAAGGGAAGAAAAGTAGGGGGGTTTGTAGGCACACCCGTATTGTGCTTCCGCTGGTGCCCAGGGTATTTCAAGTGCATAATTATGTATGCGCGGTACCCACTTCGAAGGCATATTAGGCGAACGGCGGAAGCCGAATTGCTAGTCCAATATGGACATTGATCGGTCATGTTGAATGGAGACCGGCGGAGTGATGGCCGACGTGGTATGCAGCCCGATAAGGCCACTGTGTAGTTCGGCTGAGGTAGCCGTAGTATGATCTCCTGTACGGAGGGAGTGTTTCGTGCGCTCACCTCTAGGGGTGTGTGTCACGTGTACCATGTTTACTGTTTTTGCTTCGGGGGGAAATTGCTTCTGACCCCCGGTATTTGGTTGGTGGATCTCTTCGTCGTCCCTATTGCCGGGCGGCCTCCATCCCTTATGCTCAGCGTTGAGCTTGCCGGCCTGCTTGAAGACCCAACAACTTCTGTTGGTATGATTAGTTGGTTTGTTGGGGCGTCCGTGAATCTGGCAGGGTCGATCCAATATCCTGTCTAGATTGGATGGTCCGTCTCTATTCGCCTTGAATGGCTTTTTCTGTTGACCGGATTGGGGACTGCTGAATCCGGCATTGACCGCTGTGTCGCGTGATCTTTCTGTTGGGGAACGTAGCAGAAATTCAAAATTTTCTACCCATCACCAAGATCAATCTATGGAGTACTCTAGCAACGAGGGGAAGGAGAGTGGATCTACATACCCTTGTAGATCGCGATGCAGAAGCGTTGCAAGAATGCGGATGAGGGAGTCGTACTCGTAGCGATTCAGATCGCGGTTGATTCCGATCTAAGCACCGAAGAACGGTGCCTCCGCGTTCAACACACGTGCAGCCCGGTGACGTCTCCCACGCCTTGATCCAGCAAGGAGAGAGGGAGAGGTTGGGGAAGACTCCGTCCAGCAGCAGCACGACGGCGTGGTGGTGGTGGAGGAGCGTGGCAATCCCGCAGGGCTTCGCCAAGCACCGCGGGAGAGGAGGAGGAAGAGGGATAGGGCTGCGCCAAGAGAGAGAGGTTCTCGTGTGTATGGCAGCCCCAAATACCTCAAGTATATATAGGGGAAGGGGAGGGGCTGCGCCCCCATCTAGGGTTCCCTCCCCAGGGGTGGCGGCAGCCCCCAAACCCATCTAGGGTGCGGCCAAGGGGAGGAGAGGGGGGCGCCACTAGGGTGGGCCTTAAGGCCCATCTGGACCTAGGGTTTGCCCCCTCCCACTCTCCCATGCGCCTTGGGCCTTGGTGGGGGGGTGCACCAGCCCACCTGGGGCTGGTCCCCTCCCACACTTGGCCCACGCAGCCTTCTGGGGCTGGTGGCCCCACTTGGTGGACCCCCGGGACCCTCCCGGTGGTCCCGGTACATTACCGATAACACCCGAAACTTTTCCGGTGACCAAAACAGGACTTCCCATATATAAATCTTTACCTCCGGACCATTCCGGAACTCCTCGTGACGTCCGGGATCTCATCCGGGACTCCGAACAACATTCGTTAACCACGTACATACTTTCCCTATAACCCTAGCGTCATCGAACCTTAAGTGTGTAGACCCTACGGGTTCGGGAACCATGCAGACATGACCGAGACGTTCTCCGGCCAATAACCAACAGCGGGATCTGGATACCCATGTTGGCTCCCACATGTTCCACGATGATCTCATCGGATGAACCACGATGTCGGGGATTCAATCAATCCCGTATACAATTCCCTTTGTCTATCGGTATGTTACTTGCCCGAGATTCGATCGTCGGTATCCTGATACCTTGTTCAATCTCGTTACCGGCAAGTCTCTTTACTCGTTCCGTAACTCACATCATCCCGTGATCAACTCCTTGGTCACACTGTGCACATTATGATGATGTCCTACCGAGTGGGCCCAGAGATACCTCTCCGTTTACACGGAGTGACAAATCCCAGTCTCGATTCGTGCCAACCCAACAGACACTTTCGGAGATACATGTAGTGCACCTTTATAGCCACCCAGTTACGTTGTGACGTTTGGTACACCCAAAGCATTCCTACGGTATCCGGGAGTTGCACAATCTCATGGTCTAAGGAAATGATACTTGACATTAGAAAAGCTCTGAGCAAACGAACTACACGATCTTGTGCTAGGCTTAGGATTGGGTCTAGTCCATCACATCATTCTCCTAATGATGTGATCCCGTTATCAACGACATCCAATGTCCATGGTCAGGAAACCGTAACCATCTATTGATGAACGAGCTAGTCTACTAGAGGCTTACTAGGGACATGGTGTTGTCTATGTATCCACACATGTATCTGAGTTTCCTATCAATACAATTCTAGCATGGATAATAAACGATTATCATGAACAAGGAAATATAATGATAACCTATTTATTATTGCCTCTAGGGCATATTTCCAACAGTCTCCCACTTGCACTAGAGTCAATAATCTAGTTCACATCACCATGTGATTAACACTCACAGGTCACATCACCATGTGACCAACATCCAAAGAGTTTACTAGAGTCAACAATCTAGTTCACATCACTATGTGATTAACACTCAATGAGTTCTGGTTTGATCATGTTATCCTTGTGAGAGAGGTTATTAGTCAACGGGTCTGAACCTTTCAGATCCGTGTGTGCTTTACGAATATCTATGTCATCTTGTGGATGCTACCACGCGCTATTTGGAGCCGTTTCAAATAATTGCTTTACTATAAGAATCCAGTTTACTACTCAGAATCATCCGGATTAGTGTCAAAGTTCGCATCGACGTAACGCTTTACGACGAACTCCTTTTCACCTCCATAATCGAGAAAATTCCTTAGTCCACTAGATACTAAGGATAAGTTCGACCACTGTCATGTGATCCATTCCCGAATCACTATTGTACCCCTTGACCAACTCATGGCAAGGCACCCTTCAAGTGCGGTACACAGCATAGCATACTGTAGAGCCTACGTCTAAAGCATAGGGGACGACCTTCATCCTTTCTCTCTCTTCTGCTGTGGTCAGGTCTTGAGTCTTACTCAATACTCACACCTTGTAACACAGCCAAGAACTCCTTCTTTGCTGATCTATTTTGAACTCTTTCAAAATCATGTCAAGGTGTGCGTTCTTTGAAAGTATCATCAGGCGTCTTGATCTATCTCTATAGATCTTGATGCCCAATATGTAAGCAGCTTTTATCCAGGTCTTCCTTTGAAAAACTCCTTTCAAACAACCCTTTATGCTTTCCAGAAATTTTACATCATCTCGGATCAACAATATGTCATTCACATATACTTATCAGAAATGTTGTAGCGCTCCCACTCACTTTATTGTAAATACAAGTTTCTAACAAACTTTGTATAAACCCAAAAACTTTGATCACTCCATCAAAGCGTATATTCTGACTCCGAGATGCTTGCTCTAATCCATGGAAGGATCGCTGGAGCTAGCATACCTTTTAGCATCCTTAGGATCGACAAAACTTTTCTGATTGTATCACATACAATCTTTCCTTACGAAAACTGGTAAGGAAACTTGTTTTGACATCCATCTGCCAGATTTCATAAACGCGGCTAATGCTAACATGATTCCGACGGACTTAAGCATCGCTACGGATGAGAAAATCTCATCGTAGTCAACTCCTTGAACTTGTGGAAATACTCTTTGCCACAAGTCGAGCTTCATGGACGGTAACATTACCGTTCACGTCCGTCTTCTTCTCAAAGATCCATTTATCTCGGATTTCATGGCTTCTAACCATTTGTCGGAATATGGGCCCACCATCGCTTTTCCATAGCTCGTAGGTTCAGTATTGTCCAACAACATGATATCTCAGACAGGATCACGTACCACTCTGAAGTAGCACGCATCCTCGTCGTCCTACGAGGTTTGGTAGTGACTTGATCCGAAGTTTCATGATCACTATCATAAGCTTCCACTTCAATTGCTGTAGGTGCCACAGGAACAACTTCCTGTGCCCTGCTACACACTAGTTGAAGTTATGGTTCAATAACCTTATCAAGTTTCCACCATCCTCCCACTCAATTCTTTCGAGAGAAACTTTTCCTCGAGAAAGGAACCGTTTGTAGAAGCAATTACTTTTGCTTCCAGATCTGGAATAGGAGGTATACCCAACTGTTTTTGGGTATTCTATCAAGACGCATTTATCCGCTTTGGGTTCGAGCTTATCAGCCTGAAACTTTTTCACATAAGCATCGCAACCCCAAACTTTTAAGAAACGACAACTTAGGTTTCTCTAAATGGTGTCGTCTCAGCGGAATAGCGTGGTGCCCTATTTAAAGTGAATGCGGTTGTCTCTAATGCCTAACCCATAAACGATAGTGGTAATTCGATAAGAAACATCATGGTATGCACCATATCCAATAGGGTGCAGTTATGATGTTCGGACACACCATCACTCTATGGTGTTCCGGGCGGTATTAATTGTGAAACACTTTCCACAATGTCTTAATTGTGTGCCAAACTCGTAACTCAGATATCTCTATGATCATATCATAGACATTTTATCCTCTTGTCACGACGATCTTCAACTTCACTCTGAAATTACTTGAACCTTTCAATAATTCAGACTTGTGTTTCATCAAGTAAATACACTCAGCATCTACTCAAATCATCTGTGAAGTAAGAACATAACGATATCCACCGCATGCCTCAGCACTCATTGGACTGCATACATCAAAATGTATTACTTCCAATAAGTTGCTCTCTTGTTCCATCTTACTGAAAACGAGGCCTTTCAGTCATCTTGCCCATGTGGTATGATTTGCATGTCTCAAGTGATTCAAAATCAAGTGAGTCCAAACGATCCATCTGCATGGAGTTTCTTCATGCATATATACCAATAGACATGGTTCGCATGTCTCAATCTTTTCAAAAACGACTGAGTCCAAAGATCCATCTACATGGAGCTTCTTCATGCGGTCTATACCAATATGACTCAAATGGCAGTGCCACAAGCATGTGGTACTATCATTACTATCTTATATCTTTTGGCATGAACATGTGTATCACTACGATCGAGATTCATTTTAGGTGTAAGACCATTGAAGGTATTATTCAAATAAACAGAGTAACCATTATTCTCCTTAAATGAATAACTGTATTGCGATAAACATAATCCAATCATGTTTGTGCTCAACGCAAACACCAAATCTCGATAGCAGAGGGAGCATGCGATGCTTGATCACATCAACCTTGGAAACACTTCCAACACATATCGTCATCTCACCTTTAGCTAGTCTCCGTTTATTCCGCAGCTTTTATTTCGAGTTACTAACACTTAGCAACCGAACCGGTATCTAATACCCTGGTGCTGCTAGGAGTACTAGTAAAGTACACATTCATATAATGTATATCCAATATACTTCTGTCGACCTTGCCTGCCTTCTCATCTACCAAGTATCTAGGGTAGTACTGCTTCAGTGACCGTTCCTCTCATTACAGAAGCACTTAGTCCCGGGTTTGGGTTCAACCTTGGGATTCTTCACTAGAGCAGCAAATGACTTGCTGTTTCATGAAGTATCCCTTTTGCCCTTGCCCTTCTAGAAACTAGTGGTTTTACTAACCATCAACAATTGATGCTCCTTCTTGATTTCTACTTTCGCGGTGTCAAACATCGCGAGTTGCTCAAGGATCATCATCTATCCTTGATATTTATAGTTCATCACGAAGCTCTAATAGCTTGGTGGTAGTGACTATGGAGAACCATCACTATCTCATCTGGAAGATTAACTCCCACTCGATTCAAGCGATTGTGGCACTCAGACAATCTGAGCACATGCTCAACGATTGAGCTTTTCTCCCTTAGTCTGCAGGCTTAAGAAACTTGTCAGAGGTCTCATACCTCTTGACGTGGGCACTAGTCTGAAATCCCAATTTCAGTCTTCGGAACATCTCATATGTTCTGCGACGTTTCAAAACCGTCTTTGGTGCCACAATTCTAAACCGTTAGCATTACGCACTGAACTATCACGTAGTCATCAAAACGTGTATGTCAGATGTTTCGCAACATCTACAGACGACGCTGAGGTTCAGCACACCGAGCGGTGCATTAAGGACATAAGCCTTCTGTGCAGCAATGAGGACAATCCTCAGTTTACGGACCCAGTCCGCATAATTGCTACTACCAACTTTCAACTAAATTTTCTCTAGGAACATATCTTAAACAGTAGAACTAAAGCGTATGACATAATTTGCAAAGTCATTTTGACTATGTTCATGATAATGAAGTTCATCTGATTATTTAATGAACTCCCACTCAGATAGACATCCCTCTAGTCATCTAAGTGATACATGATCCGAGTCAAACTAGGCCGTGTCCGATCATCACGTGAGACGGACTAGTCATCATCGGTGAACATCTCCATGTTGATCGCATCTACTATACAACTCATGTTCGACCTTTCGGTCTCTTGTGTTCCGAGGCCATGTCTGTACATGCTAGGCTCGTCAAGTCAACCTAAGTGTTTCGCATGTGTTCCGAGGCCATGTCTGTACATGCTAGGCTCGTCAACACCTGTTGTATTCGAACGTTAGAATCTATCACACCCAATCATCACGTGGTGCTTCGAAACAACGAACCTTCGCAACGGTGCACAGTTAGGGGGAACACGTCTCTTGAAATTTTTAGTGAGGGATCATCTTATTTACTACCGTCGTTCTAAGCAAATAAGATGCATAACATGATAAACATCACATGCAATCAAATAGTGGCATGATATGGCCACTATCATTTTGCTCCTTTGATCTCCATCTTCGGGGCACCATGATCATCTTTGTCACCGGCATGACACCATGATCTCCATCATCATGATCTCCATCATTGTGTCTTCATGAAGTTGTCACGCCAACGATTACTTCTACTTCTATGGCTAACGCGCTTAGCAATAAAGTAAAGTAATTTACATGGCGTTATTCAATGACACGCAGGTCATACAAAAATAAAGACAACTCCTATGGCTCTTGCCGGTTGTCATACTCATCGACATGCAAGTCGTGATTCCTATTACAAGAATATGATCAATCTCATACATCACATATATCATTCATCACATCTTCTGGCCATATCACATCACATAGCACATGCTGCAAAAACAAGTTAGACGTCCTCTAATTGTTGTTGCAAGTTTTTACGTGGCTTGTATAGGTTTCTAGCAAGAACGTTTCTTACCTACGTAAAACCACAACGTGATATGCCAATTTCTATTTACCCTTCATAAGGACCCTTTTCATCGAATCCGTCCCGACTAAAGTGGGAGAGACAGACACCCGCTAGCCACCTTATGCAACTAGTGCATGTCAGTCGATGGAACCTGTCTCACGTAAGCGTACGTGTAAGGTCGGTCCGGGCCGCTTCATCCCACAATGCCGCCGAAACAAGATAAGACTAGTAGCGGCAAGAAGAATTGGCAACATCTACGCCCACAACTGCTTTGTGTTCTACTCGTGCATAGAAACTACGCATAGACCTAGCTCATGATGCCACTGTTGGGGAACGTAGCAGAAATTCAAAATTTTCTACGCATCACCAAGATCAATCTATGGAGTACTCTAGCAACGAGGGGAAGGAGAGTGGATCTACATACCCTTGTAGATCGCGATGCGGAAGCGTTGCAAGAACGCGGATGAGGGAGTCGTACTCGTAGCGATTCAGATCGCGGTTGATTCCGATCTAAGCACCGAAGAACGGTGCCTCCGCGTTCAACACACGTGCAGCCCGGTGACGTCTCCCACGCCTTGATCCAGCAAGGAGAGAGGGAAAGGTTGGGGAAGACTCCGTCCAGCAGCAGCACGACGGCGTGGTGGTGGTGGAGGAGCATGGCAATCCCGCAGGGCTTCGCCAAGCACCGCGGGAGAGGAGGAGGAAGAGGGATAGGGCTGCGCCAAGAGAGAGAGGTTCTCGTGTGTATGGTAGCCCCAAATACCTCAAGTATATATAGGGGAAGGGGAGGGGCTGCGCCCCCATCTAGGGTTCCCTCCCCAGGGGTGGCGGCAGCCCCCAAACCCATCTAGGGTGCGGCCAAGGGGAGGAGAGGGGGGCGCCACTAGGGTGGGCCTTAAGGCCCATCTGGACCTAGGGTTTGCCCCCTCCCACTCTCCCATGCGCCTTGGGCCTTGGTGGGGGGGGCGCACCAGCCCACCTGGGGCTGGTCCCCTCCCACACTTGGCCCACGCAGCCTTCTGGGGCTGGTGGCCCCACTTGGTGGACCCCCGGGACCCTCCCAGTGGTCCCGGTACATTACCGATAACACCCGAAACTTTTCCGGTGACCAAAACAGGACTTCCCATATATAAATCTTTACCTCCGGACCATTCCGGAACTCCTCGTGACATCCGGGATCTCATCCGGGACTCCGAACAACATTCGGTAACCACGTACATACTTTCCCTATAACCCTAGCGTCATCGAACCTTAAGTGTGTAGACCCTACGGGTTCGGGAACCATGCAGACATGACCGAGACGTTCTCCGGCCAATAACCAACAGCGGGATCTGGATACCCATGTTGGATCCCACATGTTCCATGATGATCTCATCGGATGAACCACGATGTCGGGGATTCAATCAATCCCGTATACAATTCCCTTTGTCTATCGGTATGTTACTTGCCCGAGATTCGATCGTCGGTATCCTGATACCTTGTTCAATCTCGTTACCGGCAAGTCTCTTTACTCGTTCCGTAACTCACATCATCCCGTGATCAACTCCTTGGTCACACTGTGCACATTATGATGATGTCCTACCGAGTGGGCCCAAAGATACCTCTCCGTTTACACGGAGTGACAAATCCCAGTCTCGATTCGTGCCAACCCAACAGACACTTTCGGAGATACCTGTAGTGCACCTTTATAGCCACCCAGTTACGCTGTGACGTTTGGTACACCCAAAGCATTCCTACGGTATCCGGGAGTTGCACAATCTCATGGTCTAAGGAAATGATACTTGACATTAGAAAAGCTCTGAGCAAACGAACTACACGATCTTGTGCTAGGCTTAGGATTGGGTCTAGTCCATCACATCATTCTCCTAATGATGTGATCCCGTTATCAATGACATCCAATGTCCATGGTCAGGAAACCGTAACCATCTATTGATGAACGAGCTAGTCTACTAGAGGCTTACTAGGGACATGGTGTTGTCTATGTATCCACACATGTATCTGAGTTTCCTATCAATACAATTCTAGCATGGATAATAAATGATTATCATGAACAAGGAAATATAATAATAACCTATTTATTATTGTCTCTAGGGCATATTTCCAAAACTTTGATTATCATTGCGACTTTTGTGTTTGCTGCGTCGTGGCTTTCCATTGCCGTCTCGGATTTCGGAAGTGCCCGGGTCGCAGGCACTGTTGCTTCTACGAGCGAGCCAGCTGTCTTCTCCCACGCAAAAGCGGGTCATTAGAGCGGTAAGGGTTGTCATGGATTTAGGTCTTTCTTGGCCGAGGTGGCGGGCAAGCCACTCATCCCGGACGCTGTGTTTGAAGGCCGCAAGGGCTTCCGCGTCCGGACAGCCGACGATTTGGTTCTTTTTAACTAAGAACCTAGTCCAGAGCTTCCTGGCTGACTCTCTGGGCTGCTGGACAATGTGGCTTAAGTCATCGGCATCCGGTGGCCGGACATATGTTCCTTGGAAGTTGTCACGAAAGGCGTCTTCCAAATCTTCCCAGCTGCCAATAGAATTTTTCGGCAGAATGTTTAACCAGTACCGAGTTGGTCCTTTGAGTTTTAGTGGTAGGTATTTGATGGCATGAAGGTCATCTCCGCGGGCCATGTGGATATGGAGGAGGAAGTCCTCGATCCATACCGCGGAATCCGTTGTAGTGTCGTATGATTCGATATTCATGGGTTTAAACCCGTCTGGGAATTCACGCTCCATTACTTCGTCTATGAGGCAAAGAGGGTGTGCGGCGCCTCTATACTGGGCCACACTGCGACGTACCTCCGATGGAGTTTGTTTACAGTTTTCGGCCCGGGCGTGGCTAGGTTTGTCACGTCCGAATAGGTAGCTGTCATCGCATGTCGAGGCACGTCCTCGCGATCCATAGATCGATCTTGTGTGTCCTGCTCTACTGTCCAAGTCCTGTCGATGGTCGTATGCACAACCCCGAGCTGTTTTATTCTTGCCTTTACAGCGAGGTGGGGCGGTCCGGTGTTCGGCCTGAGTTGCCGCTTTATCCTGACCGCGTGGCGGTCGGTCGGCCGCGTTGTGCGATGATGGTACGGGCTCCAGCGCCTCGTCATTGAACTAAGGTAACAATTTGCGCTTCGGGTAATTTTTGGCTGGGCCGTTGATGCCATATTCTTCGGCGGCTAGGACTTCGGTCCATCTATTGAGCAGATCTTGGTCAGCTTGAAGCTGCAGCTGCTTCTTTTCAGGCTCCTTGCAGTGGCTATTAGCCGTGCTTAAAGCGCTCCTACTCAAGAGGTTCTTCAGACACGATGAATTCCTCGTTGCCGAGGCTCTCCTCTTCCTCAGAGAGCGGAAGATAATTACTATCCTCCGAGTCCTCGTGTATGGCCTGTTTATCAGGGCTAACGTGCCCGCCCTCCCGTTCATCCTGTCCGGAGATTGCCCCGACAGGGTCTTCATTGTCTTCGGCTTCGTCCGGAGTATTATTTTCTCTGGTGCCGGTGTTGTTGTCTTTTGTACGACGTGACTTAGACCGGCGCCGCTGACGCCGGTGCCGGGGCTGTGTCTCAGGAGGTTTGTCCTTAACTGGATCCTCTTTGTCGTTGTTGTTAGTTTCTTTAGGTGTATCCACCATGTATACGTCATATGAAGAAGTGGCC